>NC_089846.1:8962875-9307042 GCF_035609145.1 Eleutherodactylus coqui | reverse complement strand
AGTGTACAAAAATGAAATAATGAAAAATAAAAATATTATTAGTTAGGAATAGGGATGAGCGAGTATACTCGCTCGAGTAATGTGCCTTAGCCGAGTATCTCCCCGCTCGTCCCTGAAGATTCGGGGGCCGCCGCGGCTGACAGGTGAGTCGCGGGGGGAAGCGGGCGGGAGATAGGGAGAGAGAGATCTCCCCTCCGTTCCTCCCCGCTCTCCCCCGCAGCTCCCCGCCCCGTGCCGCCCCCGAATCTTTAAGGACGAGCGGGGAGATACTTGGCTAAGGCACATTACTCGAGCGAGTATACTCGCTCATCCCTAGTTAGGAAGAATGGAAAAAATTTTTAATTAAAACTAAGCAATTAAAAAAACCACGTATTTGGTGTCGCCGTGCACGTAAACGTTGGAACGATTTATCACAATATTGATCCTGCACAGGGAAAGCTGTGAAAAAAATTAGGATGGAACGTCAGAAGTGTGTTTTTTTTTTTTCCATTTTGAATCCTGCCTCCCAAAAAAATTTGAATAAACAGTAATCAAAAAGAGGCCAAAATGGTAGTAATAAAAACTACAGCTTACCCTGTAAAAAAACAAGGCCTCGCTCAGCGACGAAAAAAATAACCGTTAGAGGACTCAGAGTATGGTGATGGAACAAAAAATGTACTTTTTAAAAATAGAAAAACAACCTGAAACAGATGGAGGAGTTATACGCCAAAGATGAGATGAGGTATTCTACATTCTATAACACCTGGGCAGTATGGATACAGTCCCGGGCATCACCCGGACTGGAGGCATGGCTGCGTGATGGCTGTGCGGCACTTTAATCAGAAGGGATAGTCTCACTGTGAGAGTCAAGATAACGAGAAAAGTCGGCACAACTGAAACGAACAACGGGGTGATTTCGGAATCACGGGACACGGACAAGACAGACCACTACAACTCCCTGCTCCTTCCCATCTTCATCTACCTGTCCTATCCTCCTCCACCTTCCTCCTCTTATCACCCCCCCAAAACCGTCAGGAGACAGTGACAGTGACTCGTCCCTGACAGACATGTAAACAGTATTGTTGTTGAACTGTACTTTACATTGCGGGTAATAAAATACCTTTGAACCATAAAAATAGAAAAACATTGAAAAAAAACCCATAAAATTTGGTCATTTTTACTGCACTGTGAACGCTGTAAAGACTAAACCCACCAAAAATCGCGCAACTGTATTTTTCTTTTCTCCTCACTTAAAAATGTTTGTAAGTTTTTCTGTATATTATGCGGTAGGTTAAATGGTTCCATTAAAAAATACAATTCATCGCGCAGAGAAAAGCCCTCCGGGCGCGGCCAATGCAAAAATGAAAAAATTTTTAAATCTATGGCCTTTGGAAGGCGGGGATGAAAAAACAAAAATAAAAGCGTTATAAACCTCTGGTACAAAAGCGGTTAATAAAACACCTAAGCGCCTACTGCTTGGCATGGAAGGAGTTAATACCCAGCGACGCCTCCGCTGCCATGGAAATGTGTGTCATCGCGGCCCGCTGATGAGAAGTTGCGAGCCTCCCGCTCGATATCTCTTTATTAGCGCTGTCCTCGGATTACTTATCGGCTTTAATCAGTGCGGACTGTGCTGCAGGACAAGGACGGGTACAATGCCCTTGCAGCGGCATCTGGGCTGCGCCGTTATTATCATGCAGGGGGGGACGCTCTGTGTCTGCACGGCTCTCGGCAGCTGCGTAATTCCCTGCACTGGCACTACAGTATGAGCCGTCCGTGCGGCCCGCGAGCTCAAAATCTGCACCCAAGGTATTTACGGGACCATTAAAATCAACCCGATCCGTCGCAGAAATGTTAAATCAGTTTGCGATATTCAGCACGCCATCCTAGATCGCGGCATTTTCTGACGGTGACGGCCGCACAAATTTCTTTAGCGTGATGGCGAAAGTTGGAAGTTTTTTCCATAATGCTTATTCGCACAGGCTTATGTCATTTCAGTCCGTGAAAAACAAACCGACTTCACTGCGTGTTGCACGCGTTTTTGTCGCGTATGCACATTATTTTTTTACATCCGTGTACCATCACTTTTTCACGTGTGCAAAAAAAATGCAAGAAGGCTTAAATGATGTCACTTTTTTGGTTTCACGGTCTCCTGGCAACATGCGTAAAAAATACTGCGCCCATGCATGTAGCATTCGTGTTTGCTGTGGTTTTTTCACACTCCCATAGACTTTCATGGGCTATTTTGCTCCGCGAATATGGACCAAGTAGGACATCCCGTGTTTTGCTTTTTTAGCGCAAACCATCGGTCCGCATAAATGATGCACGTCTGAATACGCCAATTTATATTAATAGGTTCATGTGCGAACGGGCCCATAAGCACGAGTCGTACATGAAGCGCAAATCTTGAATGCAGGACGCCATCTTCCAGCTCTACCCCATGCGCTATAAAACTTGCCCTCCTACTAAAGTCGTGTTTTCCCGTCCGCGGCTGATAATGAGGTTGTGATACCAGCATCTGCACAACACGAAACCGCTCCATCTGCCAGGGACTCGCTTCCTTATTTTTGGTCACGTGATTCTACTGACGTTCATTTAACTATTTTTTTTTTTCATTTCTTGCGCAAGTTCTCAGCCGCAGGTGCGGAAAAATGCAAAGACAGGGAAAAATCTCATCGCTGGGGTCATCGGAGTGGCCATGGACTTCTTAAAGGGGCAGAGCAGCATTTCTTTGATAGGCGAATGCCAAATCCCTTTCACTAGAGGCATCGATGAGGCACAAGGCTCCAAGGGCCTCACTGTAGTGTAATGCCCTACCCGGCTTATAAATGCCTCCTTGTGCAGGTAACATAATGGGTCAGAAGTGTACGCATCCCCCCGGCCCCCCAGTGTGACCAACTCTGAAGCCGGGCGCTGGTATCTGTGACATCGGGCGAGCAGTGCCAGGCTGCCACCCCGAATATAAATAGTCTTTCTAATTTTGTGGTTGGTTGGTAACAGAAGTATCTGCACCCAGGGGGCCGCGCCGCCAACACCGGACCGCACAATGTCCTTGAATCTTCAACATAGGAGAACCCATAGCACTATGAGGACGATTAGATACAGCATCTGAGCAGGCAGTATCACACATAATAGGATTAGATACACAGCTCAGCAGACTATCACACATAGTAGGATTAGATACAGCATCTCAGCAGACAGTATCACACATGGTAGCATTAGATACAGCAGCTCAGCAGACAGTATCACACGAGAGGCTTAGATACAGCAGCTCAGCAGACAGTATCACATGATAGGATTAGATACACGGATCAGCAGACAGTATCACACATGATAGGATTAGATTCAGCAGCTAGTATCACACAAGATAGGATTAGATACACGGCTCAGCAGACAGTATCACACCTGATAGGTTTAGATACAGCAGCTCAGCAGGCAGTATCACACAGGATAGGATTAGATACAGCAGCTCATCAGGCGGTATCACACATCATAGGATTAGATACATGCCTCAGCAGACTATCACACATGGTAGGATTAGATACACAGCTCAGCAGACAGTATCACACATGATAGGATTAGATGCAGCAGCTCATCAGGCGGTATCACACATCATAGGGTTAGATACATGCCTCAGCAGACTATCACACATGGTAGGATTAGATACACAGCTCAGCAGACAGTATCACACATGATAGGATTAGATACAGCAGCTCAGCAGACAGTATCACACATGGTAGGATTAGATACAGCAGCTCAGCAGGCAGTATCACACATGGTAGGATTAGATACAGCAGCTCAGCAGACAGTATCACACATGATAGGCTTAGATTCAGCAGACAGTATCACACATGATAGAATTAGATACATGGCTCAGCAGACAGTATCACACATGTTAGGATTAGATACAGCACCTCAGCAGACAGCATCACACATGGTAGGATTGGATGCTCAGCAGACAGTATCACACATGATAGGATTAGATACACAGCTCAGCAGACAGTATCACACATGATAGGATTAGATACAGAAGCTCAGCAGGCAGTCTCACAGATGATAGGATTAGCTACATCATCAGGCAGTATCTAATCCTGTCATGTATGATACTGTCTGCTGAGTTGATGTATCTAATCCTATTATGTATGATACTGTCTGCTGATGTATCTAATTCCGTCATGTGTGATACATCAGCAGACAATATCACACATGAAAGGCTTAGATTCAGTAACTTTCCATGAGGATGGTTTAGAGGCGAGAGGGCTACATGTATAAAAGTGCAGACATGTAATGTTGATTTTACCCAAATCAACCAATCAGATCGCTCCTTGCATTTCTAAGAAGAGCCGGAAAAATCCTAACTGGAATCTGATTGGTTGCTACGGTAGGAGCCTTCAGAGCTGCAATCTTATTCAGCCAACCTTTTAATTCACAGCAACCAATCAGAGCTCTTCTTATATATTCCAATGGTAGATTAGTAAATGAAAGCTGACGTTTGATTGGTTGCTACGTGCGGTATGGCCTTCATTGGTTACCAGAGAAATGCTGCACCGATGGAGTGTCCGCTTGTGCTGGAAAAGTGGCAGATTACAGTTACGGCCGCAGGGGTAAGATTGCAACAAATCTCATCCAAGTTTTCTTGCAGATTTTCCCCGTTGAGGTCACTAGCAAAGTCAAAATCTGCAAGAAAACCGAATTCTTGCAGATTCTACTGCGGATTAACTGCAGAGGCGCAGCAGAACGCGAACGTGTGGGTTTCCAAACCGTTGCTGGGGTTTTTGCCTTTGTAGCATAAATCTACATGAAGATTCGCAGTGACAATTCTGCACTATTCGGTGTGGATTCGCTTTTGGCGTAAGGGGATACGTTATTTTATGAGAGTCTGATTCTCCATTGTAGACTACAAGCTGCCTTAAAGGGACAGTAATCCCCTGAAGCATCCAACTTGTCTCCCCTCCTCTCCTTAAGGTCGCCTGCAGTCGGGCAGATTTCAATATCAGATTCCGCAGCAAGTACCGCCCATAGCATGCCATGCAAAAGTGATTCTTCATGCACACAAGCGGAAACCAATTGCGGTTTCCGCTCCTGGATGATAAATCGCAGCATGCTCTATTTTCCCGCGGTGTCCGCATGGATGGCTTCCATTGAAGTCAACGGAAACCGTCCGACCCGCGACCTGTCTGCAATTGACATTGTGGACGGGCCGCGGATTCTGCGAGAAAAGCAGGAGTTTTAAAAAAATCTGTACTGTGCATGTCCGACGGCGAGCCGTGCGGGCCATCCGCAGCACAGAAAGAAGAAAAAGCAGGTACGTGCGGACGCCGCTGCTGCCAGGGCCGGATTCAGCTGCAGGATCCTATGCCTAATATCAGACCAATCTCTTACTGGGAGGTCGGCATCTGGCATAAGTCTTACTGACGGACGCTTCCACCTCTCAACAACGAACTGAACCCATTACGTCGGAAATATCTGCGCAGATCAGCGGCCGCACCCCCAAAAGTCAACAATTACCCAATTGTATTCAATTGGGTGCAATTGCCAATATGCCATTTCCACTCTGAAGCCCTTAGAGCAGAGGGCCGCATCCTGTGGCTTTGCAGCTATTAGGATACTACTGTCAGGGCATGCTGGGAGTTGTAGTACCCCAACACGTGGGGAGCCGTAGGCCTGCCTTACGCTATGTGCACATGGCAGATTTTTCAGGGGATCCACATGTGGATATAACCGTTTTCAATGGAACAAATCGGCATGGAAGGTTCCCGAGCCGGAATCCCCAGCAAGCAGTGCCGTCACCTCTTTAGTTTCTGCACGCGGAATTTCTGTTACAGTCAATGGCAAATTTTTAGGATGCAGAATTGGCGCAGATTTGGCTT
This sequence comes from Eleutherodactylus coqui, assembly GCF_035609145.1. Taxonomy (NCBI): domain Eukaryota; kingdom Metazoa; phylum Chordata; class Amphibia; order Anura; family Eleutherodactylidae; genus Eleutherodactylus; species Eleutherodactylus coqui. The sequence continues at coordinate 9,301,193 of NC_089846.1, read as the reverse complement.
CAAATCAGCGGCAAAATCCACTGTGTGAACAAGGCCTTAGAGTCAAGAAGGCAAACCCAGCAAGTGCAGTCCATTCCATAGAGATCATCCGCAGACTACAAACTGTCATTTAAAGGGACAGTACACGTAGAAATAAAAACCTGGCAGTAAGGCACACACACGTATTTGGGTCCGCGTTCTGTCCATGGAATTCACGGACTCATTATGGCCTATGGAGCTATAGACACTGCCGTTTTTTCATGCAGGCCCCAAAAAACTCATCATGTCTAATTCTTGGACTAGAAATAAGATATGCAAATGCAGGTGAATGTGTGGGCCGTCCGTGTATCAGAAAGCCCATGGACAGGTGTCCGCGTGGGACCCAAACCTCTCACACACAGCAAGCGTGCGCCCGGCCCAAAGCAGTGATTCATCCATTTCTCAACGGTCCTGTTTTCATAGGGTTTGTGTGGCGAAATAGACCACAAATGGGAGTGGCTTATGCAAATATAACCCAAAGTGGGGCATTGTGGGTTGTTTTTGTGGGTGTTCCTGAGCAGACTAGAAAGGGGATAAAACTTTCCAGCCTCTGTTGTGGTCTGACTGGGAGGGGGCAGGGCTTATGTAAAGGGGTGGAGTTTTAGTTAACATATCTCTGTACAAGGTGAATTAGGGGAGGAGCCTGTTGCAGATACCTACCTAGATTGGTTTGGTATTAGACATAAGGAGAGGTGGGGAGACAAGCTGCAGGCTTCAGTGGATTACTGGTGGCTGGGTATATTTGACGCTTACTGTCCCTTTAAGGTGGCCTGCAATGGAGAATCAGATTCTGATCATTTAATGTTTCTGGGAAAGCTGGGTGACAACCGAGATGACTGCTAATATATCCCCTGTATGGTTGTCATTAAACTTCTCCTGGTTATTAGGCTGATTGGACGTTCATGGGTGTGGGAGAGATGTGTGACAGTCCCTATACAAGCTACATGTTGGTTTGACCCAGCTTTCCCAGAAGCAGATATGAGTAACATCTTGACAAAAGACTGTAGGATTGTTGCGGTTGTCCATTTTGTGTGGTGACACTTTCCTACACACCGTATAATAATCGGGAGACCTCCTCCGGGTGACGTCTCGTCTGTTTCTTAACATGTTTTTATTTGTACCATAGTTCTCATTTTTTAAGAAAAGAAAAAGCAGCTGCATTGATGAAGGGACATGGAGGCAAAGCCCTGCAATGCTCCCCGTCCCCCTACTATCTACAGACTAGATTACCCCTGAGTTTTGCCTATTAAGAACATTCCTGCATCAACAAAGCCCGACTAATACCGCAGCTTCACTAAAGCCCAGCTTAGAGCCCCGGTTCAGTAAACAGCACCTCATACCATAGCTTCACTAAAGCCAGCCTCATATCTCTGCTTCAGTAAAAGCCCACCTAATACTGCAACTACAATAAAGCCCACCTCATACCATGGATTCACTAAGCCCGCCTCATACCGCAGCATCAATAATGCCTACCTCATACCTCAACTTCACTAAAGCCCACCGCATACAGTGGCTTCAGTAAAGCTTGCCTCAGATATCAACTTCAGTAAAGCTCACCTCATACTGTGGTTTCAAAAAAGCCCATCTCATACAGTGGGTTCAGTAAAGCTTGCCTCATACCACAGCTTCAATAAAGCCCACCTCATACTTCAACTTCACTAAAACCCACCATATACAGTGGCTTTAGTAAATCCCACCTCAGTCAGTGGCTTCAGTAAAGCCTGCCTCATACTGTGACTTCAATAAAGCCCACCTCATACCGTGACTTCAATAAAGCCCACCTCATACCGTGGCTTCAATAAAGTCCACTTCATACCGTGGCTTCAATAAAGCCCACCTCATACCGTGGCTTCAATAAAGCCCACTTCATACCGTGGCTTCAATAAAGCCCACCTCATACCGTGGCTTCAATAAAGCCCACTTCATACCGTGGCTTCAATAAAGCCCACCTCATACCGTGGCTTCAATAAAGCCCACTTCATACCGTGGCTTCAATAAAGCCCACCTCATACCGTGGCTTCAATAAAGCCCACTTCATACCGTGGCTTCAATAAAGCCCACCTCATACCGTGGCTTCAATAAAGCCCACCTCATACCGTGGCTTCAATAAAGCCCACCTCATACCGTGGCTTCAATAAAGCCCACCTCATACCGTGGCTTCAATAAAGCCCACCTCATACCGTGGCTTCAGTAGAGTCTACCCCAAAGCATCAGCTTTAAAAAATTCTATCTTCACTAACGTTCACCTCATACTGCTGCTACAATAAGATCTAAAGCTTCAATAACGTCTACTTCATACCTTAGCTACACTAAAGCCTACTCCAATACCTGAGGTTCAAAGTCTACTCCCCTACCTCAGCTTCCATAAAGTCTACTCCAAAGTCCTCCATTTTTATCAAAGGCAACAAACAAACATAGTGCCTCTTTAGGGGTATAGGGGTGTTGAGGATCTTTTGGCAACTTTTTGACAATGAGAAGAACATTCGTGGAGATCAAAGTGAAGAAAAAGTCATAAATAACACACAATGAAAAGTACGAATCTCCAGCGAACGTCTCGAACTTCATGCGTCATGGACATGAGATAGGAGCAGCGCAGCGGGCAGACCGGGACGATCAAAGCTGGTTGAGGGTCTACAGAAGTCACCCATAAAAACCACTTTCAATGTCTACATCGGTGGTGTGGTAACATCATTCTGTCCCATACAAAGATCTGTCAGCATAAAATGACACAGTGACGCCCCAAGATCTGACCGAAATGACAGCAGGACCTCCGACGATGTTTTTGGTTGTTACATTATTGTCTTTATTAGCAGCAGTAGCCTGGTTTGCTGGGTTCACCGGCGTTTTGGGGGGATCACGACCACGGCTGGTTTGTTCTTGGGCCTCCACATCAGCACCTGTGCATCATTGGCATTCGGCTTCACAAGCGCACTCGGAGGAATTGGCTCGTTTTTGTCGAGGACTTGTGGCTGTTCCTGTGCAAAAGGTTCCTGTAGTTTGGCGCGTTGTCCCAACGGTAAGGTCGGCTTGATCTCAATCTCCAGTTTCATCCTCCACTTGATGGTGTGCAGAATAACAAGGTCATCGCTGGCCATGTTGATGGCCACCAGCCAAGTGGTAAAGCTTTGGTCCCTATGGATGCCAGTCAACATAGGCACATTGGAATCGCTAACAGGCACTGCCCACGTCACACTTGGGTAGAAGTTATCATTCATACTGACAGTAAACTTGGTGTCCCGCTTGGTGGGGCCAGTAACAGTGCAGGTCTCGGTGGTATTGCCGTACCAGGGATAGTTGACACCGTCTGAATCACTGATGGCAGGGATTTTACCATTCACGAGGTCCGGAAGTTCCCAACTAGACCTGAAGACGAGAACAGAAAACAGATTTGCATATGAGGAGACGTGAATCGGAGAGGGTCTTATATCTATATTGATACATTTTGCAATGTTCTAATGCACTTTGGGGGGAGGAAACATCAAGGGTTTAGTGACATAAAAAAGTCTCAAATTTTTGCTTTCTTATCCAAAAACAGAAGTGGGGCCTAAAAGGGAGGCGAAGCAAAAAGGAAAATCTGCTACTTCTCAATTTTGGCTAAAAAAAAAGTACAAAAACCCCTGTCAAAAATAGTTCACATTAAAGAAAAACTGCAACAGAAAGATAAAAACCGACCCGATATGGTCTTATGGCACAACTACACGGGATGACTGCCGGGGGCGCAAGTGCTCAGCTGTCCAACAACTGTCGCTCCTGTGCTTTCAGTGAATGGAGGTGCAGTGCGCCGATCTCTTCCGGCAACCCATTCAAAGATGAACAGCTACCTATTTACACGAAGCCAGAACTCGCTCATTAGTCGCTGCGTTGTCAGTGAGTTAAAAGAAATCAACGAGCGACTAATGAGCGATTTCTCACTCTCTCAGGTCCCGCGTTTACACGAAACAACTACTGCTTATAACTGCCCGGTGGGGGGGATTTTTCAGCTGACAGTTCGCCCGTGTAAAAGTACCCATAGTCACGCACTTGTGGGGGGCACAAAGGAAGAATGGCTGTAGTCATTGCTAGACATCGATAATTTGATAATTAACCCCTTAATGACACGGCCTATTTTGGCCTTGAGGACCAAACGATTTTTGGTATTTTTTCATCTCCATTTTTCAAAAGCCATAACTTTTTTAATTTTCCATCGTCGCGCCGTGTAAGGGCTTGTTTTTTGCATCGCGAACTGTAGTTTCTATTGGTACCATTTTTGGTTAAATTTTTTTTTTAAAAGCGTTAATTACACAGCATAAATGACACAATACATTTTTTTCTGCGGGTCGGTACGGTTACAACGATACCAAAATTCTTATATTTTTTTTAGGTTTTTCCACAATAAAAACCCTTTTTTTGAAAATAATTTTTTTTTCTAAACTCACTGCATTCATAGTGCTATAACTTTTTTTATTTTTCCATGGACGGAGCTCTTTGAGGGCTTATTTTTTGCGAGACGAGCTGTAGTTTTTATTGATACCTTTTTGGGGTACACACATTTTTTTAATCACTTTTATTGCGTTTTTTTCACTTTTATTGTACACGTCGTTATGGATGCGTCGATGCCAAATATGTGGGATTTTTAATTTTTTTAATGCTAATATGAGAAAAAGTATTAAAAAAAGTTTTTTTTAACATTTTTTTTTACATTTTTATTTTGGGTACTTTATTTTTCTCTTTTTTTTACACAGTCTGTGTCCCTCTGAGGGACTTTTACTGCAGCACTGCAGATCGCTACGATAAGGCATGGCAGGACTTCTCTCCTGCCATGCCTTATCGCTTACTATAGCGATCACAGGCTATGGCAATACAGGACGCCGGTATCTGGCGTCCTGTTGCCATAGCAACCAGCCAGGCTCTCGCGATGTTATCACGAGAGCAGGCTGGAGTCACAGAGGGAGCGCGCTCCCTCTGCGAACCCTTTCCCTGCCGTGATCTACTTAGATTGCGGCAAGGAAGGGGTTAACATCCCCTAACAGCCGCTGTCAGCTCTGCCGCACGTCTTCTCTTCAGCTCTGGCAGACTTGCTTGTAGTTTTCAGCAAGCGTTTCGTGGCTTGGAGGTTCAAAATCCAGGAAACTCTGGCTGTGATTGGTTCTCGGATGCCGCAGCTCAGCAAATCAGAGCCAGCGCTTGATGAACCAATCACAGCCATTGCATTGAAATGAATAGGAGCTCAGCTGCAATACCAGACACAACACACTGACAAGGATGGCGCTGTGTTTGGAAGAAAGCAGCCATGTTTTTCTAACCCTAGACAACCTTTTATATAGATGCAGAAAGTACAGGATGTGACTTTGGGAGTAACACAGACAAGAGTGACATGGAAAGAGAAGATGGAGAAGAGTAAAATGTGCCTATTTGTATGGATGTGAGTGACTAGGTGACCAAACGCAGCGCTCCACCGACTCCGACATGGCTGAGCATTATTGCTACTTCCTGTTACAGTAAGAAAGGCAGCTCTGGGGCACAAACTGCAGCTCTAAGTGGAATACTATGCAGACTAACGGAACAGGACCATCTGTGCCACGCTTCAATTGTCACACCATGCCTTCCATTACATTAGCCCTGCATTACATTGCCGGTGGGCTCATTAAGCGGGTGCAGTACTGGTCTGACGCATCAAGGCCCTCTTCATCAGATCGCTCTCATGTGTGCGGTTTATGCACTGCTTGCCTATCAGAAGCGAATCCTGTGCAGGGTATTGTATTCTGCTCTTTTTGGCTCGCCCCCGGACGGCCTTCCTGTGTTCGGCTGCATCTAGGACACTTCCGCAGACAAACACATCTTCCTCTTCTAAGAAAAATAACTTGAGGAAACACAACATTATCTTTGGTTGGAGGATTCGGCAGCTGTGGTACATAGAGAAGGGGTGCGGAGCTCATCAATGGGGTCAGTAAGGAGTGCGATCAGGCAATCAGGAGAATAGGGTGGACGGGCTCCAACCTTCCAGCAGGATGAGGACAACGTCCTACTGGGGCAGAAGTCCACACAAGTAGATGTTTGAACTTGGTGTATTTCATGATTTCTCACGAGGCTGCACTACTGAGAGATTAGAATTAACAAAAGTAAGACCAAATAACCTGCGGCTGAGTATTTTTCTAGCCACGGACACAACATAGAACATATGGAAGTTACTATATTAAAAGGCAACTTCAAATCTCAACATCATAGAAAAGTTTTGTTGTACAAGTTTATATCCATCTTTGACGCTCTCAACACAGGCATCAACATTTCAAAAGGTTTCATGGTAGAGTGGAGAATATGAGAAATCCGGAGCAGAGATACCACGCTGGCCCGGTGACCCCCAACACCAAAAAACGGTGAACTAATTAAATATTTACTTCTCTACTCATCCTGTTCTGTTATTGTTTTAGGTGCGAATTAATCCCACCAAGCACATATATATGCTTCTTAGGGTCTATCCTATTAGCCCGAGGAAGAACCCTAAGGAGGCTTGAAAGCTCGCTATAACATCTTCTCTTTTTGATGGCCATTAAAAGGTGTCATATCTACAAGATTACTTGGTTTCTCTTACTGAAGACAGTCACATTCTGATGACGACACATAGGCTGCCTGAAGAAGGCCGGGTCGGATCCGGCAGCGAGAATTCTCGCTGCGGGACCCGACCCGAGCTCCTGCAGAGAGCAGCGCGTACTCACCCGCGCCCCGCAGCTCCGGATCTTTCATGTGCCAGCTGCCGGGAAGCCGGCGCATGCGCAGACCGGAGCCGGTGGTGGGTGAGTGACGTTTCTTTGCGGGGCTCTGCGAGCCCTGCACAGAAACAGAACATGCCGCGGTTTGTTTGCTGCGCGAGATTTCGGGCGGCCAAACCGCGTCCGTCTGCATAGGATTGCGCTTGTTAACGCAATCCTATGCAGGCTTCCAGCGGCGGAAATCCCGCCCATCTGCAGGCGGCCATACAAATCTACAATTACATTGCTGTCACCTATATGCCACTAGTCATGCCAGGCAGGATGTAGATATTGATGTGGACGACAATCTGGACCGACACGTGGTCTCCATAGACCAGAAGGATGTCATCAAAGTCTCAGTAGAACAACCACAGTCTTGAGGTAACTTCAGACAATCCTATCTCAGTATGGAGGTGAGATATTAGAAAGCTGATTTGACATTTCTAGAGGATCTTATTTCTTCTGGCTTGTATCTGTGGATCAGCGGCACAAAGCCTCATGTCCTTCCCAACCACTCAACCCTTGACACAGACAAAACAGAGATAGTGCCGGATGCGCAGCTCAGAACGGGACTCCGAGCATAAAGAAAACACAGAACCTCCACATCCTGGAAGTTCAGAAATAGACATCATGTGTACAATGGCAGGGAAGTGCAGCGGACCCTGAAATCTGGAGTCATCACTGCAGGAAAGGAAGCCGCTACAATGGCATTTCCACCAGGAAACCAGATCTGCAGGTATCTAGTGCCGGGCCTGACACAACGGCCTGACTCCAGATCAAGAGTAACTTAGAAGATGCAGGAGACGCACACAAGGGGTAGAACTATTAGCCATGATTGTTGTATGTGTCCTACGTGTAACTGTATAACCCACTTCATGTCACAGACCCAGTCGTCAGGGAAACGGTGCATGTTGTCTCAATCCCAGTTCAGCGGCCATTTTTAGGGTTTGTATAACCAGCCACCGTACTGGGCGGGGCATGAATGGTAGGGCACGCCGACCCCATAGGGATGTGCCTGTTGGTGGTATAAATGGTGGTGGGTGGAAGGCAATGGTAGCGGTCAGTAGTGAAGTGAGTTAAGATGAAGTAGAAAAAGGCTACCAGTGTGGTGAAGTTAGTTGCTGCAGTCGAATAAGCACTGCAAAATATGAGCCGATGAGTCAAGTGCGCCTCCGTGCCGAGTCAGCCGCTGATACGGAGTGAACCACTGTTGTGGAGTGCGGAGGGAAGGGACAGAGGTCTACAAGAGGTTGGATGCAGCTAGCGAGCATAAGGCCGAAATCAGATTTGTGTATGTGAGTAACTCGCAGCAGATAGCATATAGACATAGACAGGGTTAATGAGAAGAACAGGGTGGCACCAGAATTACTGGGTTACACCAAGAGTTCTTATGGTGAATACGGAGTCACTTGTGGGGTGAGCACATTGGCTGGGGTCACTACAGAGCTCTAGTGGGGTGATAGAGTTACTCAGGGTCAAGATAAATTTACTAAGGCAAGAATTACAGGGGTGTACAAAGAATTACTGGAGTGTGAAGAGTTACTGGGGTGTACAAGGTGTTCCTGGGGAAAGATGGGGTGACAATTGAGGTACTAAATGAAAGAGGTTGAGAGAAGGTTATTGGGGCGACCTTATAATTAGTAGGGTGTACGCAGCATTATCTAATAAAAACAGGACTACTAAGGTGACATCACATCCGCTAAGGTGTACATAGAGCTGCTGGGCTGAATGCGGGGCCCATTGCAGTGCCCTTTTATTCTTCCCTGTCTGGATTGCTCCTTCTCTGCCTTGTCTTACACAGACTCATCCCATGACCTTGCTCCTTCAGGCTGAGCTCACATCTACATTCAGGCGTTCAGTTTTCCCTATTCCGTTATGACAACGGCGGCTGGATCCTATAACGGAAAAGAACGCCATATAATAGGCCCCATTGACTATAATGGGCGTCCGTCAGGCCACCTGGCATTTTCCTATACAAAGTAGTGCAGCATTCTGTGCTATTTGGTCCGGGATGTTATGTTGAATCTGCGCCGGAGGCTCTAAATGGAGTTGTGAACATAATCTTACATAGCGAAGACAACAGTCATTTTTAATATCCCCGTAGATAGCACCAGACGCCATGAAATATTACACCGCGTCTCGTACAAGGAGGAATTAAAGTGTCATTGAAAATGCCGACTGCTGAAGATTGAAGATAAATATTTTACAACATCTTGGAAGGTCGAGAGAAAAAAAAAGACAATTCCCAGAATAAGCAGCTGATGCGGATGGCAGAGAAAGTGAGAACCTGATCCTGAGGATTCAATTCCAGCGCTCGCTCACATCATGCTATTTTACAGCTCACATATCCATTGCTTATAATAACTTTACTGTGTTTCACGGCTGGAGCTGTGAACACGATAGAAACTTTCAATATGACTTTTATAACCCAGGGCAGTTCAGGAAGGGTAGAACCACAAGAGACAATAAGCTCTGGCAGCCACAGGTCCCATTCTCCATATGAGATCTTGCCGGGGCTACCATTGGGGTTGGTAAGACATCGCCTATTCTGAAAAATAATATAAGTTGTCACCTCCTGCCCCTATTCCTCATAATACGCTGTGGAGGAATTAAAGGGTAACTCCACCCAAATGACAAGGGTTTGCTCTGAGCCACCAACTGCACCCCCTCATGTTTTGGGTGGAGTTATCATTATCGATAGCAGGCTCTACAGTTCCACTCAGGGAGCCTGTAAACCACATCCTGCGTAAGCCTACAAACAGGAAGCAGTTGTAGGTCACTTCCTGGATAGGAGATTGTATCGGCAAAACTCCATCCGTTTGTGAAATTCAGACTGCACAGTCTGCACCATCCAGAAATACCCAGCTGAGTCACACAGCTTTCCAAGGCACCCGAGTGATACATTTGCATACATATGCAGCTTCCCCACTCCCTTATTGCTTCAGAACTAATCAGATTTGTCAAGACTGCAGGAAAGTTTTGAGACAGCCTGTAATGGCGACTATATATGTAGTCACCAGTGTTCCCTCTAAGCTGTGCTCCTGCTCTCCCCCCACACTCATTGTGGCCGTTTGCTCACCGGAGGCCCCGCCACACTTCTGCTATTCACTTTTAGTAAATGCACTTAAGAACAGAAGCAGTTGTCGGGTTATGTCATGCACGCTGCTGTATAGCTGAACGGAAAGTAACCAGGGTAGTAATGTGTATACTGCATCAATGTCCAGTGGGAGCCCAGCGATGGCCCAAGGGGGAGTCACAGGGGGAGCACTATTAGTTAGAGAAGTACTGAGGAATTCCATTAATTTAGTGGGAACATAAAGGTGGCAATACTACTTTGGGTGGGCACAAAAAGGGGGTTTTTAATAGTAGGAACTAAGAGGAGCATTGGGGGCAGCTACAGAATGGAAGGAATGTGGAGAGATGAAATATATTTGGTAGAAGTCATCATGGTGGTTTGGGCCCACATATAGGAGGGAAAGTGAACTATTCCAATCAGAGAAGATGTCACCTGTGATGAACAATTTTTGCAGCTGCAGGATGTAAAAAGTGTGCAGAGACAATTTGTGGCTGGAAGAAGTTATCATGGTGGTCAGGGCAAGATGGCAAAGAGAAGGGAAAGTGACAGACTCCAATCATGAACTGCAACATTGGGAATAAGTTTTGATTTTTATGTAAGTATGAAGTTCCCCACTACTATAATACAGTACAATTCTCTTAATGCAGCACATGATAGTCTGGAAATTCAGCATATTTGCAAGTGTCAAGAATGCAGCATTATGGGAATTTTACTGTAGTAAGTGGCCTTGGAAAACCAATATGGTAGATTGAAGTTAGGAGTGGAGCACACACTTACATTCCCAGGTCTCCATAGTGATTGTAGAACTTCATGTGGTTACAGGCCTGGATCCAGCCCACTCTCCACGAGTCCTTCCCAGCAATCGGAGGCACTAGTACTTGGGCGCTGGCTCGGAAATGTGGGGTCCTGTATCTGAGGACCACGCTGGACGACTCATCGATGCTGGTGAGGGTGGAGTCAATGGAGGCTTTGACATCCAGCACAGCAATAGACTCTCTGAAGACTTTGGGTTTGCAGCTTAAGCTATGGATGCACCCCATAGTATTTAACACCAGGGCAATTTCAAGCAGGCTCAGGCAGTCCTGGGGGCGGCGACGCATGAAGACCTGAGCGTTTCTCCTGCCGGGTCTCTGCAGGGCACGGCCAGGTGACACCTCGTCCCGATGGCTGTAGTTCAGATGGTAGATTTCTTTTGCTATATCCATAGAGATGGACTGACGAGCATCTCACTGCTGCAAATTTTGGAGCAGTCCCCGGCTCTGCCTGCTCGGCACCTGCAATGAAGGATATTTCATTAATCTAGACCTGACAATACAATCCATTCACTGACGGGAAGCAGAGATACTGGAAATGCTGCAGAATTAAAGTACAAAGTATGTTAGAAGTTATAGAACTTTTCATCTCTCTCCTCCCTATAAGCAGATGTGAACCAGAAACATCAGACTTGAGTCGTCGCCTTGTCTTTTTGTAGGTCTGGTGGCCATAGGGGCGGTCACCCTGCTTTCAATAGACCCTGAAAGTTACATGCCCTTGCTCTTTCTGCTGCCTTGTCCATGCTAGTGTCAGTGTTTACCGTAGCTTTGGTATTCCATTCAGGTGTATTTTTCACCTGTCAGATCTGTCTCCTCCATGCTGGCATTACAGAAGAGACAGTGGCAGAAATTCCAAGGTGCGGAAAGAATTGCTGGCAGGTTTGGCATCAAAGCAGAGTCAGAATCAGCGCCAGGTAGTCCTGACACGCGGCGCGATCACACGGAATTCTAAATGAAAGAACATCCCTCTCTCCCCCCGGGTCGTCATGTCACTGACAACAAGCAGAGGAACGCAAATGTTCATCTCTGATATTAAAGTGACAGCGTGCACATTATCCCAAAAATTAATGAGTGCTCCTTTTGCTGGGAAAGCTGGGTGACTACTAACAGTCTGCCATTATTACAGCTACCACTCAGGTGGTCACCCAGCTTTTCCAGGCCTGGGACAGTGTGTAGTTACACAACAATACTGGGGCAAGCGATATATACTGTGGCTATTCATGAGTCAAGGAAAGCTGGGTGACAACCAACATGTCTGCCATTAGAGCTACCACACAGGGCGTCACCCAGCTTTTCCACATTCCTGTAAGTGCATTTAGTTATGCAGAAAAACTGACGTTGACAATGTATATTGGGGCCACTCAGGAATCTGGGAAAGCTGGGTGACAACCAATATGTCTGCCATTACAACTACAGCAAAGCTTTTCTAGGCCACTCGATTTGTGCTTAATGCTGGAGTGGGCAATGTATAACTGACTATTCAGGAGTCTAGGAAAGCTAAGCAACGGGAATAGTTGGCACCCAGCTTTCCCAGAATCTTCAGTGCTAACTAAATGTGATGCCACACCAAGCACAATGCTGAATTCCCTCCTGATAAGCCTCTAGGCACCTGCACTGCCCCATACCCTACCCTGGGATTGGCATCACATATACAGTGCACGGTATTAACCCCTCGGTTACTGCACCGGCAGGCTTAAATGATAGGGAGGGGGTAGCAAATAACCCTTTCAGTGCCCTGCCGTCCCTTGAACACTACATTGGTCTGTAATGGAATCTGACGGCGTCTTTCTCACCGTTTGCATTAGTATGTGACCCCTTCATCGGCGGCTGGTGGCACAGAGCATTTCAGTGCAATACTCTGCTGTAGCATAATGCACCAAGACGGAGAGAGAACACAGTAACATTTCAGGAAGCATCTGCAATACTGGGGGGGGGGGGAGGCTACAAGGGGTTAATCTATAGGGGGCATTGCTCACTATACAGATGGCCCTTAGCCACAGATGAAATGTAAAGCTGCTGGAGGGTAAACAGAGACGAGAGGCTTCACCGCTGACCCGGGAGCCATAAATAAAATATTGAATATTAAGTACCTGTGCGTGATGGCAGCAGCAGCAGCGGCACGTCTGGAGGGGAATGCGTCCGTCTTCCTGGGGTGGCAGCTTTTGGGGTGGCTGGCACTTTCTCTGGAGCCTGGCATGCTCCCCTGTTGCAGTCAGCAGGCTCTTGTGTTGCAACAGCATTGAGAGTTAACCGCAGGGTACAGCAGGGATTCCCAGCTCTGCCATGCAGGGGTCATTCGGGATCCCCCAGCCATGCCTGTGCCTCCCCAGCAGTCAGGATGAGGCTGGCACTGGAGTGTCCTTGTCACTGCATCTCATTGTCACTACTGTTCTGTAAATGTAAGCAAACTCCCCGCCTTCAGAGGGACTCCCCACCCTGCAAGAAGCACAGGAAACTTTACAAGAAGCACCCTGCTCACAGGGGAGGGACTCTGCGGTGTGGAGGGGAATGCACAGTCCAGGGGGCAGCAGGGGCTCCCCATACACTGCAGCACAGGGAGCAAGAAGCCTCTACCCACAGAGGGGCCACATCATGTAGTGTAGGGTGTCATTTACCCAGCAGGCTCTTCTCTGGACTGGCAAGGGTGCAACAGTCTGCAGCAGTCACCTTCCAGGGTCCATATATAGCTCTCATGTAACTGCCCTCTACTTGCTGGGAGGAACTCTGCAGTGCAGCCTAGCAGTCACCCAGCAGCAAAGGGTGCTGGAGTAGTCATCATCCAGGGTCTCAGCTACAAGAGGCTGGGGTAGTCATCATCCAAGTATTCAGCTGCAAGAGGCTAGAGTAGTCATCATCCAGGTATTCAGCTGCAAGAGGCTGGAGTAGTCATCATCCAGGGTCTTCGCTACAAGAGGCTGGAGTAGTCATCACCCAGGGTCTTAGCTACAAGAGGCTGGAGTAGTCATCACCCAGGGTCTTAGCTACAAGAGGCTGGAATAGTCATCATCCAGGTTCTTATCTAGAAGAGGCTGGAGTAGTCATCACTCAGACTCTCAGCTGCAAGGGGCTGTAATAGTCATTATGCAGGGTCTTAGCTGCCAGAGCATGGAGTAGTCATCATCCAGAAGAGGCTGGATCCAAAATCTCTCCTGCAAGAGGTTGGAGTAGTCAGTATCCAGGGACTCAGCTGCAGTTTTTCTGAGTAGTCCTCATCTGCAGTCTTGCCTGTAGAAATTTGAGGCAGTCATCATCCAGACTCTTAGCTGCAGGAGGTTGGAGTAGTCATCATCCACAGTCTTGCCTGTAGGAGGTTGGCATAGTCATCATCCAGATTCTCATTGCATGAGGCTGGAGCAGGTTCTAGCACAGTGGATCAGGAGATCACTGTTTCCACCTTGTCCTCCCCTGGAGGGACTCCGCAGTGCAAGTTACTACTGCACCCATCAGTGTTAGAGCACAGGCGCTGGGTGGCACAGTAGTTCAGATTCTCCTCCTTCAGAATCAATCTGCTCAGACATAACTCCCATCATGTAACTGCCCCTCCTTTGGTTGGGAGATGCTCTGCAGTGCAGGTTATTACTTATCAGCCTGCAGACAGGAGCAGGCCCACTGCAGGTGAAAGTTTGTAGTCCTCCTCCGGATGACAATCCCCATCCTCCACACTCCGCCGCATCTCATTGCTGCCCCCTTTGTTTTGCTGCTGCACTAATTCCCTGTACAGCTGCTGCTGGATGATGCATGCCAGGCGCTGTGTGGAGTCCTGGGTAATGTAGTTTTCTCTGCGCCTGGCCTCATGCACTCTCATCTGTGTCGGTGGCAGAAAATAGCGGCTGTATTCCACAACATTCTCTGGTGCTTCATAAAATTAATTGTCACCCGGCTTTTTCAAACTCCTGAATGGCAAATCTGTCTAGATATACAGTGGTACATCATCCTCCCCCATATGCAGAGCCTAGAAAATCTGGTGGATACAATTAGGCACTGTAATGGGGGCCATATGGGTTGTCACACAACTTTACCAGACTCCTGAACGGCAAATCTGTCTAGTTATACAGTGATACATCCACTTTTCTCGTATCTAAATTTTAAGAAACCGAGACAACAGGAAAAGAAGTTATATAAATTGTCATCCAGCTTCTCCAGACTCCTGAATGGCAAATCTGTCTAGATATACTGTGATGCATCCCATATCTAGAGCCTGGAAAGTCTGGGGGATACAATTAGGAGCTGTAATAGAGGCTGTATGGGTTGTCACCCAACTTAACCAAACTCCTGAGTGGTAAATCTGTCGCAGGATGTAGTGATACATGACCAACTCTAGACCAGCTGAGCGACACAACTGGGAACTGTAATAAAGGTCATATGAGTTGTCGTCCCAGCTTTTCCAGATTACTGAATGGCAAAACCATCTGGTTTTGCAGTGATACGGCCTCATCTTCTGCATCGAGAGCCAAGAAAATGTGGAAGACACAATCAGGTGCTGTAATGGAGACCAAAAGGTTGTCACCCAGCTTTTCCGAACTACTGAATGCTAAATCTTACTAATTCTTTAGTGATACATCCCCCCTCTTTGGTATCTACAGCCTAAAAAGACTGGGAGACACAACCAAGACTTGTAGTAGTGGCTATATGGGTTGCATCCAGCTTTTCCAGAATCCTGAAAGGTAAAACTGTCTGGTCATGCAGTGAAAAAATCCACGTCTCTTGTATCAAGTGGCAAAAAAAGCTTGGAGACACAATTATGAGCTGTAATCGACACCCTATGGGTTGCTCACCCAGCTTTTCCAGACTCCTGAACAGCAAACCTGTCCAGTTGTGCAGTCATACATCACCCTCTTTGGTGTCTAGAGCCCAGAACAACTGTGGAACACAACTAGAGGCTGTAATGGAGCCTATATGGACTGTCACCCAACTTTTTCAGACTTCTGAATGGCACATCTGTCTTCTTACGAAGTGATACAACCCCTCTTTCCGGTGTCTAGAGTCTAGAAGAGCTGCGGCACACAATTAGGAGCGGTCATAGACTTTGCATGGGCTGTCACCCAGCTTTCCCAGGAGCAGATATAACTACAGAAGGTGCACAGTTGTGTTAAAAGAATCTTCAGTGTTACATCTGCAAAACATGGGTAGTGTTCCATATGTGTGCGATTCCTTGTGTCATCCGTGTGCCAAACTGGGATGTCAGATGTTTACTTCCGTGTGCCATACGTGTTTCACATCTGCAGAAAAAAAAAATGAAACACGCCCAATTCATGTTTTTGCATTTCTCAAGAAAAACGGACAGCACACGGCTGGCGTCTAAGGCGGTCCTGTTATTTCAGTCCCCTTTGACTATGATGGGCAAGTCTCGTCTGTAAAAAGGATCAGAATGGCACACGATGGGTTTTTCACGCCATCCGTGCTGCCATATTTGGTCTCTTTCACATGTTCTGGGTGGAGACGTTAATTTAGGGGAGGTTACTGGGTGGCAGCGCCCTCCACGTCAGGTGACTTATTGATCAGAAAATCGGTTGCATCCTGCCGCCGCAGTGAAATGTTCAGTGGAAGCTGCCATCACGGTGACAGGAATGACATTAGATGCCCATACCAGGCACTGCCATCTTCATCCACTGCTTCTGTAATGCACCCGGTGAGATTCGCTGGCAGGACGCAGTTTGCGATTTGATGAATGGCGCCCGTGGGGCCGGGACTGACTGATGGAAGGAGACTTGTTCTGTAAGCGGCCACCTTGAGAAAAGGCAGCTTCTTTGAGTAAGAATTTATCACTCGAACAGCGAATGTCACAGGGCGATAAAACATGGCGCGCCGTGCGGCGATACATTACAAGTGAACGCTCCTTCGTCTCATGTCTTCCTATTAAAGTGATGGATTGTGACATGATGATGTCAGGCGAGCAGACGTCTAGATTAGGCCGTATTCACACAGCCGTTATTCTCGCGCAAGTTTTCAGAAGCACAAAACCCGCACAGAAGTACAACCCATTATTTACATTGGGTCTGTTTACATCAGCGATTCTCTCCCGCAGTGACGCTGTGATATAGAGAGATCGCAGTATGTTCTATTTTTTGGACAGGGGAGGAAAAAAAATTGCATGTAGATGTGGTTTTTCATGCGACTGTGATGCAATGTTTTATTTTTCCTATTGAAATAGCATGCGATTTTTTACACGTGTGCAAGACGCATGTGATAGTCGCATGTACCACAATGCGCTTTTCTCAGAAAACACATCGTACTCTCATAGAAAATCAGGTTTACTGGCGCAATATTGGTCTGAGTTTCTCGGACTGATATTGCGCTTGACTGTATAAATGCTGTAAACCCGCAAGTGCGAGAAGAATACATTGTATCATGCGAGTTTACACGTGTGTGAAAAAAACTGCACGTTCCTCCAGTAATGTTAATAGTAAAATCGCATCATACTTGTCAGACTTTCTGGATGAATGGAGGCTGACTTAAAGGGATTTCCCTGTTTTTCTTCGGTTGCGCCACACTAAAGGATCCATAGGACTGAGTCCGGTGGCTCCAACTATTTCAGCGCTGGAGGTCGCACTGGTAGTCTCCAGGATGCATGTGGGCTATCATGTTGCACTTAAAGGCGTATTCCCATCTTAGAAATGAATGGTATACGCTAGCTATATGCCATTACTTTATGGTTTTTGGGGTCCAACAAAAGGGCTATAACAGCAGACGACTGCTGGCAGCACCACTAACAGAAATGTTAGACTCCAGTAGGCAAAAGAACGCAAAAATTGGATAACTGAATGGTGGGAAACCATCTCCTGGTCGGATGGATCCAGATCTGTTACCCCGCGCTGATGGGAGGTTAGAATTTGGCGCAAGCAGCAGGAATCGACTCCTTCCCGTCAGCTGGTCAGAACATGTCAGCACCTCCATCTAATCTGCGACAACTACAAGAAGCTTCTCGTCCGCAGGGGCCGGTATTCCTGCAGAACAGTTTCATCACCGAGTGGGATCTACACCGCGACGAACTGCTGCGGTTCTGAAGACCAAAGGAGGTCCAACGCGCTAGTAGATGGGGGTCTCTAATAAAGAGGCCATTCGGTGTATATGTGACATGTCAGGATAGATTCTGTGAAGCCCCCACACACCTATATATCCAGGAAAAGGCTATGAGGGACTCACAGAGAGTTTCCTGTCTATCGCCCTTTCTTACCCACAGAGGAAGCCAGAATACACAGTATAGATCTATATGCTGAATATGAATGGCGCGATGGCTCATTTAGAAGACACATACATACTAGATACAGACAGACAGGAAGTGCTGTGCGGAGGAAAATACTGTCCTCCAAAGTTATAATTTTATCTAAGTTATCATTTTAACTTAAAGCAGTTGTCCCCCCTCTAGAAGTTCTCCTCTATGCACTGGACAGGGCACAACCTGCAGATCAGTAGGGGTCTGAATGACGGGACCCCCACTAATCCTGAAAATGAGGGATGCATGCTGCCGCTCCATTCACCTCAGTGGTACCGCTGGAGTTAGCTGAGTGCTTGAACTTGGCTGTCTCCGGCAGTCCCACTGATATGAGCGGCAGCGTGCGTGTGCAATCACTGCTCCCTTCAACTCTGGATGGACTGGACCCCCATTCTCAGAATCAGTGGGGGTCCTACCAGTTACAGCCCCACCAATCTGTGAGGCCTAATTCAGATGAACGTTTTTTCGCAGCTAATAGCTGCGAGAAAACATCCCCTGAAAATCGCTACCATGTAAAGCATTGGATTCCGATGCATTCATTTACAACGGCGATTTTTTTCTTGCAGCGTCAAAATTGCGACTGATAATTGCTGGCGATTTACAGCTGTAATTTTTCCTCGCAGCGTCAAAAACAGCGCCATGTCCTGTCTTTTGACGAAAATCACAGGGGGGGGGGGGAGGAAGCTTACCCGACACTTGTTAACCCTTTCTAATCCAATTTCTATTCTGTTTTTTCTAGGGGGCTTACTCTTTTTCTGCCGTTACACAACGGCACTATCTGCTGGCTAAAGCCAGTACTGCATGAGGTGACACGTTGGATAGGCTCCGACAGCAGAGAGGCTGGCAATATACAGTAAGAGAACCCCGACAGAGGTCTTCCAACATCGGAGCTGTACAGCCTTAAATCATAATGTTTTCAGAGGTCAGACAGTGGATTGGAAAGGGTTAATGCTAAATAGAAGCCATTCTGCCGACCGCCGCTGCAGAGTCGTTCGCGCGATACGCTCATGTAAATGGATGAGAAAACGCTAATTCTGAAAGGAATTAGATTGCTGCGTTGCCGCAATTTTTTTACACGACGCTCGTGTGAAGGAGGCCTAAGGGCTAACTTCTATTGGTGGGACGAACCCTTATGACATGAAGTCCTTAGATCTTGTGTATGCATATATAGGGCCCTTTTATCGTTCTTGAGCTTTTACACAGCACTGAGCGTCACGTAGTGAATTGAGGCGGATCCCGCTGAGGATCATTTCGTTCACGACTGCCTG
This sequence comes from Eleutherodactylus coqui, assembly GCF_035609145.1. Classification (NCBI taxonomy): domain Eukaryota; kingdom Metazoa; phylum Chordata; class Amphibia; order Anura; family Eleutherodactylidae; genus Eleutherodactylus; species Eleutherodactylus coqui. Next base: position 9,282,081 of record NC_089846.1, on the reverse strand, counting down.
CATGCAGAAACTGAACGATGAACCGGAAGTGAATACATTCTCATTCGCCGTTCAGTCGGGCGGCATTTGAACATAACGATAATTGTTCAGACTCCTGCTGGATGCCAGAATCTGAACGATTTATCAGCCCGTGTAAAGGGGTCTACAGGCTCTCACACCGGTCACTTTTAACAGCGATTAGTGCGGCGTTCAGAACACTGCGTTAATCGCGGTATAATGCTCTTATTGATTTCAATAGGGCCTTGCAGACCTGCGCTCAAACACGAGCGCTGCTTGTGCTATTTGCCAGCGTTTTCGCATTTTGTAATGCACCCCATCACCAATCACAATGATGGGGTGGTTAAAAAGCCCTGTACCATGCATATTAAAACGCCGCTCAAAGTCGCAGTAAAATGCTGTGGTTTCGAGGGGCGTTTAAATGAGCACGTGTGAGTGTCCCTAGTGTTAGGTAAGAGTGGATTAGCTAGGACCAGATGTTGCATGCATAGACAATGATCTTTCTATTCACTGACAACAAGCATATCAAGTCATCAGAACAGGAGAGGGATTTGTGCTGCTGATGTGTTTATATCACAGAAAATAGTCTAGACTGGATACAGTTGGAAAAAACCCTCCATCCTGGCAGCCAATCAGAAGTCGTGAAAATGATAAGAAATTGAAACACAAAGTGAAGTTGCAGAACTTTCCTTCATACAATGATCGGAATTTAGTTACACACACCGGACCTCATGGCTGCTGCTCTAGGCGTGCGGCGCAACGCTGCAACCCTTTCATGGTGCTCATAAAGGCCAGTGGTCAGGCAAGCGTTGTGTAATAGGCTCAGATTGTAATAACCTGCAGATAATTACCGGTAAGTATTTCGGGGGCAATCCCTTCCAGTAAAAGATGGGTTCATTGTAGCCTTGTGTGCGGCAGACTGCAAGTCCCAAATGTTACCACATTATAAAAACATTCAGAATGTATTTAATCGCGATGGATTAAAGCGATGTGATTAAAATAAACAGAAGATGCTGAGCTGTAAAAATATCTCTGCCAACAATGACTGTGGGTGCAGGAGAACCTGTACTGATCCCGAGTTACATCCTATATTATACCCCAGAGCTGCACTCACTATTCTGCTGGTGGAGTCACTGTGTACATACATTACTTATCCTGTACCGATCCCGAGTTACATCCTGTATTATACCCCAGAGCTGCACTCACTATTCTGCTGGTAGAGTCACTGTGTACATACATTACTTATCCTGTACCGATCCCGAGTTACATCCTATATTATACCCCAAAGCGGCACTCACTATTCTGCTGGTGGAGTCGCTGTGTACATACATTACTTATCCTGTACTGCTCCTGAGTTACATCCTGTATTATACTCCAGAGCTGCACTCACTATTCTGCTGGTGGAGTCACTGTGTACATACATTACTTATCCTGTACTGCTCCTGAGTTACATCCTATATTATACTGCAGAGCGGCACTCACTATTCTGCTGGTGGAGTCACTGTGTACATACATTACTTATCCTGTACTGATCCCGAGTTACATCCTGTATTATACTCCAGAGCTGCACTCACTATTCTGCTGGTGGAGTTACTGTGTACATACATTGCTTATCCTGTACTGCTCCCGAGTTACATCCTGTATTATACTGCAGAGCTGCACTCACTATTCTGCTGGTGGAGTCACTGTATACATACATTACTTATCCTGTACTGATCCTGAGTAACATACTGTATTATACTCCAGAGCTGCACTCACTCTTCTGCTGGTCATCCACATGTTTTTGGACAGAAACACCTGATATACAGTATCAGCTGAGCTTCTATGCTAAAGGGGGCACTTAGTTTTCCTACATCAGGTAAATGTACACTGCTTAGTATAACGCTTCCCAGAATGTAAATCACCATAGCAAGCTCCAAACAGACACTGAACAAGCAGGGAATGCTGGGAGATTTCAGCACTAAAGCTTCAACCAATACAGCTGCCATCCCAGCTCCCGCTGGCTTCTGAATGGCACATATGCTGAGTTCTGTGGGTGCAGAGGATGCATAGATGCCACTGGGTGCAACCAGTATGGACGCCATGACCACTATGAAGCAGAGCTGTAATACTGATGTAGTGGCAGAGAATAAGTAAGCAGATTTATCTTTTAGGACTTTGAGATAGTGGAGTACCCAAAATACGATGCACATAAATCCCTAAACCGAAGTGACCTCGCTGTGAGATGGGCAGCTGCTTTTATTTATCAGGCCGTCATATGAGCTGCAGAGTTGGCACCATGCAGTGACTTCAAATCCCAGAATCCTTTCTGCCCGAGGGTTTAAATAGCCCAGGGGGCCATGTCAGGCCTCAAGTTACTCTCCAAGTGGCTACGTTCCCTATTGGACAGCTTGGCTGCCGGGGGCCCCTCTGATAGGCAGAAGTGTTGGGGCCGTGAGAACTATGGATCAACACACGGGGCATTCTGCCGTGACTAAATATAACTCAGAACATGTGGCAGGGTGCAGCCAGACCGCCCTCATCAAAGCTGCCCCTGGCTGTGCACATACAATAACGCTTCCCTCGTGCCCACCCGTCGCTTTAAGAAAGCTGTGCCCACAGCTTTGGGGGTACTATGAAGATGCCAGCCCCCCAGAGACGAATCAGACCTCGAGACCGAAACAATGTGCTGGCCAGACCAGAGTTCCTGTCCCTGAACCAGCCGTCGACTTCACCCCAGGAGAGCAGAAGCTTCAACAGGAAGCAAAGTGGACAATATGGTAACTCCAGCGAGAGCGCCCGCGAGAGGCGGCAGAGCCAGCAGCTGCCAGAGGAGGACTGCATGCAGCTCAACCCATCCTTCAAAGGCATCGCCTGGAATTCGTTCATGGCCATCGATATAGCCATGTCCAAGAGCCTCGGTGTCTGTGCCCACAGCACGTCTTCGTGGGGTAGTGCCCGCTCTATGGTCAAGCTCATTGGGATAACCAGTCATGGCTTCCCTTGGATCGTGGGAACGATTATCTGTCTGTGCAACTGCAACACGTTGGCCGGCCAAGAAGTCCTGGTGAACCTGCTGCTGGGTAAGACCTTCCATGTAACTCTGCTTGCTGTCAGCGAAACGCAATCATTGTACAATGAAAGGTTCTGCAACTTTCTAATAGATTTGGGGCAAAGTTACTTCTATGCCGGTGTAAACTATGAGCCCGCGGCCTGGAAGGCGATATCTATTCAATAGATGGCTGATTGACCGCCATCTCTTTCCCAGTGCAGAACATACCTGATGATGCTCCTGTGTGTGAGGGTCTTGTGTACAAATATCGGGGCTGCCCAGATAAATTTGCTCAGGTCTGGGGGGCACGTTATTCATCCCCTTATCCCTTTTTGATGTCCATGGGTTTTAAAGTCTGCTGACCAAGATGTCTACTGCTACTATTGAGAGCAGAGGTGCACAACCTGTGGCCCTGGGGCCACATATGGCTCACACAGCCATCCTGTGCAGCCCAAAAAACACCCGGTCACAGACATGCTTTCCATGTCAGATAGAAGAGGAATGGAGTATAGTGTGGAAACAGGGACGGGTAAAGTATAACTACACTTTTTAAAAACTTTTGACATGTCAAATAGGGAGGAGTCAAAGTTTTGATCACTGGAGTTCCAGCTGCTGACAACCCCAACGATTGCTGGAATGAGCAAGCTGCAGCGCTGTCTCTGCTCACTAGCTGAAGACGGACCCATAGACTTTCTACAGAGTCCATCTTCAGCTAACGAGCTGCTGCAGCACTTCAGCAAGCTGATTCTAGCTACCAGTGGGTGTCAACTTTTGACATCCATATGACATATCAAATGTTTTCAGAAAGCGCAATTAGACTTTAAAGGGGTTGTACCAAGTTAAAACATTATTCCCCCCCACAGAATAGGGAACAATTCCATGATTGGTGGGGGTCTGACAGCATTCTCTTCCTCGTAACAGGGCTTTGAATGCTCCATCTCCAGCAAGTGAGTGAGGTGATTGGATCACAAGCGCCACTAGCTCAGCCAGTCAGAGCCGGCGCTTGATCATTTACAGCCATTCAGTGAATGACATCACTGAATGGCTGTGATTGGTTCATCAAGTGCTGGCTCTGATTGGCTGAACCAGTGGCGCTCATGATCCAATCATAGCACTCGCTTGCTGGAGGCAGGGTATTCAAAGCCTTATGTTGTCAGCGCGGAGGACCCGGCATCCTACCGCAGCATCGGAGACCAGCGTGAGGCACCGGGACGCTGTTGGCTAGGTAAGTATAAGACACCCCCAAAAACAAGACTCTGTGCCTCATTTAGAGCAAAAATAAATATAAGACAGTGTCTTATTTTCAGGGAAACACAGTAGTACCCTTTTAAAGGGACTGTGCCAAGTCATAAAGTTATCCTCTATCCACAGGATATGGGATAACTTTATGATTGTTGGGACCCCCAACCATCCCAAGAAGGGTTGTCCAGTTGGTCTCCAAGTGAATGGAGCAGAGGACATACCACTGCTCCATTCACTTCAATGACAGCGCCACAGATTGCTGAAACGCTTGAACTTGGTCATCTTAGCACTATAATTGAAATGAATAGATCGGTGGGCACTTGTGCGACCTCTGCTCCATTCAGTCGGGCACTGAATTCTCAGGATATGTGGGGGTCCCAGTGGTCAGACCCCCACCGATCATAAGGTTATCCCCTATCCTGCTGATAAGGGACAACTTTATAACTTGGCCCAACCCCTTTAAGTTTCAGTGCGGCCCTTCGGTTTTGTTAGATCTGACAATGTGGCCCTCCGATCAGAAAAGGTTGTGCATCCCTAAGGTCCCTTATAGATGAGCTGAGTTCTCGGCCCGTTGTAACAAGCGCCGATCAACATGTTACTCAGCACGCATTTCATTTACTTTTACATGGGTCAAGAATTGGCTTATGAGGACGAACGCTCTCTTGTACAATCATTCGTCCTAGTTGACCGGCTGTATATCTCTCTCTTTACATGGGGAGACGCTGAAACTGAACGATCATCCGATGGACAAGTGTTCACTGGTTTGTCAGCAGATCATTGGTGTCTTTAGACATCCCCAATTGCCGGGCGAACGAATGTTTGGAGAAACAGTCAGCCTTGATAATTGGCCCATGTAAAAGGCTCTAAGGTCTTATATACTCAGGCTAGGAAACTATGAGCCGGCATCGGTGCAACAAGTGCAGTAAAAGACGCATGCCTCTTAATACATTTGTCATATCCGGGGGCACTTCCGCGTGCCAGACTTAAGCCTATACCAGCTATGAGCTGGCGCAGGTTTCAGCTATAATATATGCCAGTTTCTGGCATATATCTTGTAAATTCAACGGGCTGCATGCGGCCTCACCAACGTATAGAAGAGGTGAAATCGTAAAAATGTGATTGTTCTCAGCAAGAGAAACCAAGTAATCTTGTAGATATGATACCTTTTAATGGCTAACAAAAATACATGATGTTAATGTGAGCTTTCCAACCTAATCAGGGCTCTGCTGCAGGCTTAAATCAAATAGATCCCAAGAGGCATATATATATATATACACTCACACATACTTATGATAAGGCACAGACATGGATGTCAATAATTTGCACTTAAAGGGGTTGTCCCGCGCCGAAACGTTTTTGTTTTTTTTCAATAGCCCCCCCGTTCGGCGCGAGACAAACCCGATGCAGGGATTTAAAATAAAAACCGGATAGTACTTACCCGAATCCCCGCGCTCCAGTGACTTCTTACTTACCTTGCGAAGATGGCCGCCGGGATCTTCACCCTCGGTGGACCGCAGGTCTTCTGTGCGGTCCATTGCCGATTCCAGCCTCCTGATTGGCTGGAATCGGCACACGTGATGGGGCGGAGCTACGAGGAGCGCTCTCCAGCACGAGCAGCCCCATTCAACACGGAGAAGACCGGACTGCGCAAGCGCGTCTATGAAATTAGACGGCACCATGGAGACGAGGACGCTAGCAACGGAACAGGTAAGTGAATAACTTCTGTATGGCTCATAATTAATGCACAATGTACATTACAAAGTGCATTAATATGGCCATACAGAAGTGTATACCCCAACTTTGTTTCGTGGGACAACCCCTTTAAAGGAATACTACAACAGAAATACAAACATCTCTAAATAGTCGCTGATAAGGGAGTGGAAAAAGGGGAATACTTGCAAATTATCACATATGTCATACTTTGCAACTTTTGTATGGCAGAAAACTGGTATGTAACCAATAAGACCAGATTTAGGCGGACGAGCGTGATATGGGTCTAAGAGACTTGGATCGATATCGCGATTGCAAATATTTGATTTTACTTGTGATTGTGATGTGTTTTGCCAGAAAAACGCATCTCTGCAAATGCGATTTTAACATGCGTGAAAATTGTATGTTGTTTCAATGGGAAAAAGAAAAAAACCTGCACCCACATGAGGCCAGCTTCACACAGGTGAGGAAATCACGTGAGATATGTGCGTTGTGAGAAGCACAAATATGGACCCCATTCCTTTGGATGGAGTTATACACATGAGCGTTTTTTCCCACATCCCAGAAAAAATGGCGGCATATCCTACCTCTGAGCGTTCCCTTGGAACACATTGCCCATTGTCTTCAATGGGGCTGGCACATCATCGCACGGCGTGCACGCAAGTGGGATATGCTGTGAGGTCTCCCCACTGATCGCTACTTCCCTGAAGTGATGCAAGGCATTTTTAACACAAAAACACCTCGCATCCACGGGGACATCGCACGTTTGCGAGCGCAATTTGGGGCTGAGTTTCATGGCCTGATATCGCACTTACCCAAGTGAAATTAGCCTGAGAGTGTGATTTTTCTTTTTTGCGTCTATGGAAAATAATGGGCGATATCACCCAAATAATCGGACATGCTGTGACTCTTCTATCTTTCGGCATCGCTGTGAGAGACACATCACCCTTGTAAAAAAGCCCATTGTAAATAATGGGTTATTACAGCACGCAGCTTTTCACAATCACGCAGAACCCGCACGTTTTTCTCGCCTCTGCAGATGCGCCATAATAGACGTCCCTCACTAAGATCTCGCTGTATAAGAACAGGACATTTTAGTTTCCATCTAGAACTACGGTAGTACTGCTCACAACTGAGGATTTGTTACAGTTGTATCCTCTCTGGACAATCCTCTGTGAGCTAAACACAGCAGCACAAATCTCTCTCATGTCTTGATAGTTTGTTACAATGTATCAGTCTGGAGTTCACAGAGAAATGTCTAGTCTGGATACAATTGTAACAAACCCTCAGCTGTGGGAAGTATTAGGCCAAGGTTTTCAGCCCTTACTATCCCTTTACAGCAAACAAACATCTTAAAAGTAAGGAGGAACTGAAACTAGAGATGAGAGAACTTACTCGTTTAGGGCGTTTTTGCACTCGAGCACCGCTTTTTCCGAGTAACCGACTACTCGGACTAAAAGATTCAGGGGGCGCCGGGGGCGGGGGGAGGTGTGGTGGAGCGGGGGGTAGCAGTGGGGAACAGGGGGAGCTCTCTCTCTCCCCCCCAATTCCCCTCTGCAACTCCCTGCTCACCCCCGGCGCCCCCCGAATCTTTTTGCCCGAGTAGTTGGTTACTCGGAAAAAGCGGTGCTCGAGTGCAAAAACGCCCTAAACTAGTAAGTTCGCTCATCTCTAACTGAAACACAAAGACTAGACTACATGTGATCCATAAATCCTCCGTATACTGAAGCCTTGGAGTTGGCTTTATCTGTCAGTCATCTCTAAATTATATGTGTTTTTGGGAAAGCTGGGTAACAACCAACATGGCCGCCACAGCCGCGGTCACCCTACACTTGGGCACGTTTGCCTACTTAATCAGTCAGAGACTTCACCTTTGACTCCCAGTTTACAAGTTTCCACTTTCTAAGAAGTTTGCTTCACTTCTGCACCTGATGTTTTCTTCTCCGGTCACATGCAAATCTGCATTCAGAGCAGTGCATTGTGGGAGGTCTATTAGAGGATTGGGGCTAGGATAAAGAGAAAGACTTCGATAACAGGTCTTGGTGTGAACGGAGAAGACGTGAAATTATGACAGCAGTGAAGCAGAGTGGAGACATAAGCGGTGATGCAGGGTAACTGCTGGACTTATACTTACACTGATGACAGACATAAGACAACCCTCAGCTGTGTGTCTCATATTCAGAAGTAGAGGAGATAAGCGTCAGCCAGACAGTGTCGCCCCCACTTATCTCCAAGGGAAACAGATGCATCAGACTGATATCTATCATCTGCATCCAGTGACCTGAAGCCTCAGTAAACACTAAATCCGCTCCTGCCTCTTTAAATGTCCGTCATTGTTACATGTGATCCAGTCCAGGGGGGTCCACATTAGGGGGATAGTGTCTGGGCCCTGATGCAGAATCTGAACCTCCTCAAGAGCAAAAGGGACTCTGGGCTCCCTCAGGCAACAGGGCCGGGTGCAACTGCAACTCTGCACCCCGTATATCCATATCACTGCCTGCAACTGAGAACAAGACCCTGTGGAGTAAGGGAATCGCAGATGATGCTTCCCGAACCGCCAGGCATATAAGTGTCTGGAAAGCATCTTTGTCTCACATACATTACCCACATAACAGTATCATATACTGTCCACATAGTCCAATATAGTAACCATATAACAGTGCTATATAATACCCACATAACAATGCCATATACTACCCAAATAGTGCTATACTGTCCATATAACAATGCCATATACTGCCTATATCTATATATAAAGGTGAAAGCCCTCACGGATTTACTGACTGACTTGCCACTAATTCTCTAACTTCCCGGTGTCGTACAAACCTGAAATTTAGCACAACTATTCTTTAGGTCCTAAATAGGAAAACCAAAGGGGTCACAACTTGATTATACAATTCTAAGTGCAAAGGTAAGTGATGGGACGTAACTTAAAGGGGTTGTCCCACGCCGAAACGGGTTTTTTTTTTTTTTCAATAGCCCCCCCGTTCGGCGCGAGACAAACCCGATGCAGGGGTTAAAAAAAAAACCCGGATAGTACTTACCTGAATCCCCATGCTCCGGTGACTTCTTACTTACCTTGCGAAGATGGCCGCCGGGATCTTCACCCACGGTGGACCGCAGGTCTTCTCCCATGGTGCACCGTGGGCTCTGTGCGTTCCATTGCCGATTCCAGCCTCCTGATTGGCTGGAATCGGCACACGTGACGGGGCGGAGCTACGAGGAGCAGCTCTCCAGCACGAGCGGCCCCATTCAGAAGGGAGAAGACCGGACTGCGCAAGCGCGTCTAATCGGGAGATTAGACGCTGAAATTAGACGGCACCATGGAGACGGGGACGCTAGCAACGGAACAGGTAAGTGAATAACTTCTGTATGGCTCATATTTAATGCACGATGTATATTACAAAGTGCATTAATATGGCCATACAGAAGAGTATACCCCCACTTGCTTTTGCGGGACAGCCCCTTTAAGGGGATGCAGAGGATGCGCTTGCACCTGGGGCCAAGAGCCTTAGAGGGCCCATAAGGCCACTCTTCACCATATTGGGAGCCCAGTAGAAGAAAGCATTATAGTTGGGGGCCCGTTTTTTGCATTCGGCTCAGAAGCTTCAGGTTATGCCTCTGAGTGACCTCTTATGTTATGTAACTTCCCGGTGTTGTACAAGCGTGAAATTTGGCACAACCATTCTTTAGGTCCTACACAGGAATAGTAAAGGGGTCACAACTCGATTATTCAATGCTAAGTGCAAAAGTAAGTGCACCCTTATGTAATGTACCTAATCTGATTCTCTAACTTCCCGGTGTCATACAAACTTGAAATTTGGCACAACTATTGTATAGGTGCTAAAAAGGAAATGTAAAGGGTTCACAACTCAATTATTCAATGCTAAGTGCAAAAGTAAATGAACTCTTATGTTATGTACCTTATCCAATTCTCTGACTTCCTGGTGTCGTACAAACTTGAAATTTGGCAATACCATTCTATAGGTGATAATCGTTGTGTCTCAACGCGTGGCTATTGTGCACTGTTTGTGCACTATTCATTCATCGCTGATTTCTAGCAAGCTAGAAATCATTGATGACTGTTATCAGCGCTGCACGCTGGTTTTCTCAGTGGGCGGCGATGATAGCATTATTTCAGCTGGTATCCCGCTGGCAGTGCTCAGTGGGACACCAGCTGAAAGTTCCGAGAACAAAGCAGCTGTTTGCATATACAAAACAGCTGCTGTTCTTAGAGCTATCAGCGGTGTCCCGCTCCGCCTGCATTTAACTCTTTAGGTCCATTCTTTAGGTCCTAAATAGGAAAAGTAAAGGGGTCGCAACTTGATTATTTAATTCTAAATGCAAAAGTAAGTGACACCCCCCCCCCCCCATGTTATGTAACTTCCCGGTGTTGAACAAGTGTGAAATTCGGCACGACCATTCTTTAAGTGCTAAATATGTGTATATACTGGGGATAAAATAACTGACCTCTATGTGTATATAATGCAAGGCTGTAAAGTACATAAGGAAGTGGCCACGGACTGCAGGGATGGAGCATGCCTTTAAGACTAAGAATGGGCTGTAACCTCCAGTATGGAATTAAATTTGAATAAAAAGGGGTGTTACCTTTAAGGGTAAAAAGTGAGGATAGAGGGAGGGGTGGCAGATTCTGCAGAGGGACATTGGTACATGCAGTCTGAGGAGAATCTAACGCTCCTCTTTGTGTATACATATTTTATTCCTCAGTTCCTCTTAAGTAACCACAGCTTCATAAAATTTTCTGTGCGAAAAACAGGTAAACACCTGTACCAAATTAACTCGGGTGAGGCCGGGTATATCAGCTAGTAGTCCTATATAGTATTCATATAACAGCCATGTACAGTGCCCACATAATAATGCCATATACTGCCCACATAGTGCTATAGTGTCTATATTACTGCACTGTACAGTGCCCACATAGCAATGCCATATACTGCCCACATAGTTCTATAGTGTCCATATAACAGTGCCATATACTGCCAATATAGGGATATAGTGTCCATATAACAGTGTACAGTGCCCACATAACAGTGTCATATATTGCCCACATAGTCCTATATAGTGTCCATATAACAGCACTGTGCAGTGCCCTCATAACAATGCCATATACTGCCCACATAGTGCTATAGTGACCATATAACAGTGTACAGTGCCCACATAACAGTGCCATATACTGCTAACATAGTGCTATAGTATCCATATAACTGTGCCGTACAGTACTCATATAACAATGTCATATACTTCCCACATAGTCCTAAAGAGTGTCCATATAACAGCACTGTACAGTGCCACATAAGTGTCATATATTGCCCACGTAGTCCTATATAGTGTCCATATAACAGCTCTGTACAGTGCCACATAAGTGTCATATACTGCCCACGTAGTCCTATATAGTGTCCATATAACAGCTCTGTACAGTGCCACATAAGTGTCATATACTGCCCACATAGTCCTATATAGTGTCCATATAACAGCACTGTACAGTGCCACATAAGTGTCATATACTGCCCACGTAGTCCTATATAGTGTCCATATAACAGCACTGTACAGTGCCACATAAGTGTCATATACTGCCCACATAGTCCTATATAGTGTCCATATAACAGCTCTGTACAGTGCCACATAACAGTGTCATATAGTGAACACTAGAGATGAGCGAGTACCCAAATGCTCGGGTCCCCGTTATTTGAGTCGAGGTTTTCGTAAAATTCGAAAACTCTATTTGAGTAACGAACCCCATTGACTTCAATGGGAAACTCGAGCATTTTTGTATGGAACCCGCCGGTTGCCAAGCTTTTTTTTCTTCTCTCTCTCTCTCTCTCCTCCGTCCAGCCAGCCACAAACTGCCGTTGACGTGCGCAGCGGCGCAGCGGGGAGGGGTCAAAACCGGGCTCGAGTATTGAGCACCATCGAGTATGCTAATACTCGAACGAGCATCAAGCTGGACGGAGTACGTTCGCTCAACTCAAGTGAACACATAACGGTGCTTTATAGTATCTACATGACAGCGCATCCTGGCTCACACAATGGTGCCATATATTGCCCACAAAACTGTGCTGCATAGCATCTACATAACAGTACCCTATAGTGTCATATAGTGCTGACATAACCAGTATATAGTGCCTATATATCTGCACCATATACATTATAGTATAACAGTGCCATATAGTGCCTACCTGCACCACTGATCTTTAATTTCAATACACCACCCAATTCCTCGATTTTTCAGAAATGAAGAACAGCAGCTCCTGGATGTGATGATGTGGATGTGTTCCTCGTACACGCGGTTTACTAATGTACTCAGCCTAGATTTCCTTACATCTCTCATTAGACTACCCTCATGATCAGCAATCACAGCAGAGCAAACGCCGAGCATTCTGTCAGTCAAGTCGTCTAAAGTTTCAGCTCCGATTGCAGCAGCTTCTCTTGAAGCGACTCCTAAAACTGATTATTGGCTCCTAACTTGTACATCTCAAACCTGCCCATCCAGATGATGGCAGAGGAGTTGTATAGACGGCAGTTGGGACTGCGGGTGGCCGAGCCACGTTCTTTAGTGCCCGTTGTCCTGCTTTTGACTTTTTGCACAAACAGGTCATGATCTTAATAACCTAGTGTGTGCGGCCACCCACACACATCTGTCCATCTACTTCAGCCTATGTTAACCCCAATGTTGATCCAGAGGAAGACAAAAAAAAAAACAATAAGGTAAAAGCAAATTTTCCCCATTTAAGGGGAAAAATTCATTCCTAAGTCCAATTTTGCAATCAGAATAATCCCTGGATCACCGATCCTTCTGAAGTTTTAAGTGATATAACATGTATCACCTAAGAAAGGCGCCCAGACCCCGTAACTGTTTTATCGAGTTCGCCATCACTGCGTCCTCAGGCAGAGAGCTCCATAGTCTCACTGCTCTTACAGTAAAGAACTCCCTTTTATGTAGGTGTAGAAACTTTCTTTTCCTCTAGACATAGAGAGCGCCCCCTTGTTACAGTCCTGGGTATAAATAGATGATGGGAGAGACCTCTGTACTGACCTCTGATATATCTATACGTAGTTATTAGAGCGCCCCCTTGTTACAGTCCTGGGTATAATAGATGATGGGTGAGACCTCTGTACTGACCTCTGATATATCTATACGTAGTTATTAGAGCGCCCCCTTGTTACAGTCCTGGATATAATAGATGATAGAAGAGATCTCTGTACTGACCTCTGATATACCTATACATAGTTATTAGAGCGCCCCCTTGTTACAGTCCTGGATATAAATAGATGATGGGAGAGATCTCTGTACTTCCCCGCTGATATATCTATACATAGTTATTAGAGCGCGCCCTTGTTACAGTCCTCCGTATAATAGATGATGGGAGAGATCTCTGTACTGTCCCCTGATATATCTATACATAGTTATTAGAGCGCGCCCTTGTTACAATCCTGGGTATAATAGATGATAGAAGAGATCTCTGTATTTTCCCCTAATATATTCATACATAGTTATTAGAGCGCCCCCTTGTTACAGTCCTCCGTATAATAGATGATGGGAGAGATCTCTGTACCGACACCTGATATATTTATACATAGTTATTAGAGCGCCCCCTTGTTACAGTCCTGGGTATAATTAGATAATGGGCAAGATCTCTGTACTGACCCCTGATATATCTATACATAGTTATTAGGTCGCCCCTTGGCTGTCTTTTTTCTAAACTAAATAACCCCAATTTTGATGACCTCTCTGGGTATTGTAGTCCGCCCATTCCATTTATTACTTTAGTTGCCACCTTTGTACCTGTTCAAGCTTTGATATGTCCTTCTTGAGTATCGGTGCCCCAAACTGTCCACAATATGCCATGTGTGGTCTGATCAGTGACTTGTAAAGAGGAAGAACAATCTTCTCATCATGCGCCCCTAGACCTCTTTTGATGCACCCCATGATCCTATTTGCCTTGGCAGCAGCTGCCTGACACTGGTTGCTTCAGTTAGGCTTACAGTTAACTAAAACCCCCAGGTCCTTTTCCATGTCAGTGTCCCCAGTTGTTACCCATTTAGTGTGTAATGATGACAGGTATTTCCTGCCCGTGTGCAGAGCCGCACATTTATCAGTGTTATGCTGCAGTGTGCAATCACGACCAATAAAGGGCTGTTCACATCCTGTTTTAACCCCTTAACGTTACAGGACATACAGGTACATCCTGCAGGTTCGGGGTGTGTATGGAGGAGGATTGCGAGTCGATCTCACTCCATATAATGTGGGTGCCAGCTGTTTCTTACAGCCAACACCCGCCTGCAACAGCTCCGATAAGCTGCGCTGCTCATTGGAGCTGTTAATCCTTTACATGTCGCAGTTAATTCTGATGCCCCGACCAATGTTCAGGAGTCCCGTGCGGCCCCTCGCGATGAGATCGTGAGTTGTTGTGTGGTTGTCATGGCAGCCGGGGCCTTCTGGAATGCAACAGGTCTGCCATTGCAGAGTGCTTATCAAGCCATGCCCGTGAAGTGGCTTGATAGAATGCCTGTCAGATTGCAATATGAAGTAATTCTATGACATTACATTATACTACAGGAGCGATCAAAGCATCGCAGGTTTTTGTCCCCTCTGGGTAAAGTAAAAATACGTTTTAAAACATTTTACTAAAAATTTAAAAAATAAAAGGTAAGAAAAGTTAAAAAAAAACTTTTACCATATTTATAGTAAAAGAATCTAAATAATAAAACAAAAATACATATCAGTGCGTCTGTAAAAGTCCGATCTATCAAAGTCCCGCATTATTGACCCTGTGCGGTGAATGACATCAGAAAAAAAATAAAGAACGCTATAATTGCGCTATTTTGGCCACCCCATCTCCAAGAAAAAGCGATCAAAAAGTCATATGTATTCAAAAATTGTACCAAAGGAAACGACAGAATGTCCCACAAAGCGTGAGCCCTCGCACAACTATGTCGATGGAAAGATAATAAAGTTATGGCTGTCAGGAGACGGCGGCAGAAAATAATTAAAAAAAATTAAATATCTTTGAAAAAAAAAGCAGTACAGCAAAAATAAAACTCTATAAGTTTGGTATGGTAGTAATCGTACTGACCCACAGAATACAGTTATCATGTCATTAGTGTTGCCGTATATATGCCGTAAAAACAAGACGCACCCAAAGATGGCGGAATTTAGTTTTTTTTCTATGTCACTTCACTTATAATTTTTCAGTACATTATATGGTGCATTAAATAATACCATTGAAACATACAACTCGTCCCGCAAAAAACAACGAGCCCTCCGATATCTACGCTGATGGATCAATAAAAGAGTTACGATTTTTTAAAAAGGGGAAGGAAAAAACGAAAATGGAAAAAAAAGGGCCGCGTCCTTCAGGGGTTAATGTAAATTTAACGTATATGTTAAGCATGCATTACAAAAATGTATACAGACGTATGTCGTTGTAAACACGCCAAATGGATAGCGTACGTCTCTACCTGTTCGTGTCCAGTTTTACATTTAAATAAGAATGCGCTTTTTATGATAAAATCCTTTTTTTTCTTAATAAAGCTTTGTAGTTCAACACGGTTTTGGCTTTTTTCAGTCATTTGAGAACAAAAATGTATATATATGTTTAACATATGAAAGCGTAAAGCCTTCCTATACGATCCCTATATAAATGTAGCATACGCTTCTTGTGCGACACAAAACCCAGTATTAATGCTTTTCTATCCCACAAAAAAAAACGTACACAAACGTAAGGGAGGTCAGACGAAGCCACGAGAATACATTTCTGAACTACATTTGAGCGGTTCTAACCCAGCGGTACGTCAAGCTATACGTTTTTGTATTTTTTATTACAACCTGTACTCCGCCTGATAACATGCTCCCTGACCTACTGACTGCAATCCCTTCTAGCCATCATAAACCCCCCCTGCAGTCACACCGTTTCTGTCGTCACACGGCTAAATGTCTGACCATTGTCTATGTGTATAACATCGCTCACACCTCGCCATACCGTGCCCATCTCCAGCCCCTTTACCCTCTGTATCCCCCCATTACTTGTAGTATGTAAGTCCGTTGGAGCAGGACCCTCACCCCTATTGTTTCCATCAACTGATTACTATATGTACCTGTGGTTCTGTAATGTTTGTACTTTTGTCTTTCTGTATCCCCTGTCTATGTAAGCGCTGCGGAATATGTTGGCGCTATACAAATAAAGATTATTATTATTATATGGTTCAAGCAGGGGCGTAACTATAGAGGGTGCAGGGGATGCGGTTGCACCCGGGCCCAGGAGCCTTAGGGGGCCCATAAGGCCTCTCTTCTCCATATAGGGAGCCCAGTACTATGAATAAAGCATTATAGTTGGGGGCCCCATTCCAGGTTTGGGGCCCAGGAGCTTCAAATTACGCCTCTGGGTTCAAGGATGGTAGAATCGTGATGTGAACCTCCAATTAGGTGCTTTAAGGGACAGCATGGCGCACCGGGATGTTGTAGTAGCCCCTGGAGTCCATGACTCCTTCGATGTTTAGTAAGTCACCACCCCCAAAACATCCCCGTCCATAATGGAGCCTCCTCCATGCCTGACTGCAGGTTGAATGCAAGCAGCAAGTATACGCTTACCTGTCGCACAACAAACTAACTTTCGCCTCGTGGGCACAAACACCTCAGACCTCGATTCGCCTGTGAGGAGACCCTCCTTCCGCTGACTAGCGGTTCGGCTACTGCGCTTTTTACCTCACAACAGCGACTTTATGGCAAATGTCTTATGAATTCATGACTCTTTCTTGGGATCCATTTATGAGAGCACTTAGGACATTGTCACAAGTCTCCGCTCCGTCATGGTGTACAGCAGGGATTTGGAAACCTGTGTGACACAGACACTGTCTGGGCTGTCCCTAGCAACCAATCACAGCACAGCTTTCATTTCATAGGCAGCTCAGGTAAAATGAAACCTGCGCTGTGATTGGTTGCTGTGGGTTACGAAGGCTTCAGACACGTTTCATCACAAACTGCAGTTTTTGCAGATATTTCTATAAATGATGTAAAAAAGTGATGCCTGCGAACCATGAAAGGGTTTATAACAGCAGAAAGACCCATTTCTGTGTAGCACACACGTATCACAGCCAACGGTTACGGGGGAATCAACGAGCCAGAAAGGTGTATTGCAATCAATGAACAGTAGTGTAACAGTGCTATATAGTGTCTACATATGGTGTATACTGTCCCCACATAACAGTGCTGTATAGTGTCTACATATGGTGTATACTGTCCCCACATAACAGTGCTATATAGTGTTTACATACGGTGTATACTGTCCCCACATAACAGTGCTGTATAGTGTCTACATATGGTGTATACTGTCCCCACATAACAGTGCTATATAGTGTTTACATACGGTGTATACTGTCCCCACATAACAGTGCTATATAGTGTCTACATACAGTGTATACTGTCCCCACATAACAGTGCTATATAGTGTCTACATACGGTGTATATGGTCCCCACATAACAGTGCTATATAGTGTATACTTTCCGCACATAACAGTGCTTTATAGTGTCTACATACGGTGTATACTGTCCCCACATAACAGTGCTATATACTGTCTACATACCATTTATACTGTCCACACATAACAGTGCTATATAGTGTCTACATTCGGTGTATACTGTCCCCACATAACAGTGCTATATAGTGTCTACATATGGTGTATACTGTCCTCACACAACAGTGCTATATAGTGTCTACATTCGGTGTATACTGTCCCCACATAACAGTGCTTTATAGCATCTACATATGGTGTATACTGTCCCCACATAACAGTGCTTTAAAGTGTCTACATATGGTGTATACAGTCCCCACATAACAGTGCTTTATAGTGTCTAGATACAGTGTATACTGTCCCCACATAACAGTGCTTTATAGTGTCTACATATGGTGTATACAGTCCCCACATAACAGTGCTTTATAGTGTCTAGATACAGTGTATACTGTCACCACATAACAGTGCTATATAGTATCTACATACGGTGTATACGGTCCCCACATAACAGTGCTATATAGTGTATACTTTCCGCACATAACAGTGCTTTATAGTGTCTACATACGGTGTATACTGTCCCCACATAACAGTGCTATATAGTGTGTACATACCATTTATACTGTCCACACATAACAGTGCTATATAGTGTCTACATTCGGTGTATACTGTCCCCACATAACAGTGCTTTATCGTTTCTACATATGGTGTATACTGTCCACACATAACAGTGCTTTATAGTGTCTACATACGGTTTATACTGTCCCCACATAACAGTGCTATATAGTGTCTACATAAGGTGTATACTGTCCACACATAACAGTGCTTTAGAGTGTCTACATACGGTTTATACTGTCCCCACATAACAGTGCTATATAGTGTCTACATACGGTGTATACTGTCCACACATAACAGTGCTTTATAGTGTCTACATACGGTTTATACTGTCCCCACATAACAGTGATATATAGTGTCTACATATGGTGTATACTGTCCCCACATAACAGTGCTACAGTGTATACTGTCCCCACATAACAGTGCTATATAGTGTCTACATACGGTGTATACTGTCCCCACATAACAGTGGTATATAGTGTCTACATACGGTGTATTCCTTCCCCACATAACAGTGCTATATAGTGCCTACATACAGTGTATACTGTCCCCACATAACAGTGCTATATAGTGTCTACATACGGTGTATACTGTCCCCACATAACAGTGCTATATAGTGTCTACATACCGTTTATGCTGTCCACACATAACAGTGCTATATAGTGTCTACATTCGGTGTATGCTGTCCCCACATAACAGTGCTATATACTGTCTACATACGGTGTATACTGTCCCCACATAACAGTGCTATATAGTGTCTACATACCATGTATACTGTCCCCACATAACAGTGCTATATACTGTCTACATACGGTGTATACTTTCCGCACATAACAGTGCTTTATAGTGTCAATATACAGTGTATACTGTCCCCACATAACAGTGCTTTATAGTGTCTACATATGGTGTATACTGTCCCCACATAACAGTGCTATATAGAGTCTACATACGGTGTATACTGTCCCCACATAACAGTGCTTTATAGTGTCTACATACAGTGTATACTGTCCCCACATAACAGTGTTATATAGTGTCTACATACGGTGTATACGGTCCCCACATAACAGTGCTATATAGTGTATACTGTCCACACATAATAGTGCTATATAGTGTCTACATTCGGTGTATGCTGTCCCCACATAACAGTGCTATATACTGTCTACATATGGTGTATACTGTCCACACATAACAGTGCTTTATAGTGTCTACATAAGGTGTATACGGCCCCCACATAACAGTGCTATATAGTGTATACTGTCCCCACATAACAGTGCTATATAGTGTCTACATATGGTGTATACGGTCCCCACATAACAGTGCTGTATAGTGTCTACATATGGTGTATATGGTCCCCACATAACAGTGCTATATAGTGTATACTGTCCCCACATAACAGTGCTATATAGTGTCTACATACGGTTTATACGGTCCCCACATAACAGTGCTATATAATGTCTACATATGGTGTATACTGTCCCCACATAACATTGCTATATAGTGTCTACTTACGGTGTATACTGTCCCCACATAACAGTGCTTTATAGTGTCTGCATACGGTTTATACTGTCCCCATATAACAGTGCTATATAGTGTCTACATATGGTGTATACTGTCCCCACATAACAGTGCTACAGTGTATACTGTCCCCACATAACAGTGCTATATAGTGTCTACATACGGTGTATACTGTCCCCACATAACAGTGCTATATAGTGTCTACATATGGTGTATACTGTCCCCACATAACAGTGCTATATAGTGCCTACATACAGTGTATACTGTCCCCACATGACAGTGCTATATAGTGTCTACATACGGTGTATACTGTCCCCACATAACAGTGCTATATAGTGTCTACATACGGTGTATACTGTCCCCACATAACAGTGCTATATAGAGTCTATATACAGTGTATACTGTCCCCACATAACAGTGCTTTATAGTGTCTACATACGGTGTATACTGTCCGCACATAACAGGGCTATATAGTGTCTACATACAGTGTATACTGTCCCCACATAACAGGGGTATATAATGTCTACATAAGGTGTATACTGTCCCCACATAACAGTGTTTTATAGTGTCTACATATGGTGTATACTGTCCCCACATAACAGTTCTATATAGTGTCTACATATGGTGTATACTGTCCCCACATAACAGTGCTATATAGTGTCTACATACGGTTTATACTGTCCACACATAACCGTGCTATATAGTGTCTACATTCGGTGTATACGGTCCCTACATAACAGTGGTATATATTGTCTACATACGGTGTATACTGTCCGCACATAACAGTGCTATATAGTGTCTACATACGATGTATACTGTCCCCACATAACAGTGCTATATAGTGTCTACATACAGTGTATACGGTCCCCATATATCAGTGCTATATACTGTCTACATACAGTGTATACTGTCCCCACATAACAGTGCTATATAGTGTCTACATACAGTCTATACGGTCCCCATATATCAGTGCTATATAGTGTCTACATACACTGTATACTGTCCCCACATAACAGTACTATATAGTGTCTACATACAGTGTATACTGTCCCCACATTTCAGTGCTATATAGTGTCTACATACACTGTATACTGTCCCCACATAACAGTGCTATATAGTGTCTACATATGGTGTATACTGTCCCCACATGACAGTGCTATATAGTGTCTACATACACTGTATACTGTCCCCACATAACAGTACTATATAGTGTCTACATACAGTGTATACTGTCCCCACATTTCAGTGCTATATAGTGTCTACATACACTGTATACTGTCCCCACATAACAGTGCTTTATAGTGTCTACATATGGTGTATACAGTCCCCACATAACAGTGCTTTATAGTGTCTAGATACAGTGTATACTGTCACCACATAACAGTGCTATATAGTATCTACATACGGTGTATACGGTCCCCACATAACAGTGCTATATAGTGTATACTTTCCGCACATAACAGTGCTTTATAGTGTCTACATACGGTGTATACTGTCCCCACATAACAGTGCTATATAGTGTGTACATACCATTTATACTGTCCACACATAACAGTGCTATATAGTGTCTACATTCGGTGTATACTGTCCCCACATAACAGTGCTTTATCGTTTCTACATATGGTGTATACTGTCCACACATAACAGTGCTTTATAGTGTCTACATACGGTTTATACTGTCCCCACATAACAGTGCTATATAGTGTCTACATAAGGTGTATACTGTCCACACATAACAGTGCTTTAGAGTGTCTACATACGGTTTATACTGTCCCCACATAACAGTGCTATATAGTGTCTACATACGGTGTATACTGTCCACACATAACAGTGCTTTATAGTGTCTACATACGGTTTATACTGTCCCCACATAACAGTGATATATAGTGTCTACATATGGTGTATACTGTCCCCACATAACAGTGCTACAGTGTATACTGTCCCCACATAACAGTGCTATATAGTGTCTACATACGGTGTATACTGTCCCCACATAACAGTGGTATATAGTGTCTACATACGGTGTATTCCTTCCCCACATAACAGTGCTATATAGTGCCTACATACAGTGTATACTGTCCCCACATAACAGTGCTATATAGTGTCTACATACGGTGTATACTGTCCCCACATAACAGTGCTATATAGTGTCTACATACCGTTTATGCTGTCCACACATAACAGTGCTATATAGTGTCTACATTCGGTGTATGCTGTCCCCACATAACAGTGCTATATACTGTCTACATACGGTGTATACTGTCCCCACATAACAGTGCTATATAGTGTCTACATACCATGTATACTGTCCCCACATAACAGTGCTATATACTGTCTACATACGGTGTATACTTTCCGCACATAACAGTGCTTTATAGTGTCAATATACAGTGTATACTGTCCCCACATAACAGTGCTTTATAGTGTCTACATATGGTGTATACTGTCCCCACATAACAGTGCTATATAGAGTCTACATACGGTGTATACTGTCCCCACATAACAGTGCTTTATAGTGTCTACATACAGTGTATACTGTCCCCACATAACAGTGTTATATAGTGTCTACATACGGTGTATACGGTCCCCACATAACAGTGCTATATAGTGTATACTGTCCACACATAATAGTGCTATATAGTGTCTACATTCGGTGTATGCTGTCCCCACATAACAGTGCTATATACTGTCTACATATGGTGTATACTGTCCACACATAACAGTGCTTTATAGTGTCTACATAAGGTGTATACGGCCCCCACATAACAGTGCTATATAGTGTATACTGTCCCCACATAACAGTGCTATATAGTGTCTACATATGGTGTATACGGTCCCCACATAACAGTGCTGTATAGTGTCTACATATGGTGTATATGGTCCCCACATAACAGTGCTATATAGTGTATACTGTCCCCACATAACAGTGCTATATAGTGTCTACATACGGTTTATACGGTCCCCACATAACAGTGCTATATAATGTCTACATATGGTGTATACTGTCCCCACATAACATTGCTATATAGTGTCTACTTACGGTGTATACTGTCCCCACATAACAGTGCTTTATAGTGTCTGCATACGGTTTATACTGTCCCCATATAACAGTGCTATATAGTGTCTACATATGGTGTATACTGTCCCCACATAACAGTGCTACAGTGTATACTGTCCCCACATAACAGTGCTATATAGTGTCTACATACGGTGTATACTGTCCCCACATAACAGTGCTATATAGTGTCTACATATGGTGTATACTGTCCCCACATAACAGTGCTATATAGTGCCTACATACAGTGTATACTGTCCCCACATGACAGTGCTATATAGTGTCTACATACGGTGTATACTGTCCCCACATAACAGTGCTATATAGTGTCTACATACGGTGTATACTGTCCCCACATAACAGTGCTATATAGAGTCTATATACAGTGTATACTGTCCCCACATAACAGTGCTTTATAGTGTCTACATACGGTGTATACTGTCCGCACATAACAGGGCTATATAGTGTCTACATACAGTGTATACTGTCCCCACATAACAGGGGTATATAATGTCTACATAAGGTGTATACTGTCCCCACATAACAGTGTTTTATAGTGTCTACATATGGTGTATACTGTCCCCACATAACAGTTCTATATAGTGTCTACATATGGTGTATACTGTCCCCACATAACAGTGCTATATAGTGTCTACATACGGTTTATACTGTCCACACATAACCGTGCTATATAGTGTCTACATTCGGTGTATACGGTCCCTACATAACAGTGGTATATATTGTCTACATACGGTGTATACTGTCCGCACATAACAGTGCTATATAGTGTCTACATACGATGTATACTGTCCCCACATAACAGTGCTATATAGTGTCTACATACAGTGTATACGGTCCCCATATATCAGTGCTATATACTGTCTACATACAGTGTATACTGTCCCCACATAACAGTGCTATATAGTGTCTACATACAGTCTATACGGTCCCCATATATCAGTGCTATATAGTGTCTACATACACTGTATACTGTCCCCACATAACAGTACTATATAGTGTCTACATACAGTGTATACTGTCCCCACATTTCAGTGCTATATAGTGTCTACATACACTGTATACTGTCCCCACATAACAGTGCTATATAGTGTCTACATATGGTGTATACTGTCCCCACATGACAGTGCTATATAGTGTCTACATATGGTGTATACTGTCCCCACATGACAGTGCTATATAGTGTCTACATACGGTGTATACTGTCCACACATAACAGTGCTATATAGTGTCTACATAAGGTGTATACTGTCCACACATAACAGTGCCAAATAGTGTCTACATACGGTGTATACTGTCCCCACATAACAGTGCTATATAGTGTCTACATACGGTGTATACTGTCCCCACGTAACAGTGCTCTATAGAATATATATATACTGTATACTGTCCCCACATAACAGTGCTATATAGTGTCTACATACGGTGTATACTGTCCCCACATAACAGTGCTATATAGTGTCTGCATACACTGTATACTGTCCCCACATTACAGTGCAATATAGTGTCCACATACACTGTATACTGTCCACATATAACAGTGCTGAATAGTGTCTATATACAGTGTATGCTATCCCCACATAACAGTGCTATATAGAATCTATTTACAGTGTATACTGTCCCTACATAACAGTGCTACATAGTGTCTACATATGGTGTATACTGTCCCCACATATGACTGCTATATAGTGTGTATATACCGTCTATACTGTCCCCACATAACAGTGCTATATAGTGTCTATATACAGTGTATACTGTCCCCACATAACAGTGCTATATAGAATCTATATACAGTGTATACTGTCCCCACAAAACAGTGCTACATAGTGTGTACATACGGTGTATACTGTCCCCACATAACAGTGCTATATGGTATCTATATACAGTCTATACTGTCCCCACATAACAGTGCTATATAGAATCTATATACAGTGTATACTGTCCCCAAATAACAGTGCTATATAGTGTTTACATATGGTGTATACTGTCCCCACATAACAGTGCTATATAGTGTCTACATTCGGTGTATGCTGTCCCCACATAACAGTGCTATATAGTGTCTACATACGGTGTATACTGTCCACACATAACAGTGCTATATAGTGTCTACATACATTGTATACTGTCCCCACATAACAGTGCTATATAGTGTCTACATACACTGTATACTGTCCCCACATAACAGTGCTATAAAGTGTCTACATACACTGTATACTGTCCCCACATAACAGTGCTATATAGTGTCTACATACGGTGTATACTGCCCCCACATAACAGTGCTATATAGTGTCTACATACAGTGTATACTGTCCCCACATAACAGTGCTATATAGTGTCTACATACCGTTTATACTGTCCCCACATATCAGTGCTATATAGTGTCTACATACGGTGTATACTGTCCCCACATAACAGTGCTATATAGTGTCTACATACGGTGTATACTGTCCCCACATAACAGTGCTATATAGTGTCTACATACGGTGTATACTGTCCCCACATAACAGTGCTATATAGTGTATACTTTCCCCACATAACAGTGCTATATAGTGTCTACATATGGTGTATACTGTCCACACATAACAGTGCTATATAGTGTCTACATTCGGTGTATGCTGTCCCCACATAACAGTGCTATATACTGTCTACATACCATTTATACTGTCCACACATAACAGTGCTATATAGTGTCTACATTCGGTGTATACTGTCCCCACATAACAGTGCTTTATCGTTTCTACATATGGTGTATACTGTCCTCACATAACAGTGCTTTATAGTGTCTACATATGGTGTATACTGTCCCCACATAACAGTGCTATATAGTGTCTACATATGGTGTATACTGTCCCCACATAACAGTGCTGTATAGTGTCTACATATGGTGTATACTGTCCCCACATAACAGTGCTTTATAGTGTCTACATATGGTGTATACTGTCCCCACATAACAGTGCTTTATAGTGTCTACATACAGTGTATACTGTCCCCACATAACAGTGCTATATAGTGTATACTTTCCGCACATAACAGTACTTTATAGTGTCTACATACGGTGTATACTGTCCCCACATAACAGTGCTTTATAGTGTCTACATATGGTGTATACTGTCCCCACATAACAGTGCTATATAGTGTCTACATATGGTGTATACTATCCCCACATAACAGTGCTTTATAGTGTCTACATATGGTGTATACTGTCCCCACATAACAGTGCTATATAGTGTCTACATACAGTGTATACTGTCCCCACATAACAGTGCTATATAGTGTCTACATACGGTGTATATGGTCCCCACATAACAGTGCTATATAGTGTATACTTTCCGCACATAACAGTGCTTTATAGTGTCTACATACGGTGTATACTGTCCCCACATAACAGTGCTATATACTGTCTACATACCATTTATACTGTCCACACATAACAGTGCTATATAGTGTCTACATTCGGTGTATACTGTCCCCACATAACAGTGCTATATAGTGTCTACATATGGTGTATACTGTCCTCACACAACAGTGCTATATAGTGTCTACATTCGGTGTATACTGTCCCCACATAACAGTGCTTTATCGTTTCTACATATGGTGTATACTGTCCCCACATAACAGTGCTTTATAGTGTCTACATATGGTGTATACTGTCCCCACATAACAGTGCTTTATAGTGTCTACATATGGTGTATACAGTCCCCACATAACAGTGCTTTATAGTGTCTAGATACAGTGTATACTGTCACCACATAACAGTGCTATATAGTATCTACATACGGTGTATACGGTCCCCACATAACAGTGCTATATAGTGTATACTTTCCGCACATAACAGTGCTTTATAGTGTCTACATACGGTGTATACTGTCCCCACATAACAGTGCTATATAGTGTGTACATACCATTTATACTGTCCACACATAACAGTGCTATATAGTGTCTACATTCGGTGTATACTGTCCCCACATAACAGTGCTTTATCGTTTCTACATATGGTGTATACTGTCCACACATAACAGTGCTTTATAGTGTCTACATACGGTTTATACTGTCCCCACATAACAGTGCTATATAGTGTCTACATATGGTGTATACTGTCCACACATAACAGTGCTTTATAGTGTCTACATACGGTTTATACTGTCCCCACATAACAGTGATATATAGTGTCTACATATGGTGTATACTGTCCCCACATAACAGTGCTACAGTGTATACTGTCCCCACATAACAGTGCTATATAGTGTCTACATACGGTGTATACTGTCCCCACATAACAGTGGTATATAGTGTCTACATACGGTGTATTCCTTCCCCACATAACAGTGCTATATAGTGCCTACATACAGTGTATACTGTCCCCACATAACAGTGCTATATAGTGTCTACATACGGTGTATACTGTCCCCACATAACAGTGCTATATAGTGTCTACATACCGTTTATGCTGTCCACACATAACAGTGCTATATAGTGTCTACATTCGGTGTATGCTGTCCCCACATAACAGTGCTATATACTGTCTACATACGGTGTATACTGTCCCCACATAACAGTGCTATATAGTGTCTACATACCATGTATACTGTCCCCACATAACAGTGCTATATACTGTCTACATACGGTGTATACTGTCCCCACATAACAGTGCTATATAGTGTCTACATTCGGTGTATACTGTCCACACATAACAGTGCTTTATAGTGTCTACATATGGTGTATACTGTCCCCACATAACAGTTCTATATAGTGTCTACATATGGTGTATACTGTCCCCACATAACAGTGCTGTATAGTGTCTACATATGGTGTATACTGTCCCCACATAACAGTGCTTTATAGTGTCTACATATGGTGTATACTGTCCCCACATAACAGTGCTATATAGTGTTTACATGCAGTGTATACTGTCCCCACATAACAGTGCTATATAGTGTCTACATACGGTGTATACGGTCCCCACATAACAGTGCTATATAGTGTATACTTTCCGCACATAACAGTGCTTTATAGTGTCAATATACAGTGTATACTGTCCCCACATAACAGTGCTTTATAGTGTCTACATATGGTGTATACTGTCCCCACATAACAGTGCTATATAGAGTCTACATATGGTGTATACTGTCCCCACATAACAGTGCTTTATAGTGTCTACATACAGTGTATACTGTCCCCACATAACAGTGTTATATAGTGTCTACATACGGTGTATACGGTCCCCACATAACAGTGCTATATAGTGTATACTGTCCACACATAATAGTGCTATATAGTGTCTACATTCGGTGTATGCTGTCCCCACATAACAGTGCTATATACTGTCTACATATGGTGTATACTGTCCACACATAACAGTGCTTTATAGTGTCTACATAAGGTGTATACGGCCCCCACATAACAGTGCTATATAGTGTATGCTGTCCCCACATAACAGTGCTATATAGTGTCTACATACGGTGTATACTGTCCACACATAACAGTGCTATATAGTGTCTACATACATTGTATACTGTCCCCACATAACAGTGCTATATAGTGTCTACATACACTGTATACTGTCCCCACATAACAGTGCTATAAAGTGTCTACATACACTGTATACTGTCCCCACATAACAGTGCTATATAGTGTCTACATACGGTGTATACTGCCCCCACATAACAGTGCTATATAGTGTCTACATACAGTGTATACTGTCCCCACATAACAGTGCTATATAGTGTCTACATACCGTTTATACTGTCCCCACATATCAGTGCTATATAGTGTCTACATACGGTGTATACTGTCCCCACATAACAGTGCTATATAGTGTCTACATACGGTGTATACTGTCCCCACATAACAGTGCTATATAGTGTCTACATACGGTGTATACTGTCCCCACATAACAGTGCTATATAGTGTATACTTTCCCCACATAACAGTGCTATATAGTGTCTACATATGGTGTATACTGTCCACACATAACAGTGCTATATAGTGTCTACATTCGGTGTATGCTGTCCCCACATAACAGTGCTATATACTGTCTACATACCATTTATACTGTCCACACATAACAGTGCTATATAGTGTCTACATTCGGTGTATACTGTCCCCACATAACAGTGCTTTATCGTTTCTACATATGGTGTATACTGTCCTCACATAACAGTGCTTTATAGTGTCTACATATGGTGTATACTGTCCCCACATAACAGTGCTATATAGTGTCTACATATGGTGTATACTGTCCCCACATAACAGTGCTTTATAGTGTCTACATATGGTGTATACTGTCCCCACATAACAGTGCTTTATAGTGTCTACATATGGTGTATACTGTCCCCACATAACAGTGCTTTATAGTGTCTACATACAGTGTATACTGTCCCCACATAACAGTGCTATATAGTGTATACTTTCCGCACATAACAGTGCTTTATAGTGTCTACATACGGTGTATACTGTCCCCACATAACAGTGCTTTATAGTGTCTACATATGGTGTATACTATCCCCACATAACAGTGCTTTATAGTGTCTACATATGGTGTATACTGTCCCCACATAACAGTGCTATATAGTGTCTACATACAGTGTATACTGTCCCCACATAACAGTGCTATATAGTGTCTACATACGGTGTATATGGTCCCCACATAACAGTGCTATATAGTGTATACTTTCCGCACATAACAGTGCTTTATAGTGTCTACATACGGTGTATACTGTCCCCACATAACAGTGCTATATACTGTCTACATACCATTTATACTGTCCACACATAACAGTGCTATATAGTGTCTACATTCGGTGTATACTGTCCCCACATAACAGTGCTATATAGTGTCTACATATGGTGTATACTGTCCTCACACAACAGTGCTATATAGTGTCTACATTCGGTGTATACTGTCCCCACATAACAGTGCTTTATCGTTTCTACATATGGTGTATACTGTCCCCACATAACAGTGCTTTATAGTGTCTACATATGGTGTATACAGTCCCCACATAACAGTGCTTTATAGTGTCTAGATACAGTGTATACTGTCACCACATAACAGTGCTATATAGTATCTACATACGGTGTATACGGTCCCCACATAACAGTGCTATATAGTGTATACTTTCCGCACATAACAGTGCTTTATAGTGTCTACATACGGTGTATACTGTCCCCACATAACAGTGCTATATAGTGTGTACATACCATTTATACTGTCCACACATAACAGTGCTATATAGTGTCTACATTCGGTGTATACTGTCCCCACATAACAGTGCTTTATCGTTTCTACATATGGTGTATACTGTCCACACATAACAGTGCTTTATAGTGTCTACATACGGTTTATACTGTCCCCACATAACAGTGCTATATAGTGTCTACATATGGTGTATACTGTCCACACATAACAGTGCTTTATAGTGTCTACATACGGTTTATACTGTCCCCACATAACAGTGATATATAGTGTCTACATATGGTGTATACTGTCCCCACATAACAGTGCTACAGTGTATACTGTCCCCACATAACAGTGCTATATAGTGTCTACATACGGTGTATACTGTCCCCACATAACAGTGGTATATAGTGTCTACATACGGTGTATTCCTTCCCCACATAACAGTGCTATATAGTGCCTACATACAGTGTATACTGTCCCCACATAACAGTGCTATATAGTGTCTACATACGGTGTATACTGTCCCCACATAACAGTGCTATATAGTGTCTACATACCGTTTATGCTGTCCACACATAACAGTGCTATATAGTGTCTACATTCGGTGTATGCTGTCCCCACATAACAGTGCTATATACTGTCTACATACGGTGTATACTGTCCCCACATAACAGTGCTATATAGTGTCTACATACCATGTATACTGTCCCCACATAACAGTGCTATATACTGTCTACATACGGTGTATACTGTCCCCACATAACAGTGCTATATAGTGTCTACATTCGGTGTATACTGTCCACACATAACAGTGCTTTATAGTGTCTACATATGGTGTATACTGTCCCCACATAACAGTTCTATATAGTGTCTACATATGGTGTATACTGTCCCCACATAACAGTGCTGTATAGTGTCTACATATGGTGTATACTGTCCCCACATAACAGTGCTTTATAGTGTCTACATATGGTGTATACTGTCCCCACATAACAGTGCTATATAGTGTTTACATGCAGTGTATACTGTCCCCACATAACAGTGCTATATAGTGTCTACATACGGTGTATACGGTCCCCACATAACAGTGCTATATAGTGTATACTTTCCGCACATAACAGTGCTTTATAGTGTCAATATACAGTGTATACTGTCCCCACATAACAGTGCTTTATAGTGTCTACATATGGTGTATACTGTCCCCACATAACAGTGCTATATAGAGTCTACATATGGTGTATACTGTCCCCACATAACAGTGCTTTATAGTGTCTACATACAGTGTATACTGTCCCCACATAACAGTGTTATATAGTGTCTACATACGGTGTATACGGTCCCCACATAACAGTGCTATATAGTGTATACTGTCCACACATAATAGTGCTATATAGTGTCTACATTCGGTGTATGCTGTCCCCACATAACAGTGCTATATACTGTCTACATATGGTGTATACTGTCCACACATAACAGTGCTTTATAGTGTCTACATAAGGTGTATACGGCCCCCACATAACAGTGCTATATAGTGTATACTGTCCCCACATAACAGTGCTATATAGTGTCTACATACGGTGTATACTGTCCCACATAACAGTGCTATATAGTGTCTACATATGGTGTATACTGTCCCCACATAACAGTGCTATATAGTGCCTACATACAGTGTATACTGTCCCCACATGACAGTGCTATATAGTGTCTACATACGGTGTATACTGTCCCCACATAACAGTGCTATATAGTGTCTACATACGGTGTATACTGTCCCCACATAACAGTGCTATATAGTGTCTATATACAGTGTATACTGTCCCCACATAACAGTGCTTTATAGTGTCTACATACGGTGTATACTGTCCGCACATAACAGGGCTATATAGTGTCTACATACAGTGTATACTGTCCCCACATAACAGGGGTATATAATGTCTACATAAGGTGTATACTGTCCCCACATAACAGTGTTTTATAGTGTCTACATATGGTGTATACTGTCCCCACATAACAGTTCTATATAGTGTCTACATATGGTGTATACTGTCCCCACATAACAGTGCTATATAGTGTCTACATACGGTTTATACTGTCCACACATAACCGTGCTATATAGTGTCTACATTCTGTGTATACGGTCCCTACATAACAGTGGTATATATTGTCTACATACGGTGTATACTGTCCGCACATAACAGTGCTATATAGTGTCTACATACGATGTATACTGTCCCCACATAACAGTGCTATATAGTGTCTACATACAGTGTATACGGTCCCCATATATCAGTGCTATATAGTGTCTACATACAGTGTATACTGTCCCCACATAACAGTGCTATATAGTGTCTACATACAGTCTATACGGTCCCCATATATCAGTGCTATATAGTGTCTACATACACTGTATACTGTCCCCACATAACAGTACTATATAGTGTCTACATACAGTGTATACTGTCCCCACATTTCAGTGCTATATAGTGTCTACATACACTGTATACTGTCCCCACATAACAGTGCTATATAGTGTCCACATATGGTGTATACTGTCCCCACATGACAGTGCTATATAGTGTCTACATATGGTGTATACTGTCCCCACATGACAGTGCTATATAGTGTCTACATATGGTGTATACTGTCCCCACATGACAGTGCTATATAGTGTCTACATACGGTGTATACTGTCCACACATAACAGTGCTATATAGTGTCTACATAAGGTGTATACTGTCCCCACATAACAGTGCCAAATAGTGTCTACATACGGTGTATACTGTCCCCACATAACAGTGCTATATAGTGTCTACATACGGTGTATACTGTCCCCACGTAACAGTGCTCTATAGAATATATATATACTGTATACTGTCCCCACATAACAGTGCTATATAGTGTCTACATACGGTGTATACTGTTCCCACATAACAGTGCTATATAGTGTCTGCATACACTGTATACTGTCCCCACATTACAGTGCAATATAGTGTCCACATACACTGTATACTGTCCACATATAACAGTGCTGAATAGTGTCTATATACAGTGTATACTGTCCCCACGTAACAGTGCTATATAGAATCTATATACAGTGTATACTGTCCCCACATAACAGTGCTATATAGTGTCTACATACGGTGTATACTGTCCCCACATATGAGTGCTATATAGTGTCTATATACAGTGTATGCTGTCCCCACATAACAGTGCTATATAGAATCTATTTACAGTGTATACTGTCCCTACATAACAGTGCTACATAGTGTCTACATATGGTGTATACTGTCCCCACATATGACTGCTATATAGTGTGTATATACCGTCTATATTGTCCCCACATAACAGTGCTATATAGTGTCTATATACAGTGTATACTGTCCCCACATAACAGTGCTATATAGTATCTATATACAGTCTATACTGTCCCCACATAACAGTGCTATATAGTGTATACTGTCCCCACATAACAGTGCTATATAGAATCTATATACAGTGTATACTGTCCCCACATAACAGTGCTATATAGTGTCTACATATGGTGTATACTGTCCCCACATAACAGTGCTATATAGTGTCTATATACAGTCTATACTGTCCCCACATAACAGTGCTATATAGAATCTATATACAGTGTATACTGTCCCCACAAAACAGTGCTACATAGTGTGTACATACGGTGTATACTGTCCCCACATAACAGTGCTATATGGTATCTATATACAGTCTATACTGTCCCCACATAACAGTGCTATATAGTGTATACTGTCCCCACATAACAGTGCTATATAGAATCTATATACAGTGTATACTGTCCCCAAATAACAGTGCTATATAGTGTTTACATATGGTGTATACTGTCCCCACATAACAGTGCTATATTGTGTCTACATACGGTGTATACTGTCCCCACATAACAGTGCTATATAGTGTCTACATACATTGTATACTGTCCCCACATAACAGTGCTATATAGTGTCTACATACACTGTATACTGTCCCCACATAACAGTGCTATAAAGTGTCTACATACATTGTATACTGTCCCCACATAACAGTGCTATATAGTGTCTACATACGGTGTATACTGTCCCCACATAACAGTGCTATATAGTGTCTACATACGGTGTATACTGTCCCCACATAACAGTGCTATATAGTGTCTACATACACTGTATACTGTCCCCACATAACAGTGCTATATAGTGTCTACATACGGTGTATACTGCCCCCACATAACAGTGCTGTATAGTGTCTACATACACTGTATACTGTCCCCACATAACAGTGCTATATAGTGTCTACATACGGTGTATACTGCCCCCACATAACAGTGCTATATAGTGTCTACATACAGTGTATACTGTCCCCACATAACAGTGCTATATAGTGTCTACATACGGTGTATACTGTCCCCACATAACAGTGCTATATAGTGTCTACATACGGTGTATACTGTCCCCACATAACAGTGCTATATAGTGTCTACATACACTGTATACTGTCCCCACATAACAGTGCTATATAGTGTCTACATACGGTGTATACTGCCCCCACATAACAGTGCTATATAGTGTCTACATACACTGTATACTGTCCCCACATAACAGTGCTATATAGTGTCTACATACGGTGTATACTGCCCCCACATAACAGTGCTATATAGTGTCTACATACGGTGTATACTGCCCCCACATAACAGTACTATATAGTGTCTACATACAGTGTATACTGTCCCTACATAACAGTGATATATAGTGTCAACATACATTGTATACTGTCACCTACATAACGGTGCAATATAGGGTTCACATATACCATATACTGTCCCTCCCAGCAAGCCCCACCCACTTTTTGGAAAAGCCATGTGTCAAAAATTTGCAACTTTTTCACACCAGAAAGTGGCATAAAACTCTTAATAAATGCGCCCCTTTGTGTTTCACTTTTTTACATTTTTCAAGATCTCTGCTTGCTGTGAACAATTGGAACATATCTTCAGAGTCAAGGCCCATCCCGATTACACGATACATTGTAACGTGACCTGTATCTCTGTCAGCTGGATATCAGTATAGATTTTCAGCATCTGGGTGTAGACAACAATGTTCCCATTTAATGACAGCAAGCAGATTTATTGCAATTGATCAAGAGTTAAAAGACAAAATATATAAGACTGGATGAACCCTTAAAACATGTCCTTACTGTAGTTGATATACCCCACAGGTGACCCCTATACAGAGATATAGGTTCCTGCCGGCTTCCACCATTTTAAACAGTCCTATTAAGCTCTTGTTTTCTAGAACATTCCGTCCCGAGGCGGCGAGATCCAAGAGTGTGACAGTGAGCAGGCTCGCCGTCAGCGTGTCAGGACGTTTACATGATCACATCCAGCAGCAGTTCATATTCACTGCACAGGTTCGGGCTCCGGTGACGAGCCGCCAGCTCGATGATCCCCCCAACAACCTGCCTGATCCCGGTTATTTGGGTCACAAATGATCAGGCGCTGGATTAGGTGATCTGTGAGTGACGGCACCACTTGCAGCTATTTCTGGGGGGGGGTCGACCGTCCAAAGTGCTGACACCCTCAAATTGCAAAATGGTCTGCTGCTGAATCACAGGAGCGCAGGACTCCCTGACTACAAAAGTGACAGCAATGATATCCTGAGACTAAACAAGCAAAAGCAGAGAGAAGCAGCAAATCACCCGCAAATAACCAAAACCAGTGACGTCATCACAAGAAGAGGGAGACAGAACAATGACGTCACTGAGTATAGGTCACACAAATGACTAAATACACTACTGCCATATAACTGCTCTCCATTCTATTACCCCATCTGTTTATCTATAGGGGGCAGTAGTATAGGTTTATAGTCTTGTATATAGGAGCAGTATTATAGTAGTTACATTCTTGTACATAGGAGCAGTATTATAGTAGTTATATTCTTGTACATAGGAGGCAGTATTATAGTAGTTATATTCTTGTACATAGGGGGCAGTATTATAGTAGTTATATTCTTGTACATAGGGGGCAGTATTATAGTAGTTATATTCTTGTACATAGGAGGCAGTATTATAGTAGTTATATTCTTGTACATAGGAGGCAGTATTATAGTAGTTATATTCTTGTACATAGGGGGCAGTATTATAGTAGTTATATTCTTGTACATAGGGGGCAGTATTATAGTAGTTATATTCTTGTACGTAGAGGGCAGTATTATAGTAGTTATATTCTTGTACATAGGGGGCAGTATTATAGTAGTTATATTCTTGTACATAGGGGACAGTATTATAGTAGTTATATTCTTGTACATAGGGGGCAGTATTATAGTAGTTATATTCTTGTACATAGGGGCAGTATTATAGTAGTTATATTCTTGTACATAGGGGGCAGTATTATAGTAGTTATATTCTTGTACATTGGGGGCAGTATTAAAGTAGTTATATTCGTGTACATAGGGAGCAGTATTATAGTAGTTATATTCTTGTACATAGGGGGCAGTATTATAGTAGTTATATTCTTGTACATAGGAGCAGTATTATAGTAGTTATATTCTTGTACATAGGGAGCAGTATTATAGTAGTTATATTCTTGTACATAGGAGGCAGTATTATAGTAGTTATATTCTTGTACATAGGGAGCAGTATTATAGTAGTTATATTCTTGTACATACGGAGCAGTATTATAGTAGTTATATTCTTGTACATACGGACCAGTATTATAGTAGTTATATTCCTGTACATACGGAGCAGCATTATAGGTGTAATATTTCTGTACAATGACTGAATAGTTTAGTGACTACTGCTGAGGCGGCTATACAGATAGCATGTTTCACTATATTCTTCTTTTTTCTCTGGCAGCGCTACTTCTGGACATACTTACAGTGGCTGGACTACAGAGGTTGATGAAACGCCGTGGTCCATATGAGGTGACTCCTAGTATCCTGGATCACCTGGTTCTTGATGTCTACGCCTTCCCAGCAGGACATGCCAGTCGAGCCACTATGGTGTCCAAGTTCTTCCTGAACCACCTAGTGCTCGCCATCCCTTTGCGAATTCTACTGGTCCTGTGGGCCTTCACTGTTGGATTGTCTCGTATTATGATCGGCCGACACCATATCAGCGATGTCATGGGAGGATTTGTGATTGGCCTCTTACAGTTTAACTTTGTGGAGATACTTTGGCTCTCATCGAGTACATGTCAGATGTTGTTCTTGTTATGGTGAACATCTCCATGGAGACTCAGGACTTCATGACTAACAGAGCTACGAGGATTTTGATTGACATTATTTTTTTCTGTCCTGGAATGGAAACTATTAAATATCTGGTTGTCTTACTTCATCTGTGGATTTCCAGTTGTGGTGATTTTGACCCAGTGTAAGCACAATATCACAGTCCAGGATGGATCCATGTTCTTGGAGCATGTAGGAATACAATGTATGGTGTCTTAAGCCCCGTCCCTGCTACAAGCTACACCTCTTGTACAGAGACATCATGTAGTATTATTTTTTCATAAAGGTTACATAATGTACTACAACCCTCATCATCCAAAATGCCACTTGATTGGATAAAAAAGACAAAGGGAATAAACTGAAATATTATTAGCTAAATATTTATCCTATTTTGAGAAATTCTCTTTCTCTCTCCCTTTATCTCTATGTATTTTTATGTATCTTTAGCTGCAATCAAAGTGATTCACATCCCCACTGCAGATTAGGTTTATCTGATAGATTTTGCAAACTTTCAGCTGTTTGCAAAAACCCAAATCAATCAAGAACGATTTAAATAGCTCAATACAACTAATATAAGGGGGAAGGGGAAGGGACTCGTTACTTGTATAGTGCCAACTTATTTCACAGCACTTTCAGGTAATTTTTTTATTACCCCTCAGCAAACTGGGTGCTCATTTTACCGGCCTCGAAAGGATGGAAGGCTTGAGCCGTCTACCTGAACCATGCGGGGATTGAACTCACAACCTTTAAGTTTTGAGCGAGAGCTTAGGACTGCATTGTTCAACACTTGAATAAAATTTCTCATAAGGGCACACATTTGCAAATCAAGTGTTGTCTTAAATGCACCCGATGCAACTAATCAAGGGCTTCATTAGTTGTATCAGGTGTGCTTGAGATAAAACACATCAAATACCTGAACTGGTGAGGGTTTTAATTGGCTGTGATGTTTGATTGCACGTTAGAAATATGGTTAAGTAAAGAGAGCAGCACAAAAAATTAAGAGATAATTGCCCTATACTCACAACCAGCAGGGTTGTTGATCCGGGTCTTGGAGTTAGGTAGGAACTTTCAAACATTGATGCAAGGATTATTCTGACTGCCATTATGGAGGTGGGAAATATTTTTTTCCCCCAAATGGGCTAAATTGGCTTCTGCCTCATTGTTTTTTTTTGCCTTCCTCTGGATCAACAAGGTGGAAGGGGTGGACACTGGCTGAACTAGATGGATATTGTCTTCTTTCAGCCTAACATACTATGGAAAACAAAGAGATAGACACAAAATGCTATAAAGGCCCTGAATGTTACTAGCAATACAACTGGAAGCATTTCGCAAATAAGGAACTATGGCTGCACAACTGAATGCGGCATAAAAAGGAAGCTATTACCATCTGTCACCAGATTCCCGAGGCGGCCAGTGGCCAAAACCCTCCAGTCACTGCAAAAGACCTGCAGTAAGATCTGGTGGCAGCAGGTACTGAGGTTTCTGTTTCCGCAGTAAGGCGCCTACTAAATGCTGAAGGTCTTCATGCCCGAACTCCAAGACGTTCACCTCTACTGACCCAAAAGACAAGGAACGTCGCTCCAATATACTCAAAACCAGATAAATACCCACAGAAGTTTGGGGATTCTGTTCTGTGGAGCGATGCAACTGGAGCCGTTCGGGCCTCCGGATCAGCGGTACGTCTGGAGGAGGAAGAAGGAAGTAGAAGCTGAAAAGATCCCGTTGCCTATGTTGAAGCATGGCGGTGGTTCGGGGGCGCTCTGGGGCTGGAAACCTGCAGTGTGTGGGGGACAAGATGGATTCAATCACGTAACAGGGAATCCCAGGAAAAAAACGTTGTGATTTCTGTGTGGAAACTGATCCTCAGACGTCATTGGACCTTCCAACAGGACAACGATCCCAAGAAGTCCACCAAGGTTTCAGAAGTTCTAGAAGATTCTGGAGTGGTCATCACATTTGCCTGACTTGAACACCATAGAAAATCTTTGGTGACGTGAAGAAGGCGGCTGCCGCACAGACACCCAAGAATATTAGAGAACTGGAGGCCATTGTCCATAAGGAACGGGCTAGGATTCCCAGGAATGCTATCAGAGGCTGGATTGACATGAGCGTTTTAACGCAGCAATTTTGCCACAATAAAACGCTGGCCGAAAACAATCACGACCATTTGATGCGCTGGATTCCAATGCATTTGTTCAGATGGGCGATTTTCCAGTGAGTTAAATCAGCCGGCTACAAAAGATATGGAGCACATTCCGGCCTGACGTTTTTAGGCCCGGACGGTAAAGATAGGTGTGGATCTATGTTTTGCCGGAATACGCCAACCAGTCCTATAGACTCCTATGGGAGCCTATGAGAGCTGACGGAAAATGCTCTGCTAAATTCCCTCCCCCTCTCCGCCCCTTGCCGGCTGCTGGCAAAAGGATGGGGCGGGAAATAAGCACACTAGCTCCGCCAAGCTCCCTCCCCTTGCTGGCAAGGGATGGAGAGGAGGCGAGAGTTTAACACACTAGCTCACACCCCGTCCCACCCCCTACCTTTGCCAGCAGCTGGCAAGGGGCGGAGAGGGGGAGGGAGTTTAGCAGAGCTAAACTCTCTCCCCCCGCCTGACAGTATTCTGGGCTGCAGTGTATACACACCACACCCGGCCGTCTGAAAGGGCGTTAAAATGGGAGATGCAACCGCAACTTGGTCTGCTTGTATCCTGGCTGCCTCTTGTTCATGCGACTTTTGGCTGTGATGCAGCCATGACGCGGGCAGCCGAAAATTTGCAGCGCCCGTGTGAAGGCAGCCAGAAGCTGCTGTCTGGCTATACATCACGTCTGCAGCGGGTCATATCAGCAAAAAGTGCTTTACTAAGTACTAAAGATGCTTGTCATGGCGGAGGGAATAATTCCGAGGCTGCAGGAGTCGGTAATAGTGGCATTTTGTAGTGAATTTGGAGAAACTGCTTGTGATATTAGTTGTGTTCAGCTACTTAAATTCTTCTTGTTTGACTGTTTTCTGCAAATAGCTGAAAGTGTAAAATGGCACAAAAAAAAGAATTTGAAATGGGGTAATGAAATTATCTATCTATCTCATATCTATCTATCTATCATAGAATGATAGAGTTGGAAGGGACCTCCAACCCCCTGTTCAATGCCGGATTTACTAAATCATCCCAGACAGATGTCTGTCCAGCCTCTGAAGACTTCCATTGAAGGAGAACTCACCACCTCCCGTGGCAACCTGTTCCACTCATTGATCCCCCTCACTGTCTAATATCTAATCTGTGTCTCCTCCCTTTCAGTTTCATCCCATTGCTTCTAGTTAGAGATGAGCGAGTATACTCGCTAAGGCATATTACTCGAGCAAGTAGTACCATAGCCGAGTACCTCCCCGCTCATCTCTAAAGATTTGGGGGCTGGCGCTGGTGACAGGTGAGTTGCGGCGGGGAGCAGGGGGGAGCGGCAGGGGAGAGAGAGATCTCCCCTCCGTTCCTCCCCGCTCTCCCCCGCCGCTCCCCTCCCCCCGCCGGCCCCCGAATCTTTAGAGACGAGCGGGGAGATACTCGGCTAAGGCACTACTCGCTCGAGTAATGTGCCTTAGCGAGTATACTCGCTCATCTCTACTTCTAGTCTTTCCTTGTGCAGATGAGAATAGGGCTGATCCCTCTGCACTGTGACAGCCCCTCAGATATTTGTAGACAGCTATTAAGTCTCCTCTCAGCCTTCTCTTCTGCTAAACATTCCCAGATCCTTTAACCGTCCCTCATAGGACATGATTTGCAGACCGCTCACCATCTTGGTAACTCTTCTCTGAACTTGCTCCAGTTTGTCTATTTCTTTTTTAAAGTGGGGTGCCCAGAGCTGGACACAGTATTCCAGATGAGGTCTGACTAAGGAAGAGTAGAGGGGGATAATGACCTCACCTGATCTAGACTCTATGCTTCTCTTAATACATCCCAGAATTGTGTTTGCCTTTTTGGATGCTGCATCACATTGTTGACTCATGCTCAGTCTATGATTTATTAGTATACCCAAATCTTTTTCACATGTGCTGCTGCTTAACCCAATTCCTCCCATTCTATATGTGCTTTCTTCATTTTTCTTGCCCAGATGTAGGACTTTGCATTTCTCCTTGTTAAATACCATTCTGTTAGTTGCTGCCCACTGTGCAAGCTTTTCTAGACCTTTTTGAATCCTCCGTCTCTCTTCCCTAGTGTTAGCTATCCCTCCTAGCTTTGTGTCGTCAGCAAATTTGATCAGTTTCCCATAAATTCCCCCCTCCAGATCATTTATAAAAATGTTGACCAACACTGGGCCTAGGACAGAGCCTTGTGGTTCCCCACTTGATACATTCTTCCACTTGGATGTGCAGCCATTTATGACCACTCTTTGAGTATGATCACTCAGCCAGTTGTGAATCCACCTAACAGTTGCCTTGTCAGTCCCAGATTTGGTCATTTTTTCAATAAGTATGGTATGAGATACTTTGTCAAATGCTTTACTAAAGTCAAGGTATACCATATTCACCACATCTATCTATCTATCTATCTATCTATCTATCTATCTATCTATCTATCTATCTATCTATCTATCTATCTATCTATCTATCACTAATATTATAAATGGCACATGGTAGGTCTGGTCCTTTGCATTGGGGATCAGGAGAGTCAGTTCACCTCTGTCTGTCTGCTATTCAGTGTCACTCTGGGGCCCAGCAGTAAAATTCATCCTTGGGATCCACTATACAGCTATTTTACATATAAATATCACCTGATCCCTGTTTGCAAATTCCGAGTGGCTACATTCTCCATACACTTTATTGGAAACATGGCTGTGTTTGTGTGTGGTCCCCCTGAAGTATATGGAGAACATGGCAAGCAGAAGCTGGTGGACTCCCATATCACCTGATAGTTGGGGATCACAAAGACGGCATTTATGGTATATCCTGTAAAGGGTGATGTCACACGTAGGGACTACAGAATGAGGACCAACTCTCCGTCTGAGCAGTTTTACCAGCAAAACCAAGTGGCCCTTAACAAACAAATTATAAACCACGCTGATTTGCAGTAAAACCAATTGTCATTGTGGTTGTCGTGTGACTTCACCGTTAAGGTACCTATAGGCCTCATTCACACAAATGTGATTTTAGTGCAGAATAGGCGCGTGAAAAGATCGCCTCTAATAGAACCAATGGTTTCCTATGGAAACGTTCACATGAAGGAATTTTAGACGGGCAAAAAGCTTGCATCTAACAAACATAGGACATGCGTGTGCAAAGCTGGCATCTAAGGTCCATGCTGCGAGAAAAGATAGGACCTGACCTATCTTTGGTGTGTGCTGCGCAGGCGTTTCCATAGACTCCCACGAACCACGCAGCTCCGATCATGTGAAGGTTGCTAATTAAGCTCGAGACTTAATAGCTGGAGATCGCCTGTTCACGCTATTTCCTCCCGAGTGTTGTGTGATTCTTTTGCGATGCTATTAGAGCGTGAAAAGCACACTCGTGTGAACGAGGCCTGATACTGCGCAAATGTCAACCAGATAGTTGCACAGGAAAGTGGCTGAAGTGTATAAACACAGAGATGATTGTTTAAAAGTTGTTTAAGGCCCTTTTACACGGCATAATGATGGTGCAAACTGCTTGTTAGATCAGTGTGAACGCAGGCAGTGAGAGAACAAGGGTAAAAATCACTGTTAGGGCTCATGTCCACCGGCGTAGAGTAAAACGCTTTTGCTGGTGTTTGCGATGCCGGCTGTGCTGGCAGAAACTGTGTACAGGCAGCGAGTGTACTGCGCATGCCCGCGTATCTAACGCACGCAGTCATGCGCAGCGTGACTCCGTCTTTTTTTTTTTATTCCATGCTCTGTTTCATAGCGTGTTTGCGTATGAATCACTGCCAATACACAATGTATTGCGTATGGACCACGTTGCATACGCTGCCAACACTAATGTATAGGGCCCACGCTGTGTGTCATGCCGAGAAATAGAGCATGCTGCGATCTATTACTCGCATGTATCTACACGCTCATATAAATAGATCAATGAAAGTCTATTTACTTTCACTGACTTTATCCACCACATATCACGCAGCCGGGCGCTGAAGCAGTCGTCCAATGTAAAAGGGGTATTACCGAGATACCATTCGTAGGGGGGGTCTCCATGTAAATTCGTTCACAAGTCGTTTAAGTACGAACAACTGCGACTTTACACCAGGCGACTTTTTAGGTGAGCTGAAATTAAACGACTAGCGACTAGGGAACAAGTTGGAGCTCATGCCCACAGGTGTATAGGTTTTACTGCCGTGGGAACCGTCGGTGATCCGGTTAACACTGCGTATGACTTCGTATCTCATGCGCAATGTGACTTGTTTCCCTTTTTTTAAAAAATTCCCCGCTCTGCCTCATAGCGGCGTTGCGGATTCAACGCTGATTATACGTAATGTATTGCGTATGGATAATGTTGAATACGCTACCCATAGAGAATAGGCCTGTACAAGCGTAATATGTGGTGACATAGAGCATGCTGCGATCTTTTTCACACACAAAGTATATACGTTAATGTGAATGGATCAATGAAAATCAATGCTCTTTCATTGACTCCATTCACTGAGTACTATGTGGGCGTGCATCGCGTCCATAATACGTGGTGAAATCACGCTCGTGGGCATGAGCCCTTATAGTCCATCACTCTGCTGGTAGCCATGTTTACATGGAGTGACTGTCATTTATAGTTGCTGTTTCAAGCTATTATTCAGATGATAGCTGTCCCATCTAGAGCGACCCTTAATAAGGTTACCCAAGGAATGTCATCTGTGGGGGAAAATAAAACTCCTTTCGCATCCTGACGGTCTGCAGCTGTAGAGACACGCTGGGAGTTATAGTTTCCTCGGAAGAGGAAAGGGCTGTCAGGAATGTAAAAATGAATTAATTCTAATTAGCTAGTAGGAAAGGGACACGTGTTTTGCAGTAGTAGTTGCCGTCAGGCTCTTCCATTGTTTCTGTTCTGGTGGTCCACTTAGTAGTCGCTCCCTGTTCCGTATCTCAGATTGTCTCTCTCCTGGTAGCCCACTCAGTAGTCGCTCCCTGTTCCGTATCTCGGATTGTCTCTGTCCTGGGACCCTCTCATTAGTTGCTCCCTGTCCCTTGTCTCGGATTGTCTCTGTCCTAAGACCCTCTCATTAGTCGCTCCCTGTCCCTTGTCTTGGATTGTCTCTGCCCTGGTGGCCCACTCAGTAGTCGCTCCCTGTCCCGTATCTCGGACTGGCCCTGTCTTGGTGGCGCACTCATTAGTCGCTCCCTGTCTCATATCGCGGATTGTCTCTGCCCTGGTGACCCACTCAGTAGTCGCTCCCTGTCCTGGTGGCACACTCAGTAGTCGCTCCCTGTCCTGGTGGCACACTCAGTAGTCGCTCCCTGTCCTGGTGGCACACTCAGTAGTCGCTCCCTGTCTCTTATGTCGGATTGTCTCTGCCCTGGTGGCCCACTCATTATTTGCTCCCTGTCCCGTATCTCGGATTGTCTCTGTCCTGGTGGCCCACTCAGTAGTTGCTTCCCGTCTCTTATGCCACTTTTACACGGGCTGAGAATCGCACAATTCTCATTTACCCGGGAGAACGAGATGGTGATGACATCATCAGCCGCCTGTTTAGACTGCTTAGTTCTCTTTCACCTAACGTTTAGTGTTTTCACATTTCTCTGTGAAAAACTGACCGATCCGTGTATAAACGGCACAATAAGTGTCCGAGCCGGCGCTGATACTGAACGATGAATAAGAAGCGGATGA
The DNA here is from genome assembly GCF_035609145.1 of Eleutherodactylus coqui. Taxonomy (NCBI): domain Eukaryota; kingdom Metazoa; phylum Chordata; class Amphibia; order Anura; family Eleutherodactylidae; genus Eleutherodactylus; species Eleutherodactylus coqui. The sequence continues at coordinate 9,237,196 of NC_089846.1, read as the reverse complement.
TTCTCGCTCATCATTCAATCGTTGGGTCGAATTTAAATCAAATAATTATTATTCAGTTTTACTGGTTTTAATGATTTTCAAAAGGATACGCTTTCCGTGTCACTAGACTGCTGCCTGTCCCTTACCTCGGACTGTTTCTGTCCTGGGGCCCTCTCATTAGTCTTCTGCCTGGCCCTTACCTCTGACTGTTACTGTCCTGGGGCCCTCTCACTAGACTACTGCCTGTCCCTTACCTCAGACTGTTTCTGTGTCGGGGCCCTCTCATTAGTCTTCTGCCTGGCCCTTACCTCAGACTGTTACTGTCCTGGGGCCCTCTCACTAGACTACTGCCTGTCCCTTACCTCAGACTGTTTCTGTGTCGGGGCCCTCTCATTAGTCTGCTGCCTGTCCCTTACCTCTGACTGTTACTGTCCGGGGGCCCTCTCATTAGTCTGCTGCCTGTCCCTTACCTTGGACTGTTTCTGTCCTGGGTCCCTCTCATTACTCTGCTGCCTGTCCTTTACCTTGGACTGTTTCTGTGTCGGGGCCCTCTCATTACTCTGCTGCCAGTCCTTTACCTTGGACTGTTTCTGTGTCGGGGCCCTCTCATTAGTCTGCTGTCTGTCCCTCACCTCGGACTGTTTCTGTGTCGGGGCCCTCTCATTAGTCTGCTGCCTGTCCCTTACCTCGGACTGTTTCTGTGTCGGGGCCCTCTCATTAATCTGCAGCCTGTCCCTTACCTCGGACTGTTACTGTCCTGGGGCCCTCTCATTAGTCTGCTGCCTGCCCCTTACTTTAGAATGTTTCTGTGTCGGGGCCCTCTCATTAGTCTGCTACTTGGCCCTTACCTCGGACTGTTTCTGTGTCGGGGCCCTCTCATTAGTCTGCTACTTGGCCCTTACCTCGGACTGTTTCTGTGTCGGGGCCCTCTCATTAGTCTGCTACTTGGCCCTTACCTCGGACTGTTTCTGTGTCGGGGCCCTCTCATTAGTCTGCTGCCTGGCCCTTACCTTGGACTGTTTCTGTGTCGGGGTCCTTTCATTAGTCTGCTGCCTGGCCCTTACCTCGGACTGTTTCTGTGTCGGGGCCCTCTCATTAGTCTGCTGCCTGTCCCTTACCTCAGACTATTTCTGTGTGGGGGCCCTCTCATTAGTCTGTTGTCTGTCCCTTACCTCAGACTGTTACCCTCCCAGGGCCCCCTAATTAGTCTGCTGCCTGTCCCTTACCTCTGACTGTTTCTGTCCTAGGGCACTCTCATTAGTTTGCTGCCTGTCTCTTATTTCTGACTGTTTCTGTCCGGGGCCCTCTAATTAGTCTGCTGCCTGTCCCTTACCTAGGACTATTTCTGTGTCAGGGACCTCTCATTAGTTTGCTGCCTGTCTCTTATTTCTGACTGTTTCTGTCTGGGGCCCTCTAATTAGTCTGCTGCCAGTCCCTTACCTTGGACTCTTTCTGTGTCTGGGCCCTCTCATTAGTCTGCTGCCTGGCCCATACCTCGGACTGCTGCCGTCCCGGGGCCCTCTCATTAGTCTGCTGTCTGTCCCTTACCTCGGACTGTTTCTGTGTCGGGGCCCTCTCATTAGTCTGCTGCCTGTCCCTTACCTTGGACTGTTTCTGTGTCGGGGCCCTCTCATTACTCTGCTGCCTGTCCCTTACCTTGGACTGTTTCTGTGTCGGGGCCCTCTCATTACTCTGCTGCCTGTCCCTTACCTCGGACTGTTTCTGTCCTGGGTCCCTCTCATTAGTCTGCTGCCTGTCCCTTACCTTGGACTGTATCTGTCCCGGGGCCCTCTCATTAGTCTGCTGTCTTTCCCTTACCTTAGACTGTTTCTGTGTCGGGGCCCTCTCATTACTCTGCTGCCAGTCCTTTACCTAGGACTGTTTCTGTGCTGGGTCCCTCTCATTAGTCTGCTGTCTGTCCCTTACCTTGGACTGTTTCTGTGTCGGGGCCCTCTCATTACTCTGCTGCCTGTCCCTTACCTCTGACTGTTACTGTCCGGAGGCCCTCTCATTAGTCTGCTGCCTGGCCCTTACCTCGGACTGCTGCAGTCCCAGGGCTCTCTCATTAGTCCGCTGCCAGTCCCTTACCTTGGACTGTTTCTGTGTCAGGGCCCTCTCATTAGTCTGCTGCCTGTCCCTTACCTCTGACTGTTACTGTCCTGGGGCCCTCTCATTAGTCTGCTGCCTGGCCCTTACCTCGGACTGCTGCAGTCCCAGGGCTCTCTCATTAGTCCGCTGCCAGTCCCTTACCTTGGACTGTTTCTGTGTCAGGGCGCTCTCATTAGTCTGCTGCCTGGCCCATACCTCGGACTGCTGCAGTCCCAGGGCTCTCTCATTAGTCCGCTGCCAGGCCCTTACCTTGGACTGTTTCTGTGTCGGGGCCCTCTCATTAGTCTGCTGTCTGTCCCTCACCTCGGACTGTTTCTGTGTCGGGGCCCTCCTGGCATCCTGTGGTCTGACTTGTGGCCCTCTCAGCCCTACGGACACGCTCGCACAGCAGAGGGCCAAAGGCAATGGAAAGGAGCTGCAAGATGATCAGTAATGGAGGCCCCAGCAGTGATACTGAGAAGGTCGGGGACAGAGGTGGGAGGATACTGGCTTACCTGCCCATGCGCCTAGGTGACCTCTCAGCCGGCCTATGTGTCTATAGAAATAGATAAACTAGTATAGTATATACTGACTGAGGTGCTATATACTGCCTGTATGTACTGTAGTGCAGCTAATTTACTCTGCTGTGCTCCGCTCGTGTGGGAGTCTGGTGGCCACTCTTGGCTCAGTGCCCACCCAGACATTCACCGGTTACCCTGTGGCCAGTCCAAGGCCGTACCTTCTCCACCCAAAGATGATCGGTGCCGGTATATATAAATACGGCGCACATTAGATTGCAGTATTTCTCCTTCTACCTGAAGTATTTCCACACAAAGATTCTGTTCCTTCATGATGGATGGGTCCCAAGTAATCCCTTTTTCGTGTCCTCTCAGCTGATCATACGAATTCCATCATCCTCAGTCACATGACTTTATGTTCTGACATCATATGACCATTGTGTGACATCATAGGACACATACACAGTTGTATCACTGCCTACACTGATACACTGTAACAACCCTCAGGTGTTAGAAGTAGTTAGTCTGTATGTATTTTAGCTCCTGGGGATGTCAGGAATGTTTACATTCACAGACAGCAAGCAGAAATGTTGAAAATGATTAAAAAAAACTGAAACACAAGTTTTTTTTAGCTATAAGTAAATGTCAGAACATTTTATTATTTGGTGATTAGGACGGGCTCTGTAAAGGACAGTGGATGGCTAGAATTGGTCGCAGAGGTCGCAGTTCTAACCCCTTTGCATTGACATAACATAACTATTAAGCAGCTTACGGTTACACAGAAAAGCAGGATTGTAAACCGTGGCATATGGCGCTGCCGCCGCCAACCGCGCTCCCTGCCTGCAAGCTGCTTATTTAGGAACTGGATGGATAATCAAATGCTAAAATCATTTTTGTCTGGATTTACAAGTATGTAATGACCCCTGTGTCCTCTGATACCTGAAATGAAGGCATTAATAATGAGGTGAAGGCTTCGGTCTGGAGAGGAGTTGCCCTTTAAAGAAATAATAATACTTATTTTCTGGTACACAAACATAATCTAAATCTGTTTTTCGCTTAAGAAAAAGTTTTTAAAAAATTGGAAAGTGTATTAAAAAATAAGCAAAAGGTGGGGGCGCTGTTGCATTACAGTCTATGGAAATTATTGTCACTGGCAGTGTTGAAAATTGGTACTGCAAGTGACTGAAGCTAATGGGATTGACTTGAAAATTGCTTTCTTAACGTGACCTGATGATATCTCATGAACGTCTGATTAGTGGAGGTTAAATTAACAGAACCAATGCGCCCATTACTGGACCATTACCGTCTCCCTGCTCATCAATAGTGAAGCTAGCATACTTTCCCAACTGTCTCTGATTCGGCAGGACAATCCTGGATTTTGGGGGCTGTCCCACTGTCCTGGAAGGCAGGAGACATGTCCTGGTGAGGGCGGCCAGGAATAGTTTATAATAAAGAGCAGTGTATACTCAGGAGTGAGCGGGAGACCAGAGAAGCAGGGAGGCAAAAGAGTAGAGCATGGGCTTATTTTTTTTAATGTACTGCATAAAAGAGGACATGATGATTGGGGGGCATACAGGAGCGTTATTACTGAGGGACATGCAAGGGCATCACTACTAAGTAGAGGCATGCTGGGGGGTAATTACTGAGCAAGGGCATGCAGGGGCATTATTAGTGAGGGGGCATATGGGGACATTGTTACTGAGTGGGGACATGAAGGGGCATTATTAAGAGTGGGAGCATGCAGGGGACATTGTTACTGAGTGGGGGCATATGATTTTACTTCTATCGTTCTTACAATTACAGGGCCATTTAAAAAACGACAGCGAGCAAATTCCACAGCATTTCCGCATCCAAAAAACAGTCAAAATCCGTAGTATTGGTGCAAATTTTGACTGGAAATCAGCAGCGTATCTGCAGCTTATTTCATACTATGTGGCGCTCCCCCTTACCTCCTCTGAAGGTGAGGTAGTAATAGTGTCCCCTATATCTGCCCCAGTAGTAATAGTAACCCCCACAGTGGCCCCAGTAATAATAGTAACCCCCACAGTGGCCCCAGTAATAACAGTGACCCCTATAGCAGCCCTGGTAATAATAGTAACCCCCACAGTGTCCTCAGTAGTAATAGTAACCCCCACAGTGGCCCCAGTAATAACAGTGACCCCTATAGCAGCCCTGGTAATAACAGTAACCCCCACAGTGTCCTCAGTAGTAATAGTGACCCACACAGTGGCCCCAGTAGTAATGGTGACCCTTATATTAGCCTCGGTAGTAATAGTAACTCCCACAGTGTCCACAGTAGTGATAGTAACTCCCACAGCAGCCCCAGTAGTAATAGTGATCCTTATATTAGCCCCAGTAGTAATAGTAACTCCTACAGTGACCCCAGTAGTAATAGTGACCCTTATATTAGCCCTGGGAGTAATAGTGTCCCACACAGTGGCCTCAGTAGTAGTACTATTACTACTGGGGCTGATATAAGGGACATTATGACTAATAGTGTCCCCTATATCGACCCCAGGAGTAACAGTGACCCCACACTAGACCCAGTAGTAATAGAGCCCCCCTGAGACTGATATACTTACCTTCTTCTGGTCTTCTGAGCGCTGCTACTGCAGGATACACACACTGATGGCAGTGTGTGTGCCTGGACTCCTCCTCCCTTCACCTCTCCTCCTGCGGAACCAATAAGGAGAGGTCAGGTGAGGAGGATTCTGGGTGCACACACTGCCGTCAGTGTGTATATCCCACAGCAGCAGCAGTAAGTGATTATCAACCGGGAAGCTGCGGCATCCCAGCTGGTAATCACCCTCATGGTGACCCCGCCTCCCGAAAGTGGAACAAATAGCTGTCCCGCTTGGAACCCTGGCGAAAGTGGGACACAGGGTCCCAAAGCGGGATTTTCCCACCTAAATCGGGACATCTACTCACCTCACTGACAGGGTATGCAGGGACATTATTACTAAGGGAGGCATACAGGGATATTATTGCTAAGGAAACATGCGGGGCATTATTACTGAATGAGGGTGCTATTAGTGTAAGTGAGATACTATGGGGTACTGTTACTATGCGGGGTCACTGAGGGGTATGGTTACTGTGAAACTGAAGCAGCAGGGGAGGGAAAGGCAAGTACAGGATTTTTTTACTGAGGGGGCCATGCAAGGGCATTATTACTGAGGGGGGCATTCACGGGCATTCAGCTGACCAGCATCACCTGACCAGCGGCGCCGCATCTGACCAGGCCGTTGGGGACCGGAAGCTGGGGAGCGCTGACAGCGGGAAGCCTTCGGAGGAGGTGAGGGGGAGCGCCGCATTGTATGAAATCAGCTGTGAGTACGCAGCTGATTTCCAGTCAAAATGGTATTTGAATGTGGAAATGTTGCAAAATTTGACCCCCAGAGTAACTCCAGTAGTAATAGTGACCCCAACAGTAACTCCAGTAGTAATAGTGACCCACACAGTAACTCCAGTAGTGATAGTGACCCCCACAGTAACTCCAGTAGTAATAGTGACCCCCAGAGTAGCTCCAGAAGTAATAGTGCTTCACAGTAACTTCAGTAGTAATTGTGACCCCCACAGTAGATCCAGTAGTAATAGTGACCCCCACAGTGGCCCCAGTTTTAATAGTGACCCCCCACAGTGACCTCAGTAGTAATAGTGACCCCCACAGTAGCTCCAGTAGTAATAGTGACCCCCACAGTGGACCCAGTAGTAATACTATTCACTGAAAAAGCCAAAAATACAATACCTGAAGGTCTGCAAAGCAGACACGGTCGCCATAGGCACGATCGCCATAAGGCAGGCACAATCGCCACCGGCACAATCGCCGTAGGGCAGGCACAATGGCCTTAAGCCCTGAAGATATGTAGTCAGCCAGACAATGTGTGGAGGAGCAGCTTGTTCCTGGCAGGCTAATATGCAGTCACCCACTCAACCCAGCCCAGAATGGGGAGGAGTGACTGCATATACTAATAGCCTGCACATGTGAACGATACCAAAGATGTCAGCCATAGATGGGTGGTGACCCACCATACAGGATATCAACCCTGGCTGATATGACAGCGGGTTGCCCTGTATCTCCAAGGTGGGCCACACTGGCTGACATCTTGGGCTCCCCCACCAACTAGCAAACTACATACAAAGATACTAATGCATACTAATAAAATGCGGGTGTTGGTACTGCATTTTGGCCAAAACGCATAGGCTGACGGACCGCGTCGAGGTCACACCGCTTCCGTCAGTACCTACGCTAACTCACAATAAATTACATAAAATCACAGAGGTGAGGAAAAAGAAAAAACACATATTCACTGAAAAAGCCAAAAATACAATACCTGAAGGTCTGCAAAGCAGACACGGTCGCCATAGGCACGATCGCCATAAGGCAGGCACAATCGCCACCGGCACAATCGCCGTAGGGCAGGCGCAATGGCCTTAAGCCCTGAAGATATGTAGTCAGCCAGACAATGTGTGGAGGAGCAGCTATTACTACTAGGGCCGTATATCGACCCCAATATTAATAGTGACCCCCACAATAGTTCCCCTGAGAAAGATATACTTACCTCCACCTTGTTGTCTTCTCAGCCTTGCTACAAGCAGAAGTGTGTGCACCCACAGCAGCGCTTCCTCCTGTCCCTTCTCCTCCTGCGGAACCAAGGAGAAGAAGTCAGGGGAGGATGACCCAAATGCACACACCACCCTCAGTGTATGCATCCACTCACTGCGCCGCTGAGTTATTAAAAACCAGGGAGCGGTGGCACCCTGGCGGGTAATCACTTTAAATGGTGACCCGGCATCCTGAAAGCAGGACAAATGGCTGTACCGCCTGGAACTCTGGGGACAGCAGGACACGGGGTCCCAAAGTGGGACTGTCCCGCCTAAATCAGGATGTCTGGTCACCTTATATAAGTAAGGAATCCGCATATGAAAATAACAGATTGATTTCAATGTGTTTATTCACATTATCTATTATTACCCTGCAGCGATGTTGTGCGATAGAACAATTGCTGTATGTTCTGTCTTTGGGGGGTTCCTTGCAAGGAATCACCCATTATTTTCAGTGGGATGCCATGCTATTTACGTGTGAGTGCAATGCCGTTTTTAGCACTGAAACTATTGGAAACGCTTGCAAACTTTTCATGAGCGTGAAAATTGCAAATACATATATGTAATGCGCTTTCCAAGCAAACCCACATCATGCTCGCATCCAGACTCGCAATTTAAAGAGTGTGATATCACTCTGCGTTTCTCAGAACGATATCGCAGTCGCCCGTGCGAACCCCGCCTCTCTGCGAGAAAAAAAAGTCATATGAATAGACCCATTGTAAATCATGGGTTCTATCTTCATGCCAGTTCTGTGCGTCTTCAATGTACTAACTCAGGCAATGAAATGCCCCGTTAAGCATCCTGGGGCTGGATTCACACAGGCGAGCACGATATCAGTCTGAGAAACCGATATCGCACTCTTTAACTTGTGATTGGAGATGCGAGCGTGATGTGTTTTTGCTTAAAAAACGCATGTATGTACTTTCGATTTTCAATGTTAAAAACCGCATTGTACTCACATGCAAATGCGATGCCATTTTTTTAACAATCCCACAGAAAATAATCGTTAATTCCTTGCAAGGAATTGCCTAAAAATAGGACAGCATCACTGTTAGAGATAAACGCATTGCAAGCCATGCGTTATTTTCATGTGCGCGTTTCATCCATATCGCGATCGGATGGAACTTGTGCAAAAAAAAATTCCATCTGATTCCAACCATAGGGCTTATTCAGATGACCGTATATCGGCTGGGTTTTCACGCCAAGCCGATATACGGTGTCCTTGTCTAGAGGGGGGGGAGGATAGAAGATCCAGGAGCAGGAACTGAGCTCCCGCCCTCATCCAGCACCCTCCTATTGCAAATAGTGGCAAGGGGCGGAGAGGGGCCAGGAGCTCAGTTCCTGCTCCCAGCTCTTCCATCCTCCCCCCCTGCAGACAAGGACACCGTATATCGGTGTGAAAACGCATACGTTATACGGTCGTCTGAAGACGCCCTTAGACTAGATTTACATGGGCGAGTGAGAGATCAGTCCGAGAAACTTGGACCAATATCGCACTGCTATATAGCAATTTCTATTTGAGCGTGATGCGAGTTTGCGATAAAAACGTATTGCGGTACATACGATTTTCACATGCATTTTTCAGGTGCATGAAAATTCGCAGGTTGTTTCAATAGGGAAAAATTAAAAATAGCACTTACATGAAACTGGCACGTACATGCGAATGCGCTAAGATTTTTAACTAGTCCATAGCAAATAATGGGCACATTTTCTGTGATGTCGCAGAAAAATAGAACATGCTACAGTCTTTCTGTCTCACAGCATCGCTGCAAGAGGAAGAACGCCTGTGTAAGCGAACTCACCGGAAACAATGGTTAGATACATCGCACACGTTCTGTGTGACGCACAGATGCACAGAATCCGTGCCATTATCTCGTTTGTGTAAATTGGCCCTAGTGCTATAGCGGGCGTAGATGAGAATAACATAATAACACTTATACGAGGGGCTGCTGATAAGTCTTTGGCTTTACCCAGAAAGAAACGAGATAGAAAGGGGAAACTTTCCATTTCTCCCACATCCTCCTCACTGATGCCAACACACTTCTTACATCGGGATTCCAAGTTCTGTAAGCCCTGCAAAAAGAAGGATTTCGGTTGTGCCTCCAACCAGTCATCCGTAGCAGCCATGGCATCAGAAATGGTGGGAAATTTGGTCCCCTTGAGGTGTTTCTTCAGGTTTGGAGACAGATGATAGTCGGAGGGAGCTAGATCTGGTGAATAAGGTAAGGGGTCAACCAGCTGGAAGCCTAGCTCCACCAGTTTGGCCGTGGTCGCTTGTGCAGTGTGAGCGGAGGCATTGTCTTGCAGGAACAGGATTCCTTTGGACAGCTTGCTGCGCCTTTTGGCCTTCAGAGCTGCCTTCAATTGGTCCAAAAGCTCAATGTAATCCCTTACATTGATGGTGGAACCATTCTGAAGGTCGTCCACCAGCAGCAGCCCTCCTTATCCCAGAACACAGATGCCATCACCTTAGTGGCTGAGAACCACTGGGCCTCCACTCTGACTGCTCCCCCTAGTGGTGGCTGTATATATCTGTATGTAGTGAGCTCCCCCTAGTGGTGGCTGTATATATCTTTACACAGACGCCATCACCTTAGTGGCTGAGAACCACTGGGCCTCCACTCTCTGACTGCTCCTTGGTTTCAGGGTCCTACAAATAAATCCAGGTCTCATCCATAGTGACCAGTCCATCCAGGAAGTTCTTATCAGTCCAGAAATGCTGACAAATGGACCGGGGCGTTTTCACTCGATGCTTCTCTGATCTGTTGTCAGACATTTGGGGACCCACTTTACAGATCGCTTCTTCATGGATAATGACACAAACACGTTCACCATAAACCCCCATGATGTCGGCTATTCCTGCAGCTGAGATTGGCCGATTCTCCAGTATGAGGTTGTGCGCAGCATCGGCAATCTCCGGAACAACAACCTCTCTCGGTCGTCCAGGACGTTCCTCATCATTGGGGCTGAAGTGGCGCGTTTTAAATTTGGCAACCCAGTTCTTAACTGTAGAATATGAAGGGCATTGATCCCCCGATGTCTGCCACATATCACCAGGAATATCCGCCGTGGACTTTTCTTGCAGAAACAAGAATTTTATCACTCCTCTGCTCTCATTGGCTGTGAATATCGCCTTAGACTCCGCCATTTTGTTTTCCCGCCTGCCAAGATCGCTGTTGCCATAAGCTACAAACACAAAATTTTGAAAACCAAGATTAGACACATAAGGCTTTCATGTGATGTAACATTCGTTACAATAGAAACAAAAAAAGAACACAAAGCCAAAGACTTATCAGCAGCCCCTCATATAATACAGCATTTACATGGTTATGCCAAACAGTGCCCACATAATAGTGTCATACTGCCTAAATAATAGTGCCGTGACATGCCTACGTAATACCACCATAAAGTGCCAAACAACAGCACTGACATACAGTGAAGGCATAGCAGCGTCGCGCCCACATATTGCTATAGATAGTGTGCTGTAGTAAATGTAGAATGGCCCGCATATGATGCGAAGGATGGCGGCCCTACAACATTGGCGCCATGTTACAAACGCCCCTTTTGCCTTTCCATAAGCTATATGACACAGAGTGTTGGGGAAGGGTTGGAGCATGTCGCTTGCTTCTATAGGCCAGAGGGTGATTGTCCCTTACGCCGGAGCTTCCTTGTGTCAGCGGCTGCATTTAGTGGACGCCGGCTGCCATAAACCGCAGCTGCACACAAGCTGACAGCCAGCAGTGAGGCGGCCCTGCGAGCTTACAAAATGCTGCAGATATACGAGGAATTGTCATTCATGCGTCTCTGCAGTGTCTGCGCCCGTACATATATATATCACATGTCTATATCACCCTTTAGGGCGTCTGCTGAGAATTCAGGAGAACAGAGCCCGCTGCCACTTCCTGCGGTTATAAATGTCGCTGCAGCGTCTTCCTGCGCAGATAACCATGTTATGTCTTATCTACGGAGCACAGACCGCAGGAAGGACTGCGACACGCCAACCAGCCCACACCTCATTATATATGTCACACTGGTGTATCTAAGCCTATCGTGTGAGATGCTGCCTGCTGAGCTGCCGTATCTAATCATATTATGTATGATACTGTTTGCTGGGATAATGTATCTAAGCCTGCTATCTGTGATACTGTCTGCTGACATGGTGTATCTAATCCTGTAATGTATGATACTGTCCGCTGAGATGCTGTACCTAATCCTATCATGTGTGATACTGTCTGAAGAGTTGTGTATCTGACCGTATTTGGAGAGATACAGTCTGCAGAACTGCTATATCGAAGCCTTGCTTCTGTTGGCTGATCTGTGTATCTAGTTATATCTGGTGTGATACTGTTTGTTAAAGTGCTGTATCTAATCCTATCATGTATGATATTGTCTACTGAGCTGTGTATCCAAGCTCTCATGTGATACTGCCAGTTAGGATCTGTTGTATCCAATGCCATCACGTGTGATACTGTCTGCTGAAATGCTGTGTTTAACCCTATTATGGGTGATACTGTCTGCTGAGATACTATATATAATCATGAATGATACTGTCTGGTGCGCTGCAGTATCTCATCCTGCCATGTGTGATACTGTCCACTGAGCTGCTATATCTAATACTTTCATGTGATACTATCTGTTGAACTGACTGAATGTGTATCTAATGCTATCATGTGTGATACTGTCTACTGAGATCATGAAATAATGCTATCCTGTATGATACTGTATCTAATCCCATTATATGTGATTCTGTCTGATGAACTGGTGTATCTAATCCAATCCTATGTGATACTGTCTGCTGAACTGCTGTATCTAATCCTGTAATATGGGATACTATTTGATGAGCTGCTGTATATAATCCCATCATATGTGATATTGTCTGCTGAGCTGTGTATCTAATCCTATCATGTGTGATACTGTCTGCTGAGCTGTGTATCTAATCCTATCATGTGTGATACTGTCTGCTGAGCTGTGTATCTAATCCTATCATGTGTGGTACTGTCTGCTGAGCTGTGTATCTAATCCTATCATGTGTGATACTGTCTGCTGAGCTGTGTATCTAATCCTATCATATGTGATACTATTTGATGATCTGCTGTATCTAATCCCTTCATATGTGATACTATCTACTAAACTCTGTCTCTAATCCCATCATATGTGATACTGTCTGCTGAGCTGCTGTATCTAATCCCATCATGTATGATACATTCTCGGAGAAGCAGGCAGCACTACACCCCCCATCATCACGTGATGTATCCTCTGTGGGGTCGGCGTCGGTAAGAAGTCCTGGACTATTCCTATCTAACAGCTGGCTGTTTCCGCGGAGGCCCCTGCTATAAATGAAGCGCTATTTATACGTCTGAAGGACAGACGCCGCGCTCCCTTCTTGAGGTCGTCTTACACAGTAGCTGTGGTGGCGTTAATCCCGCCGGCTCTCACCGCGTTATCGATTGCTATATATATTTATTTATCTTCTACATTAGAAGGCCGTGTCGCCAGCGAGATGTCTCACTCAGCGCCATCCCGCCATCACTGCTTGTGGATGATCTGGGAGCAACAGTCTGCAGATGATGACATGTATGGCAGAATATGGTGCATGACACCCCTAGTGGAGAGGTTAGGAATAGCAGGACACTCTACTGCTCAACCTGCACTTACAGAATGGAGAATCGCATAACTAGCAATTCCACAATGTATTCTTAATAACAGATCTACTTCAATTCAACCAACCACAGAGTATGAGGAGGTCAAGTTCTCTATCGCACATACCGGAAAACTATAACAACGAGGACGCAAGGTCATAAATCTGCTGAGGATAAGGTGCTTTTTATTATGGATGCCATTATATAATCAGGGCTTATAAGGTTTATTATCAGAGACAAATCTAATACAAATCCACCCAGGTATGCATTACATACGGGCACTGATAACTGCACTGAACGGCCACTTTATTAGACCCCATCTAGTAGCCCGTTGGACCTTCTTTGGTCTTCAGAACCACAGCGATTCATCATGGTGCAGATTCCACTAGATAAGAGGTTTGTTCTGCAGGAATATCGGCCCCTGCGGACAGGAAGCTTCTTGTAGTTGCTGCAGATTAGATGGAGGTGCTGACGTTCTGATCAACTGACAGGAAGGGGTCATCGATTCATGCTGCTTGTGCCAAATTCTGCCCTCCCATCAGCACAGGAATCTGGACTCATCTGACCAGGCGATATGTTTCCAATGCTCAGTGATACAAGTTCTGCACTTTTTCACCCCCTGGAGTTTCGCCTTTGTATCAACAACACTGAAACTAATTATCTGCTCTGATAGGTTGTCCGTGCTACAGAACGGCAAGTTGTACATTCAGACACATTAGGCCTCCCTCACATGGGCGGATATTTGCTGTGAATCCGCAGCAAATATTGTCCATTACTTCCTATGGAGATCCACTGTTTCTACAAATGAGCGGAAATCAATTGCGATTTCCAATCGCAGCATGCTCCATTTTCATAGGGGCATCACACGGACGGCTTCCACTGAAGTCAATGGAAGCCATCCGAACGTCGGCCCGTCCGCAAAGAGAATTGCAGACTGGTTGCGGATTCCGCTTCGTCACTTAGCGATGGCACAGGGGGAAAAAAACAAATTTGAAAAACAAAATCTATACTGCACATGTGCGACTGCCAGCCGCTGGGACCATCCGCAGTACAGAAAAGATGGCGACAGAGAAGGAACGCGTGGATGCCGCTGCTGCCAGAGCTGGATTCCGCTGCGGGCTTCTGCATGCGGGATCTGGCTCTGCCGTGTGCAGGGGGCCTAAGTTGGAGCCCCAGAGTTGTATGTGATTGTTCCTGACTATGCAGCGCCTATTAGTCAAAATGATTCCTGACATCCTCCTCTGACCCCTTTCAGTTATAAGTTGTTTCCATCCACAGAATTCCCTTTTACTGGATGTTTTCCTCGATTGTGCCATTCTCGGTATACTCTCCACACCGTTACACCAGAAACGCCCGGCGGTTGGCAGTGAGGCCCAGCGAGTCTAGCATTGATGACCAGACCTCGGAAGTCGCTCAGATCGCTGGATTTTCCCATCTAATGCGGATTCACACAGAAACTGATCCACGGAAAACTTGTCATGTCATTCTATGCTGCACTCCGGGGCCACAGGGATAATTTCCATATAGGGGGCTCTAATAAAGGAGTGCTCAATGTAGATATATGTACACATATATATCTACACTATGTACAAAGCCACGGATGAGACAGGAAGTGCTGTCATGGGGACACAGGAGTAGCGATGCTGCAGATATTGTTCCTCAGCACTAATATTTCAACATGTATGAGATTAGAAGTCATTGTTCCTGCTCATTATAGTTCTTTTTCCTAATTGCTCCCATTGTGGTAAAATTACCCTCGATGCTTCTGCAGGACGTCTTAACTGACACTATTTCCCAGTGCTGTACATGACAGGAGAGGTAACGCTGTTATATTGTATTATTTTATATCATACACCGGGAAATATACATTTTCAGTAAAACTATACAAACGAATTTACACAAACGAATAATAATATGCGTCATTTCCACCAGCAGCCTGAAGGTGGTGCTGTGTCCATATATTTTGGCTTTCACTCTATGCGCCAGATAAACATTAAAGCTGGAGTCACACGGGACGGAATTTCAGCGGAATTCTTGCGGAATGGTCGCACTGAAAAACCGCGAGAATTCAGCTGGAAAAGCGCAGCTTCAAAACACGCGGCCTTTAGGCCTTATTCATACGGGCTACAAAGTCGTGCAATTTTGTAGCGTTGTTACAATGCTACAAATCGCATGTATGTGAAGCCAATGCTTTCCTATGGGCTACTTCACACATGGGATGTTTTGTAGCATGCAAGAACCTGACACGAAAACCTCGCGGGTCCGGCGATATGCACGCAACTCGTGAGGATTTGTAGCCCATGTTTCCTTATGGAACCTTCCTCTCTGTTACATCGCATCACACTAAAACGCAGTTTTTGTGCGCTGCGATGCAACTTTGACAATAGGAAATCCTACTGTCCAAGCCTAAACTAAGCCCTAACCGCAGAAAAAATACACATACATCACTTTAGACATGCTGTCAGTGGAAGCCGTCCCACGGAATCTTGGGGGAAGATGGCATTCACATGCTTTTAAATTGTTTGCGGCTGCTAATGGGCAGCTTTGATTTGCGGGTGACCCGCACGGATTCTGCAAATCAAAGCTGCAAGTGCACATTGGGTTTGATGGCGTCCAGGACTGCCATAGCCTGTGATTACTATAATAAGCAATAATGCATTGAAGTATAGAAGTATTGCGGTGTATTATGAGAGTAATCATAGCATTGCAGGTTTACGTCCCCTACAAGGACATAAAAAGAGTTTTAAAAAATCTAGAAATAGTTAAAAAACCTTTTTGCGCACTTTTCCTTCTTGTTTGAAAAAAAGAAAGAGAAAAGAAAACATGTTTGGTATTGTCGCATCTGTAACGACCTGTTACATAAATTGAAACACTTTTTATCATGAAGGGCAAATGCTATTAAAAAAAAGCAATAGAAAAAAAGAGTCAAAATGGTTTTTTTTTGTTCATTTTGCAATAACAGTAATCAAAAATATTTTCCAAAATGGTAGCAATAGAAACTACAGCTCGTCGTGCAAAAAACAAGCCCTCACAGAGCTACGCCCATTGAAAAATACAAAAGTTCGGGGATTTTGAATGCAGCGATGCAAAAAAAAAAATATATATATATATATATATTTTCTACAAACAGGCTTTTCATTGTGCAAAACTGGAAATTTTAAAAATATATACAATTTCGGTATTGTTGTCATCGTACCACCCGAAGAAACGCTGTAAAAAAAAAAAAGGCAGAATTGATGTCTTTATTTCCCTGCCCGCCAAAAACAAAAAGTTCTACAATAAATTATATTCACCCAAATGGTACTAATAAAAACTTCAGCAAAAAACATTCCCTCAGACGCCATGTGGACGGAAAAATATAAAAAGTTATGGCTATTAAAAAGTGAAGATGAAAATCCTCCCAAAATCGTAATGTCCTTAGGTGCGAAACAGGCCGTGTCACTAAGGGGTTAAAGCCTATTGAAATCCATGGGCTGCGCTAAATTTGTAAGAAAAGGATCAGAGACGATCGAAATAGATATGAGTGGACGCTCAGATTTCACGTTATTTTGATGCACGGAGATGTCGCCTGTGCGGGCGGGTAATGATAACGAAGGATTTTGTTTCTAGAGAGTGAAGCAGCTGCAAGAAAAACATCCCCATTAAGGGGGGGGGGGGGGAACAAAAATTCATGTTTGAGGTCTTGGGATACAGCAGATAAATCGTGAAGAGCGAAGTTTGTATGGCTAGCAATAAGAGCACATGGGGCTGTCCTGCGGATATTCCAAGCTCAGTGACGGAGCGACGTCCGCTGAGTGACTCCTGCAGGTACGGTAGGCTCCGCGCGGTCACACTTCTGGCAGCAACTGTTCTACATGCATTTCCTGGCACTGTTCCTTTAAGAAAAAAAATGGAGAGTTCTTTGACAAAACTACAATTGGCATGAAACTGCGGGTATTTATAGGGGCAGTAGGGTTTGCTACCTTGTATCCAGTGTAAACAATCCTGTGTGAGTAAACACATCAGCAGGGCAGATCTTTCTCCTGTGTTACAATGTATCGGATCATTCTGGAGTCCAGGATTGTCTACACTGGAAACAAATGTAACAAACCTTCAGCTGTCAAGTACATAGATAGGGCAAGGAAGATGTTTTATTGCATGTAGTGTCGCATGAGAATCACATTAGTGAAAAACAAAACTATTGAAATCACTTCAGTTCATCGCGTTTTGCGGGCAGGATTTTCACGCACGCAAAATGTGACAAAAACACAGTCATCTTAAGCCTTTACATGCATATTTGTTCTGTACTACGTGTTACACATGTAGTATGCAGTGACAATATGCCCGTGTGAGCGAGGCCTAAAACCCCCTCCTAATATTATATGACCTGTCGGTACCGGGAATGGGACATCTGAAGAGTTCTGCGGTATCTGCAGCAGATCCTGGAAGTTGCGCGGTCCGGCATCTCTGGATCGGATGAGATCTTGGAGAAGTCGTCACCATCATCTTTCTGTCCTGTTCCTGCAGTGCGGCACATTATCCTGCTGAGGGCGCTGCCATTAGGGCATACTGCTATTATGAAGGGGGTACTTGTATATACAATGATAGGTAGGTACTACATGTCACATCCACCTGCTGCCAGGACACAAGTATCCAGCAGAACATTGCCCATCACACAGCCCCTGCCAGCTTGTCTTCTTCCCATCCTGGTGCCATCTCTTCCCAGGTAAGTGACGCACCCGGCCGCCCACATGATGCCAGGACACAAGTACCCAACAGAACATTGCCCATCACATGGCCCCTGTCAGCTTGTCTTCTTCCCATCCTGGTGCCATCTCTTCCCAGGTAAGTGACACACCCGGCCGTCCACATGATGTAATCCATCAGACCGTCCGCCTCCTTCCATCGCTCCACGTTCCAGTTCTGATGCTCATGTGCCCATTGTAGGCACTTACCGTGGTGGACAGGGGTCACATGGGCACTCTGACCGGTCTGCAGCCCTGTACATAGTGCGCTGCGATGTCCTCTGTGATCGGACACCCTTCTCTCATCGCCAGCAGGATCTTTATCAGTAATGTGCCCTGCAGTCGCTCTTCTGTGGGATTGGACCAGACGGGCGGCCTTCACACCACACACATCACTGAGCCTTGGGCGTCCATCACCCCGTCACCAGTCCTTCCTTGGATTATGGTAGGTACTAACCACTACATACCGGGAACCCCACAAGGCCGGCCGTTCTGAAGATGATCCTGCCCCGTCTGCACATCACTATTGTCACAGTCACTCAGAGCCTTGCGCTTTCACATTTCTACTACTTCCACATCACCTTCAAGAACTCACTGATCACTGGCTGCCTGATATGGTTCATAATTAGATAGACCGATATGAGAGAGATAGATAGATATGAGATAGAGCGATATGAGATAGAGCGATATGAGATAGAGCGATAGATATGAGATAGATAGATATGAGATAGATAGATAGATAGATAGATAGATAGGCTTCGGTCACATCTGTGTTACGGCTTCAGTCATAACTTTGTGTCTCTGTACCATTGAAATTAGCGGGGGGGGGGGGGGGGACACGACGACAATGGAGGAGCTCTTAAGAACATCGAGCCATTGGATCCTGCCTATGGTTCCTCAATAGAGATGAGCGAGTATTGCCATTTCCGAGTACATGCCCGCTCGTGAGAAAAGATTCGGGGGCCGGCGGAGGTGAGCGGTGAGTTGTTGGAGTGAGCATGGGGGAGCGGGGGAGAGGGAGAGAGAGATATCTCTCTCCCCCCCCCCCCCCCCCCCGTTGGCCCCCGAACCTTTTCTCACGGGCGGGCATGTACTCGGAAATGGCAATACTCGCTCATCTCTATTCCTCAACCATCCCCTCCCTGTTGGTAAGAATTAGGTCCCAGATAGCAGATCCCCTTGTTTTCTCTTCTGCCTTCTGGAAGATAAAGTTGTCACCAAGAACGGATAATAATTTGTTGGATCCATTACTTTTACCTGAGAGATTCCCAACAAATGTCTGGATGGGTAAAATCTCCCATGATCACCATGTTGGGCTTCTTTGAGAGCTTGGCCATCTGATGTAGACAGTTCCTCCATATCTTCTGCTTGTCCAGGCGGCCTATAGTAAATGCCTACAATGTTGTATTATAGACGCAGCGTTTTATCTCGCCCTTGTGTGAACCCTGCTGAAGGCCTCGTGTCCACAGGTCCGCAGACGAGGCCAAAGCATACATTGTACTCACCTGTCCGGACGCTGCGGAGCTCTCCACCGTTACAGATCATGGACCAAAATTTCTTATGCCCGTGTGAATGCAGACTTATGAAACGGTTGCCCATAGCAACCACCAGTCACAGAGTTACATTCATTTTTCAAGAGCAGAATACAAAATGAGAGCTGTGCTGTGATTGGTTGATGTACACCTGAGGTACAATGAGAGCTGTGCTGCGATTGGTTGATGTACACCTGAGGTACAATGAGAGCTGTGCTGCGATTGGTTGCTAGGAGCAACAAAGACTGGCCTGCTTTTAGCCAGTTTCATAAACATCTCCCTCATATCAGAAAGCGGCAAACATTCCAGCATACGGTGCGGCGCCACACGCTTATGACTAAAAGAAAATAAGGCTTTGTTGCCCCTAGCAACCAATCACAGCACAGCTCTCATTTCTTGTACTGCTGAGGCAAAATGAAAGCTGCGCTGTGATTGGTTGATGTACAGCTGAGGTAAAATAAAAGCTGCGCTGTGATTGGTTGCTATACACTTCAAGTAAAATGAAAGCTGCGCTGTGATTGGTTGATGTACAGCTGAGGTAAAATGAAAGCTGCACTGTGATTGGTTGCTATACACCTGAGGTAAAATGAAAGCTGTGCTGTGATTGGTTGCTATACACTTGAAGTAAAATGAAAGCTGCGCTGTGATTGGTTGCTGTATTGCCGAGGTAAAATGAAAGCTGCGCTGTGATTGGTTGATGTACTGCTCATTTCCGCACCAGAATTCCACACACGGATTTTGCCCAATGACAGGACAAATTCCGTACGCAGATCCGCGGCAGAAGGCCGACCGATTTTGTCATAGTTTCACGAGGAAGAATTCACGTAGACCATTCCATGGTGCGTTCCGCTCGGTCAGCAGACCCTCCATAGGAGAGGTGAAGTGCGCTGCGGATCCGCATCGAAATCTGCGGCAAAATGAACACCCATGGTGCGGATTTTTACATGGTTTTTAATGCGGAAAAATCCGCATTTCTGTTACGTGTAAACGTACCCTGAGGGCTCCTTTACACGAGTGTATACACGCCTTGTATTATGCGCACATGATATGCTGTAACTAGAACGCCCTGGTTTCAGGGGGTTCGTTCACATATTTCTTCACGCGATCTGATGTCCTCTTGTTGTGCGTATTACACGCAGTATGGCTGTGTACACGCGGGGCAGAGAACACGCAGGATTTTTCATCCACTTTGCTGCTTGCTCAGGCTTAAAATTGCAGGCAGAATTTCTGTGCGGACAGTCCGCCCCGTGTGAGCCAGCCTTAGACGCCATTCACACGGGTGAGCGCGGTAGCTTGGTCCGATAGAACATTTGCCGCCGTGTGATTTTTATGGCGATGCAGAGCGTTTTTTTTATTAAAAATTGCATTACTTCTGTGAAAATTGCGAACCGCTTGCGTGTGTTTCCCGCACGATAGGATCACAAAGGTTTCCCATCGGCTTCTGTGGGAAACATATCATCGCACTCACGTGCGCATCACACGGGGCGAGGCGTTCCAAAGGGAGCGGCCAACGATAGAACGTGCGGCCAGGAAAAAAAACAAACAAAAAAATGCTTGCGTGAATGAATCCATTCAAAAGAATAGATTTCATATTTGTGCGAGTTTTGTGCGCATCGCCCAGGTGCAAAGCCTCAGCTCGGGCCCGTCATTCCCCCGCACCCATATCTAAACTGCGCTGCACAACACATCTACATGCATGATCTGCCTCTTGGCATAGGGTTCCCAAATATCACGCATTTCCTGGACTACGTGATTTGTTTGCAGCCCCTTAGGCCGGGCTCACATGAGCGTATTAATACCGCGTATTGCGCATGCGTTGTACGTGCATTTGATACGCGGTAATTTGCAGGCGATCAAACACATTGCCATATGCAGTTCCGCTCACATTTGCAAGTAGGAATTGCGTAATATGCAAAGGAGAACGCAGCCTGTTCTATTTTGCGGCGTATTATGCGCAAGGAAGCCCATTGTTCTCTATTGACGCATAATCAACGCCGCCATATGTGATCACATTGTGTATGGGCGGTGTGTAGATGTGCCATTGGTAGCAGCGGCACAGGAAATAGAAAGAAAAAAAGCCGAATGGACTGCGTATGACAGCGTGCGTGAGATATGCGGTCATGCGCAGTACAATCTCGCTGCGATACACAGCAATAGGCCAGGTCACCGGCGGCTTCACACGCAGTGTTTTACGTCTACGGCCGTGTGAGCCGGCATTGGGCGGGGTTTATGGGTTTTTTTGAACCACGATTTAAAAAACACATTGAAAAGCTGCATGCGGTAGTCAAAAACCAGAAACGCTTCTAAGAAACTGTACACACTGTAAAACATGTGCAGCTGGTATAAGTTATCCATCTCCTGTATATAGTGATATGGAGCATGCTGGTATAACCTGGGTATCCCCTATAGATAATTATATATGTACAGCCGGTATAAGTTATACATCCTGTATATAGTGATATGGAGCATGCTGGTATAACCTGGGTATCTCCTGTATAAAATTATATATGTACAGCTGGTATAAGCTATACATCTCCTGTATATAGTGATATGGAGCATGCTGGTATAACCTGGGTATCTCCTGTATATAATTATATATGTACAACTGGTATAAGTTATGCATCTTCTGTACATAGAATCATATAACCGTACAGTTGTAAGGGTCCTCCAGGATCTTCGGGTCCGACCCCCTGCTCAGTGCAGGATCACTAAATCATCCCAGACAGATGTCTGTCCAGCCTTTGTTTGAACACTTCCATTGAAGGAGAACTCCCCACCTCCCGTGGCAACCTGTTCCACTCATTGATCCCCCTCACTGTCTAATATCTAATCTGTGTCTCCTCCCTTTCAGTTTCATCCATTGCTTCTAGTCTTTCCTTGTGCAGATGAGAATAGGGCTGATCCCTCTGCACTGTGACAGCCCTTCAGATATTTGTAGACAGTTATTAAAGGGGTTGTCCCGCGCCGAAACGGGTTTTTGTTTTTTTCAACAGCCCCCCCGTTCGGCGCGAGACAACCCCGATGCAGGGGTTAAACAAGAACACCGGACAGCGCTTACCTGAATCCCCGCGCTCCGGTGACTTCTTACTTACCTGCTGAAGATGGCCGCCGGGATCTTCTCCCTCGGTGGACCGCAGGGCTTCTGTGCGGTCCATTGCCGATTCCAGCCTCCTGATTGGCTGGAATCGGCACGTGACGGGGCGGAGATACACGGAGCCCCATTGAGAAAAGAAGAAGACCCGGACTGCGCAAGCGCGTCTAATTTGGCGATTAGACGGTGAAAATTAGACGGCTCCATGGAAACGAGGACGCCAGCAATGGAACAGGTAAGTGAAAAATTTCTGATAACTTCTGTATGGCTCATAATTAATGCACGATGTACATTACAAAGTGCATTAATATGGCCATACAGAAGTGTATAGACCCACTTGCTGCCGCGGGACAACCCCTTTAAGTCTCCTCTCAGCCTTCTCTTCTGCTAAACATTCCCAGATCCTTTAACCGTTCCTCATAGGACATGATTTGCAGACCGCTCACCATCTTGGTAACTCTTCTCTGAACTTGCTCCAGTTTGTCTGTGTCTTTTTAAAGTGGGGTGCCCAGAACTGGACCCAGTATTCCAGATGAGGTCTGACTAAGGAGGAGTAGAGGGGGATAATGACCTCACCTGATCTAGACTCTATGCTTCTCCTAATACATCCCAGAATGGTGTTTGCCTTTTTGGCTGCTGCATCACATTGTTGATATAGTGATACAGAGCATGCTGGTATAACCTGGGTATCTTCTGTATCTATCTATCTATCTAAAGGTGAAAGTCCTCACTTACTGACTCACTGGCCACTAATTCTCTAACTTCCTGATGTTGTACAAACATGAATTTTGGCAGAATTCTTTAGGTCCAAAATAGGAAACGTAAAGGGGGTCGCAACTCGAAAATTCAATGCTAAGTGCAGAAGTATTGGCACCCCTATTTTATGTACCAAATTTAATTCTCTAACTTCCCAGTGTCGTACAAACATGAAATTTGTCACGACCATTCTTTAGGTCCTAAATAGGAAAAGCAAAGTGGTCAAGACTCGATTATTCAATGCTAATTGCAAAAGTAAGTGCACCCCTATGTAACATAACTTCCGGGTGTCGTACAAGCGTGAAATTTGGCGTAAGCATTCTTTAGGTCTTAAATGAGGACAGTGGGAAGGGTGGCACATTCTGCAGAGAGACATCGTTACATGCAGCCTGAGGAGAATCTAACGCTCCTCTATGTGTATACATATTTTATTCCTTGGTTCCTCTAAAGTAACCTTGACTTCATAAAATTTTGCGTGCAAACAACACGTAGCAAATTAACTCAGGCGAGGCTGGGTATATCAGCTAGTAATTATATAAGTACAGCTGGTATAAGTTATACATCTCCTGTATATAGTGATATGGACCATGCTGGTAAAACCTGGGTATTGCCTGTATATAATTATATATGTACAGCTGGTATAAGATTTATATATCCCCTGTATATAGTGATATGGAGCATGCTGGTATAACCTGGGTATTGCCTGTATATAATTATATATGTACAGCTGGTATAAGATATATATCCCCTGTATATAGTGATATGGAGCATGCTGGTAAAACCTGGGTATCTCCTGTATATAATTATATATGTACAGCTGGTATAAGTTATACATCTCCTGTATATAGTGATATGCAGCATGCTGGTATAACCTGGGGATCTCCTGTATATAATTATATATGTACAGCTGGTATAAGTTATACATCTCCTGTATATAGTGATATGGAGCATGCTGGTATAACCTGGGGATCTCCTGTATATAATTATATATGTACAGCCGGTATAAGTTATACATCCTGTATATAGTGATATGGAGCATGCTGGTATAACCTGGGTATCTCCTGTATATAATTATATATGTAGAGCTGGTATAAGTTATACATCTCCTGTATATAGTGATATGGAGCATGCTGGTATAACCTGGGTATCTCCTGTATATAATTATATATGTACAGCTGGTATAAGTTATATATCCCCTGTATATAGTGACATGGAGCATGCTGGTATAACCTGGGTATCTCCTGTATATAATTATATATGTACAGCTGGTATGTTATACATGTCCCTGTATATAGTGATATGGAGCATGCTGGTATAACCTGGGTATCTTCCAGTATATAATTATATATGTACAGCTGGTATAAGTTATACATCTCCTGTATATAGTGATATGGAGCATGCTGGTATAACCTGGGCATCTCCTGTATATAATTATATATGTACAGCTGGTATAAGTTATACATCCCCTATATAGAGTGATATGGAGCATGCTGGTATAACCTGGGTATCTCCTGTATATAATTATATATGTACAGCTGGTATAAGTTATACATCTCCTATATAGAGTGATATGGAGCATGCTGGTATAACCTGGGTATCTCCTGTATATAATTATATATGTACAGCTGGTATAAGTTATACATCCCCTATATATAGTGATATGGAGCATGCTGGTATAACCTGGGTATCTCCTGTATATAATTATATATGTACAGCTGGTATAAGTTGCACCGCATGGTCCGTGTACTTCGCTCTTCTCTGCCAGTGCACTTCCAGTCAGACCAATCACAACTGCAGTCTCTCAGTGGAACAGGGAGCCATGAGCTCCCCGGGTTAGAGTGCCTCCCCTCGCTGAGTGCCACCCAAAGCCATCCCACGGCGGGAAAACGTTTTGTGCACATAAGACATGCAGTCCGTATGCAGGTAATACACACGCAAAAAACCACATACGGCAGAATGCCCACGGACGGATTATCGCTGCGGATGTCGCGGTCAGACACCCGCCGCGAATTCCACACCAATGTCCGTCCATAGGCACGCTGTGTTAAATTATTCTCCCCTGCCCACGAGCGGAAATCAACAGCGATTTTCCGCTTACGGGGAAGAATCGCAGCATGTTCTATTTTGTACAGAATATCGCACGGACGGCATCCATTTTTTACGCGGCATATCGTACGGCCGTGTGAGGTTATTACAGCGTGTTACGCACCCAAAACCCCAAACTACACCCTCATGTGAGCCAGGCCTTAAATACACGGCAAATATAAACGCTACGTATTTTGCGCCACAAGTACGCCCGTGTGAAGGAGCCCCTATAGCGGCTAGCGCCATTAGTGCAGGTGCGGCGCTGCGCCCTGCCTGGTCCAGGTGACTTGCAGTACCGCCGGGGGCCGGCAGAGGCCGCTGCTCGCTCACCTTCAGCCGGATGATTGACAGCTCGGGCAGGGGGCGGGGCTTGTAGTGGAAAAAAAATCCCCGGCGATAGAGACGGAGAAGAAGCCGCAGCTGAGGCGCCCCGAATCCGCCGCCATCCTGCGCACCGACCGCCCGTCCCGACCCCCGCACCGCACAGGCAGCAGCACCGCACAGCGCTCCACCAGACCAGGTAGCCACCGGCGGGGGGGACGGCTCTGCGGGTCATCCTCTCCCGGAAAGAGGCGGGGAGGACGGGCGCAGGCCGCAGCTTTGTTCGCTCGGGCCCAGCAGCCATCTTCCTGCTGTTCTGGGGGCTCCGAGAGGAGGTGGAGCGGCGGCCGCGGCCTTGTTGCTGTGGCGGGGCTCCGGGGGTGACGGCCGCGGGCTGAGGCCTCCTCCGGGCCGCTCCTCTCCTCGGGGATGGGGGGAGGTGATGTTTCTCTCCCCCTCCGGCTGGAATGGACTCTCCTGCTCTCTGTAGATGTCACCCTCCCCCACAGGGCTGCCCGGAGGGGTTGTCAGGGGGATGCTAGCCGCTTGTTTACGTAGTGACTGATGAGCTCCGAGAGAGCTGGATACCGTGTGGTGCGATGCTCTGCAGACGGGGCCTTCTATGGTGGAACGATCACTCTCAGCATCCACTACCAGCGGTGTATGATACAGTGCAATGCTCTGCAGACAGCGGTGTATGATACAGTGCAATGCTCTGCAGCTAGTCCCTCTGTATATGCGGGGACCATCACTCTCAGCATCCTCCTACACCTGTGTGTATGATACAGTGCAATGCTCTGCGGCTAGCTGTGTGTGATACAGTGCAATGCTCTGCGGCTAGCTGTGTGTGATACAGTGCAATGCTCTGCAGCCAGGGTCCTCTGTATACCCGGGGACCATCACTTTCTGCATCCTCCTACACCTGTGTGTGATACAGTGCAATGCTCTGCAGACAGTGGTGTATGATACAGTGCAATGCTCTGCAGCCAGGGTCCTCTGTATATGCGGGGACCATCACTCTCAGCATCCTCCTACACCTGTGTGTGATACAGTGCAATGCTCTGCAGACGGGGCCCTCTGTGATGGAGCTCTCACACTCTGCATCCACTGGCAGATCTGTATGTTTATAGTGCAATGCTCTGCATCCAGGCCCTCTGTATACAAGGGGGCGATCACTCTCTGTATCCTACAGCTGTGTGTGATACAGTGCAATGCTCTGCAGACAGGGCCCTCTGTGATAGATCCATCACACTCTGCATCCACTGACAGTTCTGTGTATTTCTAGTGCAATGCTCTGCAGCCAGGGCCCTCTGTATACCCGGGGACCATCACTTTCTGCATCCTCCTACACCTGTGTGTATGATACAGTGCAATGCTCTGCAGCCAGGCCCTCTGTATACGTGGGGACCATCACTCTCAGCATCCTCCTACAGCTGTGTGTGATACAGTGCAATGCTCTGCAGGCCCTCTGTGATGGATCTATCACACTCTGCATCCACTGGGAGTTCTGTGTATTTCTAGTGCAATGTTCTGCAGCCAGGATCACAACTCCCAGTCTGCTCTGTCAGATTGTGGCTGCAGAGCATTGCACCATAACAGTAAAGGATCTATTAATCTTGGCATCCTCAGGCAGCCTTGTGTTATTGTGCAATAGTCTGCAAGACCGGATACTCCAATTATAATGGTACTATAACTCCTAGTACTCCCGGACGGCTCTGTGAATGATGTAGTGTAATGCTCTGCAGACGGGGTCCTCTGTGATGGAACTGTCATACTTGGCATCCACTGGTAGTTCTGTGTGTTTGTAGTGCAATGCTCTGCAGCTGGGATCTTCAAATTGTGGAACTATAACTCTCAGTACTCCCTGCCAGCTCTGTGTACTTCCCAGTGCAATGCTCTGCAGACGGGGCAATTTAATTACAGTGAAACCATCACACTTGGTATCCTTTGAGCAGTTAAAGTGCAATACTCTGCAGCCCGGGCCCTATAACTGTTGTGGAACTATCTCTATCAGCATCCATTGACAATTGTGTGCTATATAGTGCAATGCTCTGCAGCTAGTGCCCTCTATGTTTGATGGGACTATCACACTCGGCACCCACTCTGTCCTGTGTTCATCATGCAATGCTCTGCAGTTGGGTAACTATGGGATCTCTTGTTCCATGACAGCTGTGTCCTGTGCAGTGCAATGCTCTGCAGCCATGAAGTATTTACAGTGTCACTATCACTCTCAGCATCCTCTAACGGCTCTGAGTGTTTATAGTGCGATGCTCTGCAGCCAGGGTGCTGTATTTGAAGCAGAACTATAGCCCTAAGGTGCTTTCGGCGGCTTTGTATTGTGCAACGGTCTGCAGTCAGGGCATCTTGCTGTGGTGGGACTACAGCCCCAGCATATCCTGAAGGAGCAATGCTCTGCAGCGGCATCCTCAGAACTGGACAGCCTGTAACCCCGCGGTGTCCGTGGAAACTGCAGCCTCGTCTTCCAAGTCCTGACTGGAGTTGTAGTCAGACTGCTATAGACTAATGGCGCCCACCGCTGGCCACAGGACGCACTGCAGGCTGCATTCTGTAATGGTCACCTCCAGTGGCTGCGGCGACTATGGAAATGAATCGTCTCTTTAAGATCTCTGCTTGCTGTCAGTAAATGGGAACATTCTTTATACCCAGCAGTTGACCTCCTACTGCTGACAGCTGAGGTTCTGTTACAATGTGTCCGGTCCGCACCATCCTCTGTGGTGACCGCAGCGGCTGCAGCAATCTCCTCCTGCGCTGCTGGTCTGTTACAGTGTATCAGTGCGGGTGAGGCTGGTCTACATCAGGGGTTTATTCTCCTGTTCGGCCCCAAGCCCGCTCTCGCACCAGATGCTTTTGACCGTGATTAGCGCGGCGTCCCGTAACCGCAGTACAACGCCGCCATTGATTTCAATGGGCCCCACAGCCCAGCACTCAGATGTGGCGTTGCCAACACTGCGCTTTTCAGGCGCCATCTGCTGTGTTTTCACGCGTTTGAGTGCTTTTTGATGCCCTTCATCACCCGTCACAATAACGGGGCGCGTTAAAAACCGCGGTCTAACGTTGTACCATGCTCTCAAAAAAGTGCGAAATCGCGGTAAAATGGCACGGCTTTGCGCAGCGTTTTCTGAACGCATGTGTGAGCGGCCCGAGGGATTTCGGTGTATCGGCTCCATCCGGCTTCTGGCATCGCAGCGATGATCCCGCCTCTGCTGTTACTTGGGAACGACCATCGCTCAGTGAATGGAGGCCGAGCGGCCGGGGATCGGTCCCGCCGGTTTGCCCGCGATCGGTCCCGCCGGTTTGCCCGCGATCGGTCCCGCCGGTTTGCCCGCGATCGGTCCCGCCGGTTTGCCCGCGATCGGTCCCGCCGGTTTGCCCGCGATCGGTCCCGCCGGTTTGCCCGCGATCGGTCCCGCCGGTTTGCCCGCGATCGGTCCCGCCGGTTCGCCCGCGATCATCCATGAACATCCGCCTATTCACACCGGCCAATTGTCTTTCAGTTCTCTGCATGCAGAACGAGAAGCGAACGCATTGTCGCTCAGTCGGGGGAAGCGTTTTGCAAAACCCCGTCCTCTTTGCTGGCTAATCGCGGGGCTAGGAGTCGGGGGCGGGAGGGCTGTGCGGACTTTCTGCACCGTGTGAAGCCAGCCTTAGGCCCAATGTCCGCGGGCAGATCTGATTAGTGGGTGCGCGGTTCGCGCCGCTCAGAGAAGCATTGGGTGGCCGCTCGTCATTTTACACCTGCAGGTTTGCATGATCTGCGGATAATAAATCGCAGCATGCTCACTTTATGGCGGCTCACGCGCGGATGTGGCGCCATTCATCTCTATGGAGCTCAGGATCCGCAGTCATCCACAAATACGTTTGCAGAGGCTGGCAGGCGGGTTGTGGATTTTTTCCGCACGGATGATCCACAGTGTATCTGCGCGGGAAAAACACAAACCGCGAGCTCCCGCCAGCAATAAAAAAAAAAACCTTTTAACGGCGACTCGCAGTGAATCCGTGCGTGCCGTGGACATGAGGCGTTGGTCAGTCTTTTTAACCTTCGGTTGTAAACAAGCATGTTCTCATTCAGTGATGGCAAGCAGAGATCTTGAATTTGGTGGAGATTTGAAAGACAGTGAATTCCTGAACCTTTGATTATAGTGATGGTGGGCTTGTCTGATTGCGTACAAACAAGGGGCCGCGGGAAGTTTAGTACTGGAGTATTTCTGGCAGGGATGCCCCTCCTACAGCGGCGGGTGATCTGTGAACGCACCATGGGGACACCCCGGGATCACGTTGGCCAGTAGTGATGTTGGAGCTTTGTGGATGTCGGGACGTTTTTGACTTTTCCATAGGAAGACATTAAAGGGGTTCTGCCAGAATTTCAGGTTTCTCCCCTATCAATAGGATCTCCACAGGATAGGGGGCAACGTGCTTATCGATGGGGGTCTTACAGCTGAGACACCTGGGGATTTGTCCCCTGTCCTCATCCGTGCAGGGAGACAGAATGAATGACCGGTTGTGCGAGCGCTTCATTCACCTTTAAGGGTACTGTGGAGATGCCCGATATCCGTCAGCCTCTGTTCAGCGTGACACCACTATGGGGGGGGGGGGCACTGCCATAGTGGCAGCAGTGTGAGGTGGGAGTCCCATCCTTGAGATCAGCAGTGAGACCCCCACCGATCAGCAAGTTATCCCCGATCCGATCCCTTCAAAGTCGCTCTGCAGTAATCCTGCAAATTTTAGCGTGATTTGTGGGCACCACGGCCGCCCCGTAGCCTTGGCGTGGGCACCACGGCCGCCCCGTAGCCTTGGCGTGGGCACCACGGCCGCCCTGTAGCCTTGGAGTGGGCACCACGGCCGCCCCGTAGCCTTGGCGTGGGCACCACGGCCGCCCCGTAGCCTTGGAGCGTTTACACGGCGCTGGTTTGCTGCAGATTCACACACCAATCTGTAACCAAACGCTCCGTAAATCAGTGGTGTGACTGCGCCCGCGGGGCTCATGTCCATGACTGTTCTCATTACATATTGTGTGCGTTGCACGACCGCGTGATACAAGGGACGGTCACTGATCCGTGCACACTAGTCTGTAGACGCTGCATATCAATACGCACGAGAAACAGACGGCAGCCCGCTGCTCCTCTGCGTACCACGCCGTACATTTGTACAGGCAGCGTATGAAGCGCGGTCTATATGCAGCACGTTACGTAAGCCGTGTTTTCATACACATCTCGGCTCTAAAACAGAGCGGGGAAATAAATAAATAAATAAAAATTCGCACCGTGCCTGTGACTTGTGGCCGTGCGCAGGGCGCTCGCTGCCAGGAACGGTCTCTCCTGGCAGACCCCGTGTTTACTAAGTCGGTAAAACGCTGCGGGGAGAACGTTTGAGAAATTAGCAGGGTTGAAGGAAGATCACAAATATGGCGGCCCCCAAGGCATCGGTGACGGACAACGGTGTGAGACTGGAATAGATACAGAGATGGCGCCGATGCGTTCGGCATCATCTGCTGCAGCGAGAGCGCGCTTCATTCATGTACTGTCACACGCTGCGCGCTCCTGTCCTACGATACTCGGGGAGTAACCCGGAGGTACATCCGGGCTGCGTGGGGCTCGTGTGGAGCAGGATCTGAGCCCGCTCCACACACGGTTGGTGTAAGCTGTCTTTACCAGCTGTGATCGGTGTTCACGCTCCTCATGGCTCTTAACCCTGTAAATGCCCCGATTGGCGGTCAGGGGTAACAAATAGCTCCCTTTGATCATGAGGTGCTGCCTGGTTGTCATGGCAGCCCAGGGCCTTCTGAAGGCCCCCCCAGGGCTATCATGTGTTTCTGCCTATTAAGACGTGCCTGCAGCCTCTTGACAATGGAATGCCTTAGAAATATCATATGCTGCAATACTGAAGTATTGCAGTATATGGTATAAGCGATCAAACATTTGCAATTTCAAGTAGCGTATGGGGACTGTGAAAAAAATTGGAATAGTTTTTTATTTTTGTAAACAAAAGTTAATAAGTTAAAATAAATCTTTTCCCGTATTTTATAAGAAAAACAAGGAAAAAATAACTTATTTGGTATCGCCATGTCCATGGAAGTGCGATCTAACCAAATAACGCATTGTTTATCCTGCACAGTGTACATCGGTGATGGCGAACCTTTTAGAGACCGAGTGCCCAAACTGCAACCCAAAACCCACTTATTTATGGCAAAGTGCCAACACGTCAGGGGGCGGGGCTTATCACAACGTAGGATTTTACCTCTGTTGTTCTAAAAAGGACAGGCCTGCTTCAAAATAGACTGGGTGCAGAGTTTGACTGCTTTTTGGATGCGGGAAATACTGCAGCATTTCAACATCCAAAAAGTTGTCAAAATCTGCACCTTGCCCGTCCTCTGCCACATGGTCCGTCCCCCCCCCAGTGGCCCCAGCGGTAATAGTGAAAACACACACCAGCCGCCAGTAGTAATAGTGACACTCCACAGGGGCTCCACTGATATCACAGTGTGTGCTGGGATTAGCGCAGATAGCTGCGCTGCTGAGTGAATGCCGGTATTTACTAATGTGGTGAGCGGCCGATGGCGACGCGTGCCAGCAGGGAGGGCTCTGCGTGCCACAGGTTCTCCACCACTGGTGTACATCATCAGAAAAAGATACCCGACCCCCAGAATGTCGCCAGCTACTCCAAGATAAAAGGTAATAAAAAGCTTTTCAAAAGTTGTTGGTACCCCCAAAATGGGACCAAAAAAACGTCATCCCACAAAAAAACCAAAAAAAACCAGCATGATAAAACCCCGTCGATGGAAAGATGAAAAGGTTCTGTATCGGCAGTGATAGAAAGAGGGACGTGTCTGGTCCAACTCCAAGATGCCGTTAAATGTTATATCCCTGGAGAGCCCTTTTAAGGCATAATCACCGGTCAGATGTCCATTGCAGCCAACCGGGAGGTTGTCAGAAAGCTGCCGCAGCGCTCGGTGGCTGTTCATGGCAGAATCGCAGCTGAAGCCAGTGTAACAGTGAGCAGTCGCATAAACGATGCATGGTATGTGACTGCTGCCGCAGCTTCCCGTTTATGGAACGGCGGTGATGGTCATGTGACTGCTGACGCTGCTTCCCGTTTGTGGATTGGCGGTGATGGTCATGTGACCGCTGACGCCGCTTCCAGTTTATGGATCGGTAGTGATGGTCATGTGACCGCTGACACGGCTTCCCGTTTATGGATCGGCGGTGATGGTCATGTGACTGCTACCACAGCTTCCCGTTTGTGGATCGGCGGTGATGGTCATGTGACCGCGGACGCTGCTGCCCGTTTGTGGATTGGCGGTGATGGTCATGTGACCGCTGACGCTGCTTCCCGTTTGTGGATTGGCGGTGATGGTCATGTGACCGCTGACGCTGCTTCCCGTTTGTGGATTGGCGGTGATGGTCATGTGACCGCTGACGCTGCTCCCCGTTTGTGGATTGGCGGTGATGGTCATGTGACCGCTGACGCTGCTTCCCGTTTGTGGATTGGCGGTGATGGTCATGTGACCGCTGACGCTGCTGCCCGTTTGTGGATTGGCGGTGATGGTCATGTGACCGCTGACGCTGCTGCCCGTTTGTGGATTGGCGGTGATGGTCATGTGACCGCGGACGCTGCTTCCCGTTTGTGGATTGGCGGTGATGGTCATGTGACCGCTGACGCTGCTTCCCGTTTGTGGATTGGCGGTGATGGTCATGTGACCGCTGACGCGGCTTCCCGTTTGTGGATTGGCGGTGATGGTCATGTGACCGCTGACGCGGCTTCCCGTTTGTGGATTGGCGGTGATGGTCATGTGACCGCTGACGCGGCTTCCCGTTTGTGGATCGGCGGTGATGGTCATGTGACCGCTGACGCGGCTGCCCGTTTGTGGATCGGCGGTGATGGTCATGTGACCGCTGACGCTGCTGCTCGTTTGTGGATTGGCGGTGATGGTCATGTGACCGCTGACGCTGCTGCCCGTTTGTGGATTGGCGGTGATGGTCATGTGACCGCGGACGCTGCTGCCCGTTTGTGGATTGGCGGTGATGGTCATGTGACCGCTGACGCTGCTTCCCGTTTGTGGATTGGCGGTGATGGTCATGTGACCGCTGACGCGGCTTCCCGTTTGTGGATTGGCGGTGATGGTCATGTGACCGCTGACGCGGCTTCCCGTTTGTGGATCGGCGGTGATGGTCATGTGACCGCTGACGCTGCTGCCCGTTTGTGGATCGGCGGTGATGGTCATGTGACCGCTGACGCTGCTGCTCGTTTGTGGATTGGCGGTGATGGTCATGTGACCGCTGACGCTGCTGCCCGTTTGTGGATTGGCGGTGGTGGTCATGTGACTGCTGCCGTAGTTTCCCGTTTATGGATCGGCGGTGATGGTCATGTGACTGCTGCCGCTGCTTCCCGTTTGTGGATCGGCGGTGATGGTCATGTGACCACTGCTTCCTGTGCCCGGCAATTTTCAGGAAGACGCGAGCGCTAGTGGCAGCGTTAATGTAGCAGCAGTCGTCTTAGTTTCTTCGACCGAGCTCATATGATCATAATATAATTCCGTATTACACGCGCCTGATATGTGGTCAACGAAAGGACATTAATTTTCGCTGTTCTATTTCACCGTGTATTACATGCCATGGAGGCCTATTGTTCTCTATGGGGGCGTAGGAAAGCGTGCGTGCGCAATTACATTACGGATTTGCAATGTTTTATGCAGCATGGTGAAGAAACCGTAGAAAGTAAAAAAATTTAAAAGCGAGGCGCTGCAGGACGGCGGGCGTGAGATACATCACAGACGCGGTTACACGTCACTCCGCTTGCAGGTAAAACCCACTTTTTTTTTTACCCAGCGTTTTCCCATACACTCGTGTGAGCCCGGCAGTGGGCCTCATTTACACGTCCGTGTGCGTAAAACACTGCAGGTGTCCCACAGCGGTTTACTGATCTGCGTGATGGCGGCAGAGACCGCGGACGGCAGCGAGTGTCCTGCGCCTGACCGCGGACGGCAGCTCTGTTTTATAGCATTTTCATACACAACCTGCTTCCCATAGTAATATATTGTGTACAGACGGCGTTGCCCGCGCTGCCCATAAACACGTATGGGGGGTCTCTCGCTGCGTACGAACACAGTAATAGCGCAGCTGCCATCTTTTCCCCCGTATTAATACGCAGGGTCCGCACCCGGTGTGCGGGGATCAATGGATGTCCATTCGCTTTCACGGACTCCAGTTACTGCGTGTCATGCGCCCGTGCATCGCGGGTGTAATACTCGCCAAAATCACGGTGTTGTGAATGAGCCCTCACTCTGTGCTTCCCCAAGTTTTGGAAGACCCCTCTAACGAGGGATTCTCCGAGGACCTCTGATCTGCATTTGGTGTGAACCTTTTGGTACTTTTCACGTGGTGCGAACAGAGCCCAGCGGGTTTCCACCAGTGAAGGCGGATGTGAGTCGTATCTAAGAAACTCAGGTGTAACTTGCGTCGGCCCACGGATTGTTTGTGGCGTTCTCGCCTGCGCATATCTTCATAGGCTGTTGTGTCTCCGTGCGCTGCTGCGAAATACCGTATAATATATACTGGACCGGATGGCGGCTCACACTGGTGATACTGGGCGGTACGTGACATGTAGTCGGACTGTAGATACCAACACCCGGAGGTTGTGCCGAGGACCCTGCGCAGTAGAGGGTTTTTTTTAAACTCCCGCTTCTCGTGAAATTGGCGTCCCGATTAAATTGCGGACGAGCCACGGATCTGATGACTTCCATTGACTGAAATAGAGCACGCTGCCATTTGTTTTGTGGACCAAAAGTTCCGCATATCAAATCCGCATGCTTTAATTCATGTTCGGTTGATTTGCGGATCTTCTGAGAGGGTAATCTGCGCGGATTCCGCAAATCCTATCCGCCCATGCACATTGGGCCTTAGGCCTCCTGCTCACTGCCGGTTATTTGCTGCGGGTTCTGGAGCGCGGATCTGCAGCAAATACCGCCCATAGCATGCGATGAGAAATCGCTTCTTCCTGCCCACTTGCGTAAACCAGTCACATTTTCCGCAAGCGGAGGAAAAATTGCAGTGTGCCCTATTTTTGTGCGGATCTGCGTAGACTGCATCCATTGAAGTCAATGGAAGCCATCCGATCCGCGGCCCTTCCGTTATGTCGCGAATTACGCATCATCGGCGCAATACTGCTGGAAAAGCAAAAGTTTAAAAGCAAAAAAAATCGGTGGTGTTCATGTCCGGCGAGCCGTGCGGACCGTCCGCAGTACAGGTGAAGACGAGAGGAAGCAGGACCAGAGCATGCAGGAGGCCTTACATGTTGTCTAGGGGCAAGGCACCACACATGCCCATCATATGCCCCCTCTACCCGCATGCTGTGTAGTAACTTTTTATGAACCCGCACTGTTTGATGCGGTTTTTGTCGTGGATCAGATTTGACCCTTTCGATTTAAAGGGTGAAGTTTTGCTGCCGATCCGCAACAATGGGGCCGATTTTGATGCTTTTTTTGATTTTCCGCTGCGCCTTGTATGAACGTACAAGATGTGTTCCGTTCGGTCCGATGGATGTTATAAGGGGCGCACAATCCTCCAGTGATCACATCTCTCTGCTGCACTTCTCTAGAGGGGGCAATGGTAGCAAACCCTCTGAACTGTTGGAGTTTTTCCCGCCGTGTGAACATACGCCATGTGGATTCCACCTCTGAAATCTGCATCTCTTTATGTCACTTCTTGATGTAGAAACGAGTTTTCCCCGTTGAAATTCCGCATGCCGACTTTTGCGCATTGACAGGCAGATTCTGCGCGCAAATCCAGATCCTAAAGGCACAGACTTTGAAGACGGAATTCACATAGAAGTTTCCCCCCTCCGTTCCGCTGTGTGAACGTGCCCTTTAAGGCCGGCTGCACACGGGAGAGCCGGACTCCGCAGCGGA
Source organism: Eleutherodactylus coqui (assembly GCF_035609145.1). Lineage (NCBI taxonomy): Eukaryota > Metazoa > Chordata > Amphibia > Anura > Eleutherodactylidae > Eleutherodactylus > Eleutherodactylus coqui. The sequence goes on along the minus strand of NC_089846.1, from coordinate 9,200,940 downwards.
GATCAGCTCTGACCCTGCAAAATCCGTATTGCGGCGGTTCGCCGTCGGTCATGGGCAGTACAGATTTTTTTCTTCTAAATACATGTATTTTTCACGCCGTCACTTGGCGATGAGGTGGGCACCCGCAGCCCATCCGCAGTGTTAATCATGAAGGAAAAAGTGAAAATGCATGGCTTTCAATGTGCGCTATTTGCTGTGGCCCCTCTGTGCGGACTGCGGATTCTGCAATAGGAATCCGGTCGTGTGAACGTACCCTTATGGTCATCAGATATGGGGAGGGGCTTCAGCACAGTACCTGCTGTCCACAGGCTGTCCGTGTATCTCACGGTTAGCGCACGGACCTATTATAGCCAATTAGGCTATTCGCACAGGCGTGCTTAGTCACATTGTGGTTGGTATCACGGACCAGAATCTGGCATGTGGTGCCCACTTCCCGTGGCAAACGGGCAGCACACGGACCTGCGGCTGTCATGGTCGATGCAAGTTCATGTCCGTGTGAACTCCAATAACTTCTCAAGTTCTGAATCTTCTTCTTTCTCCTCATAGAGCGTTGTGGTGACAACTGTACGGGTGTATGTGGACCGCATGATGCCCACGTGTTCCACCGATGACACCCGGCCATGTTGTACTCGTTTTTGTTTTTTTTTCTTCGCGCGAGTCGATCGTCCGTATGATAAAAAATATCCCTCTTTTTAATGGACCAGAATGGGATGCGGAGCGTGCGGGGTCCGTGGGGATCAGACGGCTGTGTGAATGCGGCCTTAGGTCAGTTTCACATTGGCATATTTCGGGCACATGTCTGACCGCGGACTATCTCCCAAGTTCTGTGCGTTTGTGCGACACTCGGAACTCCTGCGATGTCTATTCGCATGAAAATCGCACATTGGAGCGTGATATCAGACCAATATCAGTCGCCCGTGTAAATCCAGCCTAATACAAACTTGGAGCATCATAGAGATCTGTGACTCTCTGTTTCGGTCAGGAGACCCGCGGTCGGGCCGGGACCCGTAGAAATACACCCGCCATACGCTCATGTGACACCGCACTTGCACGCTATGAACCATAAAAGGTGACAATTAAAATATCGGCATTGTGTCCAGAATTGCGCACATCCGTGTATCCTTCTGTAAACTGCGGCTGACTTTTGCACATAATATCCGCAGCGTGTGAAGGGGTGGTCCGGCCTTTTTCAATGGATGACGCACCCTCTGCATGGATCTTCCGTAGTTGATGGACGTGGATCCGCCGCTCGGAATTCCCATACATCAGCTGATCGTCTGGCCCGACAACGTGTGGGAGCGCCGGCCTTAGGGATCACTCATACGGACGTATTTCTCGTGCGTAACGCGCGGTGAATGGCGGCAATAAAAGGCAATGGACCTCATTCTTCCACGCACACCGGCGTGTGGGCGCTGCGTATCAATACGCAAGAGAAATAAATCGCAGCGGCTCTATTTCTCCGAGTATCAAGCGCAGCCCTTGAACGGCCTACTTATGAAACGCTGGTCATACGCAGGCATAGCGAGGGGGCAGCGCTGCGATACGTCCCACTCTCAACAGAGGAGGGAGTTGGAAAAAATAAAATAAAAATCGCACGTCTGTGGTGCCAGATTCCTGGGCATGCGTGGTGCCAATTGCAGCCCTACGTGGTCTCTGCCGGCAGAGCGTATGGACTGCAATGTGTACAGCGCAGCGGGAAACCCCATTGTCCGCCTATGCCCGTGTGAATGAGCCCTTATTCTCATTGACATTAATGGGGGCTTCTACAGCACTTCCTGTTCCTCATTATGAACAGGACGTTCAGTAACTGCGTGCATTTACTGCCCCTCAGCCACAAGCATCTACTAGCACCCTAGCTGGTGCCCGTAGGGGAGGTACTGCCCGTGGCCACATCTGTAGTGTCGCCGTGGGTTTATCTTCATGTGAAGGAGTGAAATCCGCAGTGAAGATTATGAGCATAAACTGAGATGTCGCGGATGTGAAGGAAACCCGTCACTTACCTAAAGCATGGACTAACCTGCGGTGCTGTTGGTCGGGTGGCAGGGGGGCGGGTGCTGTAGTGTTTTATACTCACCCGGTGCCCGCAGTGCCGGATGCTGAAATCCGCACGCCGGCCGAACATCCGACTCTTCAGAGTCCCGTGCGCGCTCTCCTGTACAAGTCTATGGGGGAACACATGAATTAGTTTATGGTACTTCAGGCAGGTGACCGGCTCTTTAACACCCTGCCTTTTTGTACTCTGGCGGTAGTAAGTTCTGCAGCTGATGTCCTGGAGGAGGTGCTGTGCTGTTAGCAGGCTCCTCAGCGCTGGTGTACATAGATGAGTGATAGAACGCTGTACAGTAATCCCAATACAAGTCGGGCTGCCTTCACGTCTGCGTTGGATCCTCCGTTGCAGATCCGGCAGAAAATCCCAGAAATAGGCCTGGGCAGACGAGCAGAAACCGCACGGACCTCGTTACAGTCAGTGGATCCGTCATAAGATGGACCTGTTCGGCCATGGGGATTCCCCTTCTCTGGCAAAATGGAATCCCCGCTGCAGATGTGAAGGTAGCCTTAGGGCTCATGTCCACAGGCGGGTGGGATTCCGAGGACCCTGCTTACCCGTCCGAGTCGTCGTCTTTTTTTTTTTTTTTTTTTTTCTTTTTACAGACTCCTACTTTCCCATGGAATCCAGGCCGTGGATCGGGCAGCTTTCATTGACTTCAATGGAAGCCATTCGTGTGGGAACCGCACTAAAATGGAGCACGCTGCGTTTTGATTTCCGCACCCAAAGGTCCACGAATCAAATCCGCATGCTTTAATTCCGTTGTGGACATCCATGTTTCCCTATGAGCAGCTTGAACTGCGGATCATCTGCGTGGGTGCCGGAATTCAAATCCTCCCGTGGACATTGGGCCTTCCTCGGGCTCCAGGGTTTATGTAGAACATCTCTCAGACGGGCAAGAGTCCGGGCTACTGTGCGGACGGTCCACGGCAATGGTGGCATAAAGGGAATTGGCTGCTGTAGCGTTGATACCAGACATGAACAAACTAATGTGAGTTTTGTTTTGGACTCATCCACATGGGTGTATTTGGTGCATATGTGCTTTAGTTGTGCCATGGTACATCTGTTATGTTAGTTTTGTGACAACCCACAAAAAACTGGGTGCATAAAAAGCAACTGCAGTGAATACAGATGCTAATGCATATTCACTGCACCCATAGACTTGAAGCGCTCATTAACAAGTGCATAAATACACCCCGCGCATAATATTGATTTCAATGGGTTTATTCACAAATGTGTATTTTTCACTCAGTTTTCAGATGCGTGGATAAAAACTCAGCATGTCTTACTTTGGTCTGAATTAGGCCATGGAAATGAATGGAGAAATACAAAGTCCTAGATCTGAGCAAGAAACATTTAAAAAAGCACATATAAAGAGTAGGAGGAATTGGGCTAAGCAGCAGCACATGTGAAAATGACTTGGGTATACTAATAGATCATAGACTGAACATGAGTCAACAATGTGATGCAGCAGCCAAAAAGGCAAACACAATTCTGGGATGTATTAAGAGAAGCATAGAGTCTAGATCACGTGAGGTCATTATCCCCTCTACTCTTCCTTAGTCAGACCTCATCTGGAATACTGGGTCCAGTTCTGGGCACCCCCACTTTAAAAAATGACATAGGCAAACTGGAGCAAGTTCAGAGAAGAGTCACCAAGATGGTGAGCGGTCTGCAAATCATGTCCTATGAGGAACGGTTAAAGGATCTGGGAATGTTTAGCAGAAGAGAAGGCTGAGAGGAGACTTAATAGCGGTCTACAAATATCTGAAGGGCTGTCACAGTGCAGAGGGATCAGCCCTATTCTCATCTGCACAAGGAAAGACTAGAAGCAATGGGATGAAACTGAAAGAGAGGAGACACAGATTACATATTAGACAGTGAGGGGGATCAATGGGTGGAACCGGTTGCCACGGGAGGTGGGGAGTTCTCCTTCAATGGAAGTGTTCAAACAAGGGCTGGACAGACATCTGTCTGGGATGATTTAGTGATCCTGCACTGAGCCGGGGGTCGGACCCGATGACCCTGGAGGTCCCTTCCAACTCTAATGGGACTGTATATTTGTACATAAATTCAGCGGTACCTTCTTGGGTTTTTTTCTTTTTCTGTTGAAAATACGCAGCACTTTCGCTTGCAAAAAAAATCTCAAGAATTGACAAAATACGCTCTGAATAGGTGAGTTTCGGTCCATGAATGTGCAGCGTATTCACGGAACAAAACTCGCATCCGCTCTTGTGAATGAGCATGAGGACTCCTTCACATGGGCATCTTACACATGCGTATTCCCTGCGTGTAACACACGGTGAATGGAGGCAGCGAAAGTCAATGGACACTACATGTGACGACACATACACAACTCTGATATGAACTGGAGCAAACAAGCAAAAAAAGTCGCACTGCGACAGCCGGCCACACAGGCCGGTAGAGCTGCGATAGTCATGTGACCGAGGCCTTTGTGGCGTGTCCTGTTTTGAATCAAAATTGACCAGTTTGTCTATTTATTTATTTTTAGTGCGACTTTGGTCTGCGGCAAAAAACGCCTATCTGAATACACCAAGTTTACTCACTGCGTCCGCGTACTTTCTGTATTCAGTCCGTGAAAATATAGGCAGAAAATACGCCCGCGTGAATGGGCCCTCGGTGTTATCAGAAGAACTGTTACTATGTGTCCTCCAACCAGACTCCTTCATCCTGGATCTCCAGCAGCTGCAGATCTTCCACAAACACTGTCCAGAGCTGCACTCCCTATTCTGCTGGTGGAGTCACTGTGTACATACATTACTTATCCTGTACTAACCCTGAGTTACATCCTGTATTATACTCCAGAGCTGCACTCACTATTCTGCTGGTGGAGTCACTGTGTACATACATTACTTATCCTGTACTGATCCAGAGTTACATCCTGTATTATACTCCAGAGCTGCACTCACTATTCTGCTGGTGGAGTCACTGTGTACATACATTACTTATCCTGTACTGCTCCTGAGTTACATCCTGTATTATACTCCAGAGCTGCACTCACTATTCTGCTGGTGGAGTCACTGCGTACATACATTACTTATCCTGTACTGACCCCGAGTTACATCCTGTATTATACTCCAGAGCTGCACTCACTATTCTGCTGGTGGAGTCACTGTGTACATACATTACTTATCCTGTACTGACCCCGAGTTACATCCTGTATTATACTCCAGAGCTGCACTCACTATTCTGCTGGTGGAGTCACTGTGTACATACATTACTTATCCTGTACTGCTCCTGAGTTACATCCTGTATTATACTCCAGAGCTGCACTCACTATTCTGCTGGTGGAGTCACTGTGTACATACATTACTTATCCTGTACTAACCCTGAGTTACATCCTGTATTATACTCCAGAGCTGCACTCACTATTCTGCTGGTGGAGTCACTGTGTACATACATTACTTATCCTGTACTGACCCCGAGTTACATCCTGTATTATACTCCAGAGCTGCACTCACTATTCTGCTGGTGGAGTTACTGTGTACATACATTACTTATCCTGTACTGCTCCTGAGTTACATCCTGTATTATACTCCAGAGCTGCACTCACTATTCTGCTGGTGGAGTCACTGTGTACATACATTACTTATCCTGTACTGATCCTGAGTTACATCCTGTATTATACTCCAGAGCTGCACTCCCTATTCTGCTGGTGGAGTCACTGTATACATACATTACTGATCCTGAGTTACATCCTGTATTATACTGCAGAGCTGCACTCACTATTCTGCTGGTGGAGTCACTGTGTACATACATTACTTATCTTGTACTGATCCTGAGTTACATCCTGTATTATACCCCAGAGCTGCACTCACTATTCTGCTGGTGGAGTCACTGTGTACATACATTACTTATCTTGTACTGATCCTGAGTTACATCCTGTATTATACCCCAGAGCTGCACTCAGTATTCTGCTGGTGGAGTCACTGTACTGATCGCTGTGTATTATGACATTAGGTGTGGTTGCGCTGTATGTCGCGCTGTATCTGCTCTGTACGGTTACAGAGGTTCGCAGCGAGCGGTGATGATATCCGTGCGTCCTGAGACCTGGTTTATTTTCGTAGTGATGTACAGATGGGAGCGCCGGTGATTTCTCAGCGGTTGGATCGGGGAGGGCGATGGAGACTGCTGCTGTGGATCTGGGGGTTTTGGCTGAGGCTTTTAATTGCCCCCTTAGTGATTAGACTGTAATTTTTTTAAAGAAATAAACAAAATTCCTCGGAGGACGCGCGGCGCTCGGTCTCGTTCCGGCTGTGGAGGCGACTTCATGGCTCTTCTATGCCTTCAAGGTGAACGTTGTCTTGACGTTTTGATCTTTTCTACAGTTTTAGGGTGAGTTCACAACTCCTCCTTTGTTAAATACGTGTAAGGAAAATTTGCCTAACTTACGATTCCCTCATATTTCTATTACTCAGGATGAAATACAACTCCTTGTCATAGATTGGTACCAGGAAGGGCAGTCATGTAGAATGTAAAAGGGTTCTCCAGGACTTTTACCATTGATGACCTTATGATAGGTCACCAGATCGGTGTGGGTGTGGGGTGGTCAGCCAATCCGAATCCCATGTGGTCAGTGTAGATAGTGCCGTTCTTAGTGCAGTGGTCCAGGTAGGTATTGCATTTAACTCAGTGGGATGTCAACGCAGACCTTGCTGTTTGCACTGAAAGCCGTCTAGGGAACGGCTAGGATCCCCAGAGGCAGATCCCCGCTAATCAGCTATGGTATTGATGACCTATCCTGATTGGTTATAATTCGTAGAAGTCCTGGACACCTATTTTTGCCTCCGCTTTTCCTCCCCTACTTTTGCCCGAGTCGCCTCCGCTCATGCAGGTAATGGAATTGTTTGGGATATGATTCCCTAAAATGAAATTTGGCCGCCACCTGAAGCGGATTCCTCCATTTGTTGGAAAGCCGGGTGACTGCTGATAAGGGGGGTGTGACTCGGCCCTCGCAGCCTACACTGGTTACACATACATTTATGGCCAAACTTGAAAAGTTGGGTGGGAACTGCTTTGGCTGAAATAGGAAGTGCTTGTGTATTAGGGAATGTATTTATCAGGGAACCCGTCATCACCTTTTAGCTCCATAAATTATGCTATGGGGCTCAAAAGTGAACGGGGATTTTGGGGAGCCATGTTTGATGCTCACAGGTGCCCTTTTTCTGTGTTGCGCCCCTGCGAAGTTGGTACGCACAGTGTGACTCTTCGCAGCCCGGCTAGGAGGAATTGCGCTGTGCACACCAACTTCATGGAGACGTGGCGCTGGAACACAGCTCCCCGGACCCCCATTCCTTCACCCTTGCGCCTCATAACATAGAGTATGAGGTGCCACAGTTTACGACAGGTTCCCTTTTTACTGACGGAGGTGAGAATGCTTGCATTGCGGTCAGCGCGGTGCGGCTGATGCGTGCGGTCGCACTTTGCTCCAGGGTTTTCTTCCTGTCCTAGATTACAGTTATTGGGAGGGGGGACCCTGGGGTGAGCGGCTTGTTGATTGATTATAGCTGGAGCGTTGCCTCTCGCCATGGTCATTCCATCAGATGTCAAGAAACAATTATCCTTCGTAGAAGTTGCCGTGCCACGGAGGTCACATGACTGATAATTGCACCGCGCTGTTCAACTGCAGTGGCATCGTGCTGACCGATCAAAGATGGACGTTCTGAAGCTTCTGTCCGCTCCCTGTTGTCAGAGGGACCACTTGGCATCCAAATCCTGATAGAAGGACGTTCACATCAATGCAAACTTGTGCAGTGGGGGCGATACGTAGGGCAGGAAAAACTAAAGGGAGACTGCAAGGTCTTGTTCACATGCGTGATTCCACCACGGATTTGAAGTGGAAACCACGCTGACTTGCATTGGACAATCCCTTTAAGGCCTCTTTCACATGATGAGAAATCTGTGTTGGGGAAATCCAATGTGAGTTTTAATGAAAATGCACCAGAAATCCATGCACAATAATTTATTCGGCACTCAGTTTTGTAGAATCCGTCTCAGGATGTGACACGTAAATTTCCAATCTGCGCCGTATGGTTTATGGCATTATGGTGCTCCCTCCAATCCAAATGAATGGGTCAGTATTTGATGCAGATTTCATTGTAGGTTTGCTGAGGTGCCCATCCATGCGAACAAGGCTTAATTGGTCTTTGGTCGCCATTGGCTGTATACTCCTATCCTATTTCACCACTGCGATTGCTGCCGTTGCCTCCTGCTTGTACGCTGCCTTATCCGCGATGGCCGTGTAGGTGATGAATGAGCGCCCGCCATTTGGTCCAGTTTGATCTTGTAGCGGATACTGGTATCACCCCCTCCCCTCTTTATTTCCCGCAGCGCTCGCTGATAATCCTCGCTCCCCGAGGAGGCTCCGGCGCCTGATTCCTTCTGCTAATTAGATTTTCCCTTGCTCTGTTTTCACTTACTGAAATAGAAGGCGGCGGTGATCAATGCGCCGGGCGCTACGTGCCATGCAGATGGCATCTTGTAGGGGTTTTTTAATTGAATGTACACTGTGTCAAAAAAACACTCGCACCCCCAGAAGAAGTTGTCGTTTTACTGCAATACCTGGCATGCAGTTCCATCTCAGCAGATCTGTAAATGATGGGAGTTGTGGTGATTAGATGGACAGTCTTGTCACCGGAGACCTAAAAGTGGTTCCCCCCCCCCCCCCCCCCCCCGGCCTATAAGAGGCTCTCGGAGGTCCCTTGTGTGTAGTGACCTCTTCTTCCGCTTGTAGAGCTTGTTGACCACTAGACGCCTCTACGACGCAGAGAAGAGATTTCACCCCGTTACCAGAGGGGGCGCATTATTGGGATGTGAGAAACTGGATGGTCGTATCCATGAATTGTCCTCCACCAGTCGTTCTGACCAGACTGTTAGGAGTTGGCACCAGTTGATGGGGGCACATAAGGTGACCGGGCTCAGGACGCCCCCTACAGACCACCAGTAGAGAGGAGTGTCTGACCAGACTGTTAGGGGGTGTTGGGACCAGTGGATGTGTGAGGGCACACAAGGTGACCGGGCTCAGGACGCCCCCTACAGACCACCAGTAGAGAGGACCGTCTGACCAGACTGTTAGGGGGTGTTGGGACCAGTGGATGTGTGAGGGCACACAAGGTGACCGGGCTCAGGACGCCCCCTACAGACCACCAGTGGAGAGGAGCTTCTGACCAGACTGTTAGGAGGTGTTGGGACCAGTGGATTTGTGAGGGCACACAAGGCGACTGAGCTCAGGACGCCCCCTACAGACCACCAGTAGAGAGGAGTGTCTGACCGGAATGTTAGGAGGTGTTGGGACCAGTGGATGCATGAGGGCACACAAGGCGACTGAGCTCAGGACGCCCCCTACAGACCACCAGTGGAGAGGAGCTTCTGACCAGACTGTTAGGAGGTGTTGGGACCAGTGGATGTGTGAGGGCACACAAGGTGACCGGGCTCAGGACGCCCCCTACAGACCACCAGTAGAAAGGAGCGTCTGACCAGACTGTTAGGGGGTGTTGGGACCAGTGGATGTGTGAGGGCACACAAGGTGACCGGGCTCAGGACGCCCCCTACAGACCACCAGTAGAAAGGAGCGTCTGACCAGACTGTTAGAAAGTGTTGGGACCAGTGGATGTGTGAGGGCACACAAGGTGACCGGGCTCGGGACGCCCCCTACAGACCACCAGTAGAGAGGACCGTCTGACCAGACTGTTAGGGGGTGTTGGGACCAGTGGATGTGTGAGGGCACACAAGGTGACCGGGCTCAGGACGCCCCCTACAGACCACCAGTAGAGAGGACCGTCTGACCAGACTGTTAGGGGGTGTTGGGACCAGTGGATGTGTGAGGGCACACAAGGTGACCGGGCTCAGGACGCCCCCTACAGACCACCAGTAGAGAGGACCGTCTGACCAGACTGTTAGGAGGTGCTGGGACCAGTGGATGTGTGAGGGCACACAAGGTGACCGGGCTCAGGACGCCCCCTACAGACCACCAGTAGAGAGGACCGTCTGACCAGACTGTTAGGGGGTGTTGGGACCAGTGGATGTGTGAGGGCACACAAGGTGACCGGGCTCAGGACGCCCCCTACAGACCACCAGTAGAGAGGACCGTCTGACCAGACTGTTAGCAGGTGCTAGAGGTGATACAACAGGATACTAGAGTCTCCATGCCCATCTGTATCACATCTTGTATCCAAGCTGGAGGCTGATTTTTTTCATGCTGCGTCATAACATGGGCCTTGATCTATCTTTTGACGAAAATTACTGGAGGCGCCTAAAGACTCTTTTGGAAGCTGAAAAAGGAAGTGGGGGGAGTTTACCTGCGTCCGGCGCTCGGAAACGAAGACAGCTGGCTCTATTTAGCATTGCAAGTCAGGCTGTATGTCCGCGGGTGCGAATAAATCGCCGACAAATCCTGCTGTCTGAGGTTTTCTATAGTGTTGCTATGGAAAGCGCAGCTGCAGTGTCCACGAGGGGGGACTTGTAGGGATCCTCCACTCGTGGGATTCAAATCACAGCATGCTGCGATTTGCCATAATTCTCCGCGGTGAGCCTGCCTGTCAGTTGTCTCCTGCTCTCCGGCGGCTCCCGTGGGGAGATCTGCCGCTGATATCGCTGCGCCGTGGACAGGCAGCCTTATTCCGAGCATTCTTGCTGACCGAGGGAATTCCGCGCTGCAGCGTATTTTTCGCACGATGCGCCCGTGTGAAATGCACGAGAAAATGCTAATTAATCTTGGGACTCTTGCGGCTATTCCTCAGGGTTGCGATTCTCCACTGCGATGCGGCCGGCGTGGGATTGCAGCGCTTGTGTGCATGAGGCTTATATGTGGAATACATTCCTTCTAATGGAGGTTCTCTGCTCTAGGGGGCATAGACGGGCACATTCTTGGATTTTGGGGACGGGGGGTCTTGCATTTGCCGGCATGACCTTGTAGGATGTCTGTCGGTTCGCCCCGACGTCTTTGTGGTTTTCGGTTTGTGCATTTTCTGGGTTCACTTGAAATTTGCACTGAAGAATCTGCGGTCTTGTGCACCATCCCGGCGAGCGCTGCTCAGTCATGTGACCTGGGTGGGGGATGGGAGCCATCGATGCACCCAGGAGTCTCCTAGCAACAGCACAGAAGCCAAAGACATCTATGGGTGGATATGGAGAGAAGAGGGTGTGTATATTTATGAAACTAGGAGATATAGAAGGTAAAATATAGCAAGCGTCATGTTATCCTAAGGGCCTCTGCTGTCCTGATGGTTTGTTACAATGTATCAGTCTGCAGAGGATTGTGTAGACTGGATACAATTATGTAACAATCCCTCAGCTGTGAAGGATATTAAAGGTGTCTTCTCACTAAACACTTATGTCCTACCTACAGGATAGGTGATGAATACCTGTTTGCGGGGTCCGACGGCCGGTGCTCCCAGTGATCCTGAGCACGGTGCACCCCGGCGGCCCCATGAAAACGGAGCATCGGAGTGCATGCTCCACCGCTCCATTCCCTTCTAGGAGACTGAGGGACGCTGCTGAGCGCATCGATCTCCGCCTCACCTGTAGAGGGGAAGGGAGCGTATTCTACATGGGCATCGCTGCTCAATTCACGGGGGGCATTCGGGGTGGGCTGTGCTCGCCATGGCTGGGAGTAGAAGCATTTCGATCCTCAGCGATCGGACATTAATTCCCTGTCCTGATGAGAGGACCTAAATGTCTTTAGAGGGGAAACAGCAGTAAAGCTTTACTGGATTTAATCTGCTGGTTGTAAATAAGGACGACAGCAAGCAGAGATATTGAAAATGGTGAGCAAATGAAGGAAAGGTGAAATGGTTGCCTATGGCAACCAATAAAGCTGCTGTTTAGCACAAGTGTTGTGGTTTTCGTTTTTTGCTCTGTTATCGGAATCGCTGGCCAAACACATCCGTCCTGTGATGGAACCGAACGACGCAGAACGGACCTCATTAACTAATGGGATGTGTCCAATTTCCGTCCAGCATTTTCCGGGGTGAAATGAAAAGTTTGGTACCCTGTTAGCCAGTAGAGTACAACGTGATTGTTCTCCGTAAGAGAAACCAAGTGATCTTGTAGATATGAGAGCTTTTACTGGCTAACAAAAATACATGATGTTAATGCGAGCTTTCAGACCTCTCAGGGTCCTTCCTCAGGCATAATGAAATAAATCCAAAGAAGCATGCATATGTATACACCTACATGGGAGAAGGCACAGTCATTACCAGGATGAGTAGAGGAGTAACTACTTAATTATCCACTGATGATGGATGTGAAAGTGTTATAGTCTCTAAACTGATGTTATGGCCCTTTTACACGGGACGATTATCGTTGGTGGTAATTCAAAACCCATTCGCTCTCACGTGAAAGTAGCCTTAAAAAGATGTCCGTGCAGGTTTACGTAAGATCAGTAAGATGCTGTATTGGCCGTCACTAAGGGGTGGAAGCGACCGTCCGGTCCTGGAGAAGTGCGGATGGCAGTGCCGCTTCCCCGACTACCTACATAGTATGTTTGGTAGTCTAAGGCCTCATGTCAACGGGCTTAAAATCCGCAGGGTTTCTCCTGCACGCAGATCTGCGCCCCATAGGGATGCATTGGACACCCGCAGGTAGTTAAATACCTGCGGATGTCATTTTTCACGTCAGGTGCGGATCCGCATGCGGGAAAAAAAATGGACACGCTCCATTTTCGTGCGGGCCTCCCGCAGGCTTCTATTGAAGCCTATGGCAGCCGTCCGGATCCGCGGAACACCCGTACCGTAATTAAACTCACCTGCTCCGGACAATGCGGTTCTTCTCTTCTTCGCGGCCGGATCTTCTTTCTTCGACCCGGCGGATATGCTCGGCACGCCGGCGGCGGGCACATCCGCCGGGCAGAAGAAAGAAGATCCGGCCGCGAAGGAAGGAAGATTCGCATTGTCCGGAGCAGGTGAGTTTATTCTGATTTTCAGTCCTCATGTCCGCGGGGCAGGAGGGATCCGCTACGGATTCTACATGAAGAATCCGCGGCAGGCCTGATTTTCCCCGTGGACATGAGGCCTAAGACACTGCATGCTGCCGACTGCTCACATGGTGCCGTGTCTTAGACTACCGATACATACTAATACACAGATGACATCAGGTAGTCAGAGAATCTCTGCTGACGTCTTTGTTTTCGGACAGGAGAGTTGCTTTAAAGGTTTTCTCATCAGTTTTTATTAATCCGCTATCCTCGGGATAGGTCATCAATAGTTGATCGTTAGGGGTCCGTCACTTGGGACCCTGGCTGATCAGCTGCTTGGGCACCAGCTGTCATCTGCAAAACACAAGGTACTGAGCAGAAGCAGATCGCTGCCATCCCTGTGTAGTGGCCAGCGCTGGTAACTGCAGGCGCAGTGCACATTCTTATCAGTGACAGCTGTGCCTGTAATTACTAGCACTGACCGATTTTTAATTTTCTTTTCTTTTCTTTTTCTCTTCCCACCCAAACTGATTGCATGTCAGTCTTGTCCAGATCACGTATGAGAGGACATGCAGACGCAGGTCAATGTGCTGGTAGTTCGTTAATTTCTGGACTGTCGGAAGCCAAATTAAAGTTCCTATGTGATGAGGTCCTATAAGCTCAGCAGTGTCGTCATATATTGGGAATAGGAAGGGAAGATCGTCCTTTTTAAACCCCTCTTCCGCCCTCCGATCAGCCTGTGCCCGGGAATGCATGTACTGCCGCTTTAAGAATCCGTCGTCAGTCTCTTGTACCTGGATGATCTCATCACTGCGTTCTCCGCATCCCCAGCATGTATCGCGCTGGGGTGAATGGAGCCGTTGCTTGGATACGGTTTGTACTCCAAAGAATCCTGCAAAAAAACACGTTTACGGTGTCATTCAGGAACGCAGCGCTGTAAATATGGTGGATGATGCCGGACAACGGGCATGTCAGCTGCCACGGGGATTCTCTGCCCACCTACACCCTGCATATTAATCCTCTGCGGGCACACCGGGGTGGGTTGTACTATTTTGGGCAGAGGTTCAGGCTCTTCAGTGGTAGCAGAACTACAACACCCAGCTTGTACTTATAGCTGCATGCTGGGAGTTGTAGTTTTGGCCTCTATTATTAGGGAACATCATTTTGGATATAACTTGTAAATAACGTTGAACTTAAAGGCATCCCCGGGACTGAGCTGATGATTTTCTTATTCTCAGTATAGGTCATCAATAGTTGAACAGCAGGGGTCCGCTGCTCGGGACCCCCAGCGATCAGTTGTTATCCGGCCTGCTGACAGTTCTGTACACCTTACAGTGGTCTGGGTGGGTAATGCAGGTGAAGCCGCCCGGAAATAGAGCACGCTGCCATATTCCCTCTGGTCACGGAAATCTCAATTCGTTTCCGTGTATGTAGGAAAAAGCGCTTTTACTCAGCATGTAGCGAACAGTATTTGCTGCAGATCCGCGGTGCGGACGTAGACCGCGGGTTCCGCAATGTGAGTCCATTCGTGTGCAGCCGGCTTTAAAGGTCCGAGATAGAAAAATTGCAGTTGTCCTGTTTTTGGGCGATTCTGCTCCTAAGGCCATTCTCACATAGACATTAGCCAAATGTCGCCTTCGACCGCTAATCCGTGAGACTCCATTGGAATCGATGGGAGCGCTTTGTAGTGTTTAGCGCTCAGTGAGCGAGAGAGTGGTCAGTGCAATGGGGTTTTTCAAATTTTACTATTGTAACATATGCTTTTCCCGCGAGTGAAGAACGCATTGCAGGAATCGCTGGTTTACAAGTTCAATGTCCTTTATTCTCAGGCCAATATTGCATTCGCCTATGTAAATGCAGCCTAAATCTGCTGCCATAACACTGTGGGGTGTATTATAATCACGTGGCACGTGGATTCGTACAGGCGGAGCCTTCTAGCGTCACGCAGAATTCTTACTTACAATGTTGTATGCACACGCATCAGGTCGGAGGTCGGGCCACCATCCTGTCCGTTCTGGTAGCCTTGAAATCTCGCTCACACCCTGGGTAGCCCTATGGGGGCGTCTTCGGCGCATGCACCGTGGAATTGCGTATATACACCTTGACCTCACTCATATGCACCAGAATATACAGCCGTAGGACCGTACCTGCTGTGTGCGAGATTTCAGTGCGACCAGAACGGACGCCAAGAGGCGGGAAGTAAAAGAAAAAAAGACCGATGCGCCGACCTGGTGGAATGGTGGCCCCTCCTCTGCGACTCCAGACTGCGCAATTTGCGTTTAGGGCCTGCAAGATTAAAAGTAAGAAGTTTGCTTGTATGGCAGCGCGTTTGCGGATTTTCTACTGACAAGTTCCCTTTAAGTGGGGGTTCTGGCAGTTTTGGCTGTGAAGATGGGATTAAGCCTGCCTGTACGGCTGTCGGCAGCACTCGCAGTACGCGCTTCCCTGGAGTGCTCTCCACATTCAGCAGCTCCTCTTCTGACTGACAGCTGCAGCATCCAATCAGGAGGCAGAGGGGAGGGGCCGGGAGCTGCTCAGTGCAAGAACGGAGGGGAGTTCAGGGACCAGGACCGCCGGCGGAGCATTTACAGGAGTGCTACAATAAAAGCTGTAAGTTCATTTCCTGAGTGTTGCCGGTGCTGGAAGCTTCCATACAGGTACGTTTAATCCCCTCCACGGCTCACACCGGCATCAGTTTCACTTGTCTGGTCACAGGCTGTGGACTCCACTCACCTCCAGAGCTGCATTTAGGGTGCAGCTGACCTTCTGTTGGCTTCCAGGCTGTAGATCCTCCATCTCGCTGCTGGTCTAATCTATAAACAGCCTTATGGGATTCCCTTCTCCCACCAATAATCTACAGGACAGGGGATAAATGTCTGATTGCTGGGGGTCCGACTACTGGGACCCCCGGCCATCCCAGCATCAGAATGCTGGCGGTGCATATGTGACAATCCCTTCTATGGGACAGGTGGAGATGGATGCACTTGGCTCTCTCCCTCTGTCCCATAGAAGTGAACGGTGGTCATGTATGTGGTCCCACATGGGGACCCCTTGGTCCCCAGATGCTGGGATCTCTCACGTGACGGCGATCAGTCGCTTATCCCCGACCCTGTGAAGGTGGGATAAGTGGCTGTTGCAAAAAAATTCCCCAACTTGTCTGCTGTTTTTCAGCTCTAAATTACTTTGCAACAACCAGTCACTTTGTCACGTGGGCCCATTAATTATTATAGGGACTGCCCCTTTATTCCATGCGCCTACTGGTGACTTTGGGGACAGACAGTGAGGAGCTCGCAGGACTGACTGTTTAGCACAACAGGGTTTGTATGAGGTGGGATTGCTAGCCAAGGCTGGTCTACACGCTGATGTGACGCCGATCCAACTTCTTCCGCAGCGCGCTCAGGTAATTTATTACTTGTTTACTCAGGTTAGGGCGCTTGCAGGGATTGAACCCGCAACCTTCAGGTCATGAGCGAGGGCTTAGGACTGCATTCTGCGCCACACAAGGCTCACTGTACATAATGAACCCTGACCTGTCTGTGGCATGCTGGATTGCAGATTGGGACGCTTTTACACGGAGCGAGAAATCATACGCCCGACGGAACGCGCAAACAATAACGCAGTTCGCTCCGGCGGTCCGTTTAAACACAGGTGAATAAATGACTTTACAGGATCGTTCACGTTTGCTGCATCGGTGAATGAAAACCACTGAATGATCGGTGTTCAAACTGAACGATTAGCGAATGCGCCAACGATTATTTCTGTGCTTGCATAAAATGATAATGAGTGAACTGATTACCCCGGGAACGGAAACATTCTGTTTTATTGGTTCCTGGAATTTTAGACCTTATTCTGAGTGTTTTTGTGCCGTTGATTCCGAAAAGTTTCCTTCTAGGAGGTCCAGTCCGAGATATTCCGGTGGTCGTTATCTTCATGTACATGTGATACATATCGCCCCGCCGCACATCACACTTACTGAATGAAGCCGTGTGTAAAGACATTGAAGGGGAATGCAAGGTGTTTCGGCTACCAATGTAGACCATTTCTTGCGATGAGCTCGGCGAAGCTAAAAACAGGTACATTGAATGGAGCAGAAATCCGGGAATTTGTGAAAGACCATCGATCCCAGGATTCAGTGGACAGCTTTGAAGTGCGGCCGTTGGCTTGTAGGGCTGTAAAGCATTTCCTTGGGAACTAGAAGGCCACCAACTCCGGAGAACTTGTGGAGCACTTCTGTTCCTGAACACTTGGGTGTGACATGAGCGTCGGACCGCAGGACCGGCCGTTGTCACGAGCGTCGGACCGCAGGACCGGCCGTTGTCGCGAGCGTCGGACCGCAGGACCGGTTGTTGTCGCGAGCGTCGGACCGCAGGACCGGCCGTGGTCGCGAGCGTCGGACCGCAGGACCGGCCGTGGTCGCGAGCGTCGGACCGCAGGACCGGCCGTGGTCGCGAGCGTCGGACCGCAGGACCGGCGGCGGTGGTCGCGAGCGTCGGACCGCAGGACCGGCGGCGGTGGTCGCGAGCGTCGGACCGCAGGACCGGCGGCGGTGGTCGCGAGCGTCGGACCGCAGGACCGGCGGCGGTGGTCGCGAGCGTCGGACCGCAGGACCGGCGGCGGTGGTCGCGAGCGTCGGACCGCAGGACCGGCGGCGGTGGTCGCGAGCGTCGGACCGCAGGACCGGCGGCGGTGGTCGCGAGCGTCGGACCGCAGGACCGGCGGCGGTGGTCGCGAGCGTCGGACCGCAGGACCGGCGGCCGTGGTCGCGAGCGTCGGACCGCAGGACCGGCGGCCGTGGTCGCGAGCGTCGGACCGCAGGACCGGCCGTCATTCTGGATGATGTAAGTGATAAACGGGTAACGATCTCACCGGGTGGAAGAACAGGACTGCGGAGAACGGGTGACGCATATGATGGCGGAGACATCCAGCGCAAATGTCCAGTACATTTCATCGCAGGAAATCACAGAAGCCTAGTCTCATCGACATCTCAAGGAAGAAACTCTTGTTGTGTTCGTGTTCTCGGCTTCCTGGGATTTATCTTTGTACCTTCAGCTTCCTATTTGGTGGTTATTACATGTATGATACAATATGTGGACATGGATACATTTATATTAATGCTGGAGAAAAACTCATGGCATTTACACAACCTATTATCTCATTCAGTCGTGTTTACACTGAACAATTATTGTACAAATTCCAACAATCCAGCCATCTTTTTATTTCGGTACTGTAATCGTTCTGTGTAAAAGCGCCCTTATGCACAGAGATAAGCGGTGCCAGAGTCTGCCAACTGCCGTCGCCCTGGTGGTAAACCTCCCCACTCCTCTAATAAGTCCTGTGTGCAGTCTGACTACTTTCTGACAGACTGGAGCGTGATACGAGCGCGGCGACCACAACCCGCGAGTCCTATTAGCTTTTCAAAGCCTCCCAGGGCTGCCATGTATTTCTTCCTACTCTGATGGGTCGGCGGCGTGTCTTAATGCAATACCGTATACTGCAGTATGGAAGCACTGCATTATATGCTGTAAGCAATCAAATGGTCTCCAAGAAAAAATGTAACAAAAAGTGATCTAAAAGTCCTACGTACCAATAGAAACTATAGGGTGTCCAACCAAAAACGAGTCCTCACACCTGTAGCAACAGCAATATAGAGTTATGGTGGCCCGGAGGGGAGGGCGCTCTTTTTTTTTTTTTTTTCCCCCCCCCCTCTCTCTCTCAAAGACTTTATTTTTTATAAGTACTACAGTAATCGTACTGACCCAAAACAAAGGTATCATGTCATTTTTGCTGCAGTGTGTGCGCCGTAAAAACAAGAAACCCCCAAAGATGACAAATCTATAATTGCATTTTTTTCCCCATTTCACGCCACTTACAAATTTTAGTGCATCAAATGGGACCATTAAAAAAAGTTAATATAAGATATTTTTGGAAAGTGAGGAGGAAAAAGCAAAAAAAAAAAAAAAAAAAGGGCCACGTCATTAAGGGGTTAAGCTCGAGTGCTGACGGATTCCAAGCAGCAATCGGGAAAATTCTGGATGATAAAGTGAAAAAGTTGGAGCGGATGCTACGGAACAGAAGCTCCCATCATGCCCTGCAGCGGTCTGGTTCTGTGGCGGGACGGAGACCTCTGCGATAACGTATGTGCAGATAGCGGTTCATCTCCCGGGCAGCAGCTGTGAGCGGAAGGGGTTAATATATCCAGGTACCCGTATCGATCCCTCTATACTCCCCGCAGCCCTAACCTGATTGCAGATGGCTCCCTGGCTGCCATATTGTTCCTCTGGGAGACGCGCTCGCTTGTCTCTTCCCGTCAGTCCGATCACTGGGGCATATCCGCGGCATCTCCATGATAGGGCTGTGCTGATATGTCGCGGGGCTGTGCGTTGCCATGTTCGTATCGTACTCCAGTCTGTTAGAAAGTAGTCAGACTGCGCATATAACCCTTATGAGATGAGCGGGGATGCTTACTACCAGGGTGAAGGCTGTTGTCAGACTGGCACAGCTTATCTCCGTGCGTAAGGGTGCTTTTACATGGAACGATTATCACAAAAACCGCTGAATCGTTGGAATTTTGATTGATAATCGCTCAGTGTAAAGGCAGCCGATGGTTGAATGATAATTCATTTACTTATCATTCATTTTATGTAAGCATAAAAATCATCATTCGCACGTTCGCTAATCGTACGGTTTAAACGCCGATTGTTCAGGCGTTCTCGCTCACCGCTGCAGCGAAATTGAACGATCTTGTAAAATCCTTTTTTTATTTAATTTTTTAAATCTGTGCCTAAACTGACCCTCCCCCTCCCCCCGAGTGAACGGTCATCGCTTGCTCGTTCCTTCGGCTTATGCATTCTCACCCCGTGTAAAAGCCAGGTCAGCCTTGGCAATGTGCAGCCGCAGAAAGCCCTACTCTGAAGAGGTGGTTCTGTCATGCCAGCTTTGAATGTCTGGCAGTGCCCATATGGCGCACAGGATGCCATGCAGGCTGTGGCCCACCCTGAGGACAGGGACGGGCATGAGTGCGGCATACAGCACTGCAAATAACCAGTACTGTCCGTCCTGCACTAGCTGGTTGTCTTGGCTCCCCTCCCCCCACCATATCCCATGAGTAAATGCACAGAGCGGTCAATTAAATCTGTCAATGCGCCCGATCCGAGGGGAGGAGGGAGGATAATTAATGCTGAGAACGTCTCCTGTGCGACCCAGAGGGTAATGCAGGTCTCTCCGCTCTGGTCCTGCTGCCTTGACAGCATTGCTGCTTCCGGATGATTGGGTGCAATGATGACGCTTCCCCTGCCATGGATGGATGAGCAGTAGGTTGCTGCACCTATTGTGGGGAGATAAAAGATCACCATTATATACAGCAGGCAGGACCTCGGAGGCTGAAGTCATGCAGCAGCTGCAGCAAGAAAACCGACTGCTCCTCATTCCTCGGATGATTGTACTTTCATAGACAGGAAGTAAGAGACGTGAGCGAGGGAAGCAGAAGCGGAGCGCACAATGTTACTGTAAATCAGAGCAAAAGATCAGTGTCATGTTATAGGCCACTGCGTACTTGTATTACTTATCCTGTAGTGATCCTGAGTTACATCTTGTATTATACCCCAGAGCTGCGCTCACTATTCTGCTGGTGGAGTCACTGTGTACTTGTATTACTTATCCTGTACTGATCCTGAGTTACATCCTGTATTATTCTCCAGAGCTGCACTCATTATTCTGCTGGTGGAGTCACTGTATACATACATTACTTATCCTGTACTGATCCTGAGTTGCATCTTGTATTATTCTCCAGAGCTGCACTCACTATTCTGCTGGGGGAGTCACTGTATACATACATTACTTATCCTGTACTGATCCTGAGTTACATCCTGTATTATACCCCAGAGCTGCACTCACTATTCTGCTGGTGGAGTCACTGTGTACATACATTACTTATCCTGTACTGATCCTGAGTTACATCCAGTATTATACCCCAGAGCTGCACTCATTATTCTGCTGGTGGAGTCACTGTGTACATACATTACTTATCCTGTACTGATCCTGAGTTACATCCTGTATTATACTCCAGAGCTGCACTCACTATTCTGCTGCTGGAGTCACTGTGTACATACATTACTTATCCTGTACTGATCCTGAGTTACATCCTGTAGATCTTTTATTATAAAAGTATGAAACATAACAATAAAAGCAAACTGTAACAATAGTAAATAATAATAATACAACCGTATACAGAGATAAGGCCCTTCACCCAGAGTCCATGGTCCACAAACAAAAGAAACCCCATGTCTGGACTCCCCTCCCCCCTGCCGCACACTCGCACACACACTCAAAGCAAAACACAATATACCTAAAAGAAGAGCATCCAGCTATCCAGAAGAGAAAACTAAAACTAAAACTCCAGGTCCAGCCGTACCGCACTGAAACCCCATCATAAACAAAATTAGGCAATAACGTAAACATAACATATATATATATATATATATATACCAATAATTAACTAAATATGAAAATAAAGACCAAGCCAACCGGCATACAAAAATAACTAAAGAAATTGTTTTTCAAAAATTTTTTTTTTTTTTTTTGGGTCCCCAGTGCAGCTCGGGGGCCATGCCTGCTCCATCAGTCCGTGCCCAGAGTTCTAAAGTTCAGGACGTGCCAAGCCACACCAGGGGTTTTTTGTTTTTTTTAATATATATAAACTGTACAACACTCTGCCTGCCGCAGCCTGGGGGCCATGCCCGCTCCACCAGTCCGTGCCCAGAGTTCAATGTTCGGGACGTGCCAGGCTACGGCTCAAGGCGTGAAACCACTCCCCCCCAACCCCCCACCCACCCTAACTACCACCCAGAACGTGAATATATACATATAAAACATACAATAACCAATATACATGACATACACGATATATATTAACATAACCCGAAAGCCTAAGGTCGGCTCACCTGCAGCCCTACTTCACTCCATTTTGCCCAAATCAAAACAAAAAGCTTTATGGTGCACTCACAGCCCGCCACCGGGATTGGAGGTGATAAGCCGGGCACAGACATCACAATGTACTATCCCTTGCATTTTCTCCCTATTCTTTCCCTAATTTGCCCTAGACTGTCCTTAGTCTAACCCTCAGTCTGACCCTTCATGGAAACCTGTCCCTGCTCTATCCCTCCTCTCTCCCTATCCTGTCCCTATTCTCTCCCTATCCTGTCCCTATTCTCTCCCTACTCTGCCCCTAGAAAATTAAGAAAAACAAACTGTCCCTAACGAAATACAAGCCCTCTCCATAGGAGAGAAGCTTTAGATGTGCCCAGCCTCTCATACTCCAAAGAACGCACCTTCACCAGGTCACCCAGGATGTTCCTACATACCGTATCCACGGGGAGGACTTTCAGTTCCGTCGAGATTAAACACCGTGCACTCCAGATGTGGAACCTGACCACTAGGCTAACTAGAAATAAAGTGCAGCGGTCCCTGCCACCAAGGCCTCTGAACGCTCCATAAGCCCACTCCGCATAGGAGAGGTGTGCCAGCTGAGGCCAGCCTATGGAGACCCCTACCCGTTGGTATACCTCTGTATTAAAGGGGCACTGAAGCAGGAAATGCTCCATGCTTTCCAGCACGTCGCTGCACTCCTGACGGGGGCAACCCCTGTCAATCAGAGGCCTGCTCTTCAAGTTACCCCTTACATACAGTCTCCCGTGAAAGCAGCGCCAAGCCAAGTCCCAAAACTTCAAGGGGACCCGGGTTGAATTCAGTAAACGTAACCCTCCCTCCAGGTCCCGACTTGGGCAGTCCTTGAGCGCCAGGGGCTTCTGGAAATGGGTCAACAGGACTCTTTCGTCGAGGAGCCTCCTCGTCAGAGTCCTGATCTCCCACATCCCCAGACCCCACCGGCGTATCACCTTCAGAACCAAGGTAGCGTAAGCCGGGAGATGTCCGTGCTGCGTGCGAAGGTCCTTCACTCGCCCTCCTGTCTCCCATTCCTGGAAGAAGGGCCGAAACCATCCCCTGCAGGAGTAGACCCACGGAGGAGCCCTCTCTTGCCAGAGGTTGCCTATGTTGATCTTAAAAAAAGTGTTTACAAGAAACACCACGGGGTTGACCATAGACAACCCCCCTAGTCTCCTCGTGCGGTATGTAACATCTCTCCTGATCAGGTTCAACCTGTTCCCCCACAACATTAGGAAGAACAGGTTGTAGACCCGGGTCCAGAGAGGCTCTGGCAAAATGCATACGCTGCCCAGGTAGATGAATAACGGGAGCAGGTATGTTTTGATCAGGCTAATTCTTTCCCGAAGGGTCAAAGACCAACCCTTCCACTGATTTACCTTGTGAGTTGCACCATCCAGCCTGTCCACCCAATTTTGCATGGGGTAATCCCCCT
Source organism: Eleutherodactylus coqui (assembly GCF_035609145.1). Classification (NCBI taxonomy): domain Eukaryota; kingdom Metazoa; phylum Chordata; class Amphibia; order Anura; family Eleutherodactylidae; genus Eleutherodactylus; species Eleutherodactylus coqui. The sequence continues at coordinate 9,177,585 of NC_089846.1, read as the reverse complement.
GGCCGAATTTGATGCCAAGTACTTTTGCTGAAGTTTGGGGCACCGGAAGAGTGTCCGGGAGATCAAACACAGGATCCCCCCTTCCTAACCAGAGACTTTCACACTTATCCCAGTTGACCATAGACCCGGAAGCTTCCGAGTAGCGGTCCACCTCCGACACCACAAACTCCGCCTCCTCTCTCGAGGACACGAAGAGCGTGACATCATCGGCGTATGCCACTGCCCTCAGGGTAGCCTCCGGCACCGCCCGGTCCATCCCGACCCCTGCTATAGGTCCACAATCAACCCTCCTAAGGAAGGGATCTATCGCAAACGCATACAACAGGGGGCTTAGAGGACAGCCCTGACGGACGCCGGACCCCACCTCAAAAGGGCGGCCGGGCCAACCGTTCACCAGCGGGAAAGTCTCAGCCCCTGCATACAATGTTCGCAGCCAATCAACAAACCCCACTGGCAGGCCGTATCTCAGAAGGACGGACCAGAGGTACTCGTGATTAACCCGATCAAACGCTTTGGCCTGATCCAAGGACAGCAGGTACCCCTCCCAGTGACCAGCCCTACCCTGCTCCACTGCCTCCCGGACACCGAGAACAGCGCTAAAGGTGCTACGGCCTGGAACAGAGCAATGCTGCGCCCCCGAGAGGAGCCGGGGTGCAAACTTGACCAGCCGATTAAACAGCACTTTGGCCAGAACCTTCCTGTCTGTATTGAGAAGCGCTATGGGACGCCAGTTCTCAATACGGCTCGAGTCTTTACCTTTTGACAGAATGATCAAGGCCGACGTCCTCATTGACTTTGGCAGAGTGCCCGAGGAAAGACACTCATTTAATACCTCCGTCAAGAGGGGACTCAAGAGGTCCTTGAAGGTCTTATAATACTCGGATGTTAATCCATCCGGACCTGGCGACTTTTTGGGCCGGAGCCCATCAATCGCCAGTCTAACTTCCTCTTCTCTGATCTCTTCTGTCAAAACGCCAAGAGAGGTGTCTACCCCTGGCCCAGGGACAGCTTCAGCCAGGAAAGCCGACATCACTTCCGAATCTAGATCCCTCTTTCCCAAGAGTTGCGAGTAGTAGGATCTGACGACCTCCAGAATCCCTGATCTGGATCGATTCAGGGACCCCGTACTGTCAATCAGTCCAGTGACCACTTTACTATTCACTGACATCCTACAGTTTCTGTAAGGGTCGGGCGAGCGGTACTTCCCGAAATCCCTCTCAAAAACCAAGGATGCGTGTCTGTCATACTGGCACGTCTTGAGTAAAGATTTCACTCTGGAGATCTCCTCGCGGCTACCTCCAGTCGAAACGAGATGTTCGAGTTTCCTCCTCAGGCCGTTGTACAGGCGGTACCTGTCCAGGCATCTGAGGTTGGAGAGCTCACGGAAGAACCTCGCCGCCCTCCTCTTGAACATCTCCCACCACTCTGACTTACTGCTACAGAGATCCAGTAATGGTACCTGGCTCTGCAGAAAATCCTCAAAGGACTGTCTTATCTCTGCTTCCTCCAGGAGTGATGAATTCAGTCTCCACAAACCTCTACCCATCCGGGGGGTCTCTGCAACATTCAGAGAAAACAATATTAGACAGTGATCGGAGAATTCCACCTCAACAACGGACACTGGTGAAGAGATGGCTTCCTCCTTCAAATAAAACCTGTCTATTCTAGACCTGCTCTGACCCCTATAAAAGGTGAATCCCTCGTGGCCTGGGGTGTGCCGGATGTGGACATCCACCAGGCGAGCCTCGCTAGCTATGCTATTAAGTGCGACGCTGTCAAAAGTCAACCGCCTGTCTCCAGAGCCTCCCCTATCGCGGGCTCTTGTGACTGCATTAAAGTCACCTCCAAAGACAACTTGGCGGCTGGTAAAAAGGTAGGGCTTGATCCTCATAAAGAGACTCTTCCTGTCCTTTTTTGACTGGGGACCGTAGATGTTTACAAGTCTCAATTCTTGTCCCTTCATGAGGACATCTAAGATCAGGCACCTTCCCATTTCTAATTCAATTACTCGTCGGCATTCGACCGCTGCGGTAAAAAGGACCGCCACTCCACTATACGGCTCGGCCGCAAGAGACCAGTAGGAAGGGCCTGACCTCCACTCCCTTTTTGCCTTATGTATGGCTGCCAAATCAGACAGCCTGGTCTCCTGCAAAAATAAAATGTCGGCTTCAACGCGGCCGAGAAAATCAAAGGCCGCAAATCTAGCCGTATCTGACTTAATGCTGGCAACGTTAATTGATGCCAGAGTCAGCGGAGTGGGTGCCGCCATCATGAGTGATTAAATTAGATGGCTTTCTTCCTCACACCCGCTTCTTCGGGGTCAGAGGAAAGCCCCTTGCTTCTTTTTTTGGACACAGATGTGTCCATAGCAGGGGATCCCCCGACCCCATCGTCCTTGTTTCCAGGCTCCAGAGTAGCCCCCTCCCCGGAAGGAACTATGCCTCCACGAGTAGGAGACTCAGCGCCCCCTGTTGACCCTTTCTTTGCCCCAGGCACCTTGCCCTTCGCTTCCCCCTCAGAGGAGGAAGAGATGTCTTGAAGGGCCCGGTACCTGTTGGAGAGTCCAACTGGAGGCGAGCTGGCTTCTCCTTCCAGTACTTTGCCAGGGGTGGGAGAAGATCTTGAATCCCCCCTTCGCTTTCTCCTAGTGGCACCTAGCTTACGCCGTTTCTCTAACCACCTCTTTCCTTCCTCATCCACACTCTCATAGTGGGAGGAATCTGAAGAGTTGGTCTTTCCGTCCTCCCTCTGGATCCTCCTGTCCTCTTCATCCACTTCACTGTCCCTCAAGGCCTCAGCCGCAAAATTTGCTTCAGGAACAGGGGCCACCATTGACCCACCTGCTGTGGGCGCTCCTGTCAGCTCCCTGCTCCGTCTGCGTTTGTCCTGACGCCTCTGCTCAGCAGGCGTCTTTTGCCGGTTCTTCCCTGGCTCCTGAGCTCCTCCACCTCTGCTAGTCCCCTCACCCCCGGAGGCCGCACCATGGCCCCCATCCGTAGGGGCTGACACTGCATTGGCAAAGGAGCGTGGACAGCGACTGAATGGGTGACCGAGATCACCACACAGGTTACACCTAATCTCCGCACAGGAGGCGGCTAGATGACCCAGACCCCCACACAGAGCGCACTTCAAGGTCTTACAAGCGGCGCTCAAGTGTGAGGGGTCGCCGCACCTGTGGCAGAGCTTCGGCTGCCCCTGGTAAAAGGCCAGGATACGATCCCTGCCGAGGAAGGCTGCAGATGGAATGTGTGCCACTGAGTTACCTGAACGCTTCAGCTTGACCATAAACGTCCAGGCCCCGGACCATATGCCGTGCTCATCCCTGTTCTTTCTGGGCATGTCTGTCACCTCTCCGTACCTACTGAGCCATGTCATGATGTCAAAGCAAGAAAGTGACTCGTTACGAGTCAAAACGGTCACCTTCTTGACTTCGTTCTGGCGAGACACCACCTGGACGGCAAAGTCTCGCCAGCTGGGCTCGCTTTTCATCAGCTCGTAATTCCCCCAGAAGAGTTCTAGACCCTCTGGGCGAACGAAGCTGATGTCAAACTCAGACGTGCCGAAGGGATGGATTAGGGCAAAGATGTCAACCGCCCTAAAGCCCATCTTCAGTAGAAGCTCCACTACCCTCGCCCTCGGGGGGCATGTATCATTGCCCCTCCAACGAAGACGGACCACATTCCTACGACCTGCGTCCTGCCCGGGTGTTGGTAGGGACCATACGGTCTCCCCCCTTTGCTCTCGGAAGGCTCCTAAGCCGTGTCTCTCTGTCCAAAGAGATAGGTTCACCTCTCTTCCTCCAACTGTGATTGAACTCTCCCCCTTCCGTAGAGCCCCCAGGAGGCGCTGTTGCAATACGCCCTCTCTAGAGCCTGGAGACAAGGAGGACCCTTCCCCTCCAGCGGCGACACTGGCATAACTCCTACCAGCTGTTGTCGCCGCCGGAGGGGCGACTGGAACCTGTGATGTGCCCTGACTATCCCCAGAACCTGTGCCTATATTTACAGTAGGTTCCCCTGTGCTGAGAACAGTAGCTGCAGCCCGTGCCTCCGAGTGCGTCGGAGCATCAGACTCGCGGGCTGCACCAGACACATCCACACCTTTCATACCAAGACCTTTCATTCCAAGACCCTCTGGACCGGACTTGGGGTTAGAAGCAGCTTTTTTATTTTGGGCCTTGGTAGACCTGGGGGGTGGCACTGCTGCCCCATCTTGCGCAGCTGCAACCACCGTAATGACCCCCCCATGGTCAGCACTCTGCATTCCGGCAGTATTAACATTTTTATTTTTGCTTTTTCCTTTACATTTGCCAGCAGCCTCCACATCACTGGGTGCCTGGGACCTAGGCTGGGACCTAGACTGAGGGACCCCTGTAGACCGACCTGTCGCACGGGGGACCCCCGATCCCGCAGCACCCTCCGCATCACTGGCCTTACTGGCGCTGGCAGTTCCGCCACTGCCAAACTCTTTTGCCACCTTGCCTTGTCCTGTGCTGGCCGCCCTGCTGGCTGTTTCTGTCACTGCACTAACTGAAACAGGGACAGGGGACCTGGCCAGTTTAACTCCTTTATCCCTGTTCCCATGTTCAAAACCCACTGCAGAGTCAGAAACCGGGGTTCTCAGGGTGGGGGTGCCCTGATCCGACTTTGCAGCCAAACCAGCGCCCCCCGTCACATACACAAATTTCTCCTGCACCAAATTCTTTTTTTTTCCTTTTTTCGCCTTGATTTTCACTTCCTCCTCTGGTAAATCATCACCAAACTTAAGGCTGCTCATATTGGGGGGGGGTTCCAACAGCCTTATCTGCTGCATTATTAAAGCGCCCCCATCGCTTTTGTCTTCTTCTGGATCAGAATCCCCGGAGGTTAGAGGCAGCGCAACCTGCTCCGGCCGGAGGCTGCTGGTGGTTGTAGTGCCACTCTGGGTCTGCTCTCCTGAGCAGACAGGCTGCTCCCTCAGACTGTCCTGGTAGGTGTCCTCCTCAGAACAGTCACCACTGCTGTCTCCATTGCTGGAGTGATCAGCCTCCTTGTGACCGCTGTGTCCTGACGCCATCTTGGAGAACCTATCACTGTTTATTAATTTTTCCCTAAAGGGACCACTTTGCTCAAGAATCCTGTCCCTCTCTTCCTTGCACCTTTGTATGCAGTCTTTACAGTCCTGTATGGACTTGCTGATTGCATCTCTTTTTCCTTTAGCGGCGGTCTGGTCCTTCAGTGACCTGGCCGACCGCAGCTTCTCCTTCTGCAGGAGGATTTCTCTCCCCGCTCGCTCATAATCCGCCATGCTGGTGGCCAGACGGGAGGCCAGCTCTACCACAGACTCCCCTTTCCGACGATCACTCCACTGTGGCTTACCTTCTTTGCTGAGCGTTTGGCTGCGAGTCTGACTGCGGGTCATCATCTCGCTTCCGGCGCTGTCAGATGCGGCTGCACCAACCTGCTGGGCCATGTCACTGCGCCTGCGACCCGGAACCTCTCTCTTCGCAGCTTTACTAGCTGCTCCGGCTTTCCTGGTTGTTGCTGCTGAAACCACGTATGCCGCCAGCGCCGCTGATGGTGTTGTCGCTGCCTTCTCAGCACTCCCCCCCCCTCCGACCGAAGCCGGGTGGGGGGGAATTGCGGGACTCCATAGAACAAGAAGCCCAGCTACGTGCTCTGATCCTGGGCTCCAAAACAGGCTTCCAGCTGGGACTGCAACCACACCCTGGTTCTCTGAGGAGCTCCAACAAACCACACCTTACTCCAGAGCTGCACTCACTATTCTGCTGGTGGAGTCACTGTATACATACATTACTTATCCTGTACTGATCCTGAGTTACATCCTGTATTATACTCCAGAGCTGCACTCACTATTCTGCTGGTGGAGTCACTGTGTACATACATTACTTATCCTGTACTGATCCTGAGTTACATCTTGTATGAATGTGCAGCGCTGCAGCCAGCGTAGGCGAGGAGCGACTAGCAGCGTGTGAGTGTGTGCGGTGCTGCTGTGTTTTAAACAGATGTTACTGTGCGGTAATTGCTCGGCGGACGGAGAACGCAGGGGAGTCTTGCAGCGATAGAAGTGATGAGGGTGGCTTTGGGGCCGGATCGCAATTGTGACCTCAGCGCCCCCTATAGCTAAGCCCATGGTCCTCCCTGTCCTGCTTTATATGAGCTCAGATTCTGTAAACTCTTAGAGGATGCCCATCACATACTTGCTGACTGTTTCCTATGACGCATGCAGAATTATGACAGCAGAAATATTGTCCAAAGCGAATGCTCGCGTGAATATTCTGGGTTCTTATTAACGGTTTCTGCTTTTTTTGTTCCACAGGCAGATCGGGAGAGGCGCCGAGAAAAATTTCCCTACTAGATGACATTTCATCGCAATGTCCGATCGTTTGGGGCAGATATCCAAGGGAAAGGATGGGAAAAGCAAGTACTCAAGTCTCAACCTGTTTGACAAGTATAAAGGGAAGTCAATAGAAGCCGTCAGAACCACAGGTGAGGGGACAGGGGCATACTGCGTGCGACCATGTGAGCGACCATGTGACCCAGAGTTTTGGAAACTTCCGGTAAAGTTGGTGACACGCGAGTGTATTCTGGCTGTATTTATGAATCCGTAATACAGACAAGCGTTCTGGCCTAACAGCGAATATTCTGAGCTGAACGCCAAGCATAATGGGAATCTGTGATGACCGAGACCCTTGTCTGTATTAGATGCATAAAGACCTCCTCCTCCTATCCACAGAATAGGGAATGAATGTCTGATCGCTGGGAGGCCCAGTTATCTAGAGAATCGCACCCCCAAATGCCCCTGTGAATTGAGCGGTGGTATCCATTGACTTCTGTGGGACAGACTGAGATCAGTGCCTCTGCATTCTCCCTCCATCCCATAGAAGTGAATGGAGCTGTGGCCTTGCATGCACACCACCGAACTATTCACATGAGGAATTCGGGGACACCGTTTTTGATATCGCTGGGGGTCCCAGTAGTGTTGGACCTCCAGCGATCGGATGTTTATTCATATCCTGTGGATGGGGGACTAAATGTTACCGGTAGTAAAAGCCTTTTAAAGGGGATTTGAAAAACATGGCTGCTTTCTTCCAAAAATGGCACCCCTACAGTCCACAGGTTGTGTCTGGTATTGAAGCGCATCTACATTAAAGTCAATAGGGCTGAGCTGCTGTACCATGCACAACCTGTAGATAGGTGGGGAGCGGTTCACGCAACAGGGCGTAAACGTACGTCCTTGGGATAGCGCGAGATCACATATGATCCCGCGCTATCCCGCAGCGGGAGCCGGCTGTCAGTCACAACCGGCGTCCTGCTGCAACACCGGGGCGGGGGGGTCAGTAGCTCTGCCATGCCTTATCACAGCGATCATCAGGGCTGTGGTCAAAGTCCCTCAGAGGGACATAAATGTTGTAAAAAAAAAGCAAATTAAAAAATGTAAAAAAAAGTAAAAAACATTTTTTAATGCTTTTTCTCAGATTAGCATAAAAAAAGGTAAAAAAAAAAATAAAACCCCACATATTTGGTATTGTCGCGTCCGTAACGACGCGTACAATAAGCTGCACTTGCTTTTGACTGCACGGAAAAAAGCGTTTAAAAAAAAAAAAATGAGGCAAAATGCTAATTTTTAGCATTTTGACTCACTAAAATGCAATAAAAGTGATCAAAAAAGCCGTATGTAACACAAAATGGTACCAATAAAACATACAGCTCCCAAAAAATAAGCCATTATAGAGCTCCGTACATCAAAAAATAAAAAAGTTACAGGACTTTGAATGCAGCGATTTAGAAAAAAAAAAGATTTCCAAAACAAGGGTTTTTATTGCAGAAAAGTGGAAAAATCTAAAAAAAAAGTAAGAATTTTGGTATCATTGTAACCGTACCGACCCGCAGAAAAAATGGATTGTCTCATTTATGCTGCATGATTAACGCTGTAAAAAAAAAAATCTATGGCAGAATTGATGCTTTTTCTCTTCCTGCTATAATAAAAAAAATAAATTAAAGTTTTACAATATAGTTAATGTACCCAAAAATGATGCCATTAAAAACAACAGCTCGCCACGCAAAAAACAAGCCCTCACACGGCCGCGTCGACGGAAAAAGTTATGGCTTTTGATAAATGGAGAAGAGAATCCGCCAAAAACTGTTGCGTCCTTAAGCCCAAAATAGGCTGTGTCATTAAGGGGTTAAAGAGGTATTCTCCTTCACATTGAAGTCTGATAGATGTGGGTCCCACCTCTCGGTCTGGTCCTCATTTTTAGGTCTGGCTGAATGCAGTTGCATGGGTGGTCAGGACTTACAGAAGCAGCCAATTCGGCTTTGTTACGCTGTTTTCATAACTTCCATAGGTGTCAAAGAAAGTCACTAAAACATTGTAGCGCAGTGAGCCATGCTGTTACTACGCCCCGAGTTACTGAACCGTTCATCTCTCTGTGCTACGCTGTTTTCATTGCTCCTATTAACTACTTTCCGAGTTATGGCAACTGCATATTGAGGCCCGCTTGGCTGTTTCTCCGGACCGGCCACTGCATGCAGCCAGGCTGGGGGTAGTGAGAGCCAGAAGTAGAGATGGGTCCTGGGCCTAGAGGTGGTACCAGCATCTGTCAGACGTCATGTCATATCATGTGGATGGGATTATCCCGCTAAGGCCTCATTTTCACGGGCGGATTGGATTGTGCATGCGGGAGCCCGCAGAGGAATCCGACTCTGGCCAAGGACTCTGCGGAACTTCTACTTACCCGTCCGGGTCTTATCTTTTCTTCACTGTGGATGTGTGTGGAAGCGCTGGCTGCCGCGCCGCTGCACATGCGCAGTGGAGTTCTTTACTTTTTAAACTCCTACGGAATCTACGGCCTGTCCGCAATTCAATTGCGGATGGGCCGCAAGTCGGATGGCTTCCACTGACTTCAATGGAAGACGTCCGTGCGGGATCTGCAGGTAAATAAAGCATGCTGCCATACCCCCACCCCCACCCCAAAGATGGACCTGATTTGCGGGTCACACGCACTGCAGATCCGCAAATCCACCCCGCTCATAGGGATACATGGGCGTCTGCAAGGGAAATAAAGCATGAGATCTTTTGAGGATTATTTTTAAACCCCGTGGGTGCAGAATGTGTGCAATGATTTAGACTTGGTGGGCATTCTTTACGCTGTATGTGTGGAAGGGGTCACCCTATTTTATTTCTCTCCCTCCAGTTATACCTAGACATGGCTTACAAAGTCTTGGGAAAGTTGCCGCTGCTCGGCGTATGCCACCTCCTGCAAACTTGCCAAGCTTGAAATCTGAGAACAAAGGAAACGATCCCAATATTATTATAGTGCCCAAAGACGGTACAGGATGGGCAAACAAACAAGAGCATCCAGACCAAAAGAGGTGAGCCCGTTGCAGAGCGCCCCCTGGTGGCGGAGCAGTGTCATTTCTCTGAATTGTGTATAGAGTTGTCCGTTGTCATATCTACCATTATTATATTGACTCCTGATTTCGTGTCTCGTCTCCTGCAGTTCCAGTGTGACAGCTCCTCAGCAGCCGGAGTCGCTGCCGCAGCAGGGTTTGCCGAAGTCTGTCTCCAATTTACAGAAACCGACCACAGTGAACAGTCCGGAGGTAGGTGCTCGGCGGCTTTTAGTCGGGTCGTGCCCAATGCATTGCAGTTTTTCCCTATTCACGATGAACCGTTCAAGGAGCGGCAGCTCTGGGGGAAGAAATGGGGCAAAGCCCTATGAATTTTCGAATATGAAAGTGGAGCACAAATGCAACGACATCCTATGAACCCTTTCATTACCAACACATCAGGGGTTGTCACAGCAGCTCCACCTCTATTACGATCTAGCCCCTACTTCCCCCTTTAATTAGCAGGTTTGTTCTGGCTGAGCTTCTGCTTTGGTTTATCTTGCATTATAGAGACGCAGTGCTGATGATTTTGCTCCTGGGGATGCTTTGCTTTGGTGACGGGTGACAAGGATGTTCATTAGCTCGCTCACAATTCCCCTCCACCAATTTAGCCCGTCTCCTTGGTGGGATCTTTATTCTTATCTTGTGTTTTGCATTTGGTGGCCTCTAAAGAAAACCGTAATCGCTTTGAACACCCAGAAGCTGCTCCCTCGAGTGTCAGGCACCGTCCCCTCCTCGGTCTTGGCAACAGAGGCTTTTATTATCATTCTTGCTCTGCAGAATAAACCCTGAGATGCCAGGTCAGCCCCAGCAGGAGGGAGAAAAGTCCTGTGTTAATGGTCTCCTGTTTGCAACTTCTCATGGAGCCTTGAAATAATACAAACCATTACACTGCTGTGCAGGTGACGCAGGACCTCTAAGGAAAGGACACTAATCAAGAAACCTAATATCCCCCCAATCTGCAGTCTGTGCGCATTATGCATATTAGAACTAAGCCATCCAATGGGCAGTTGACTGCGCTGGTCTGGGTTCCTTCTCTTGCTTTTATGCTAACCTGACCCACCGTCCCCACTTTGTGCCATTCTATGATTCGCGTGTCCGTCCGTTTAAATGTTAATTAATGTTGCAGAAAGGTTGTGGATTCTGTGTCATCACCTAGCGGCGATGCAGGAAAAGCAGTGATGGGCTGTTCGCAGAGCCTCCTACCCCTGTTAGGCCATTTCAATGCACTATCACTATCAGTACTGACAGAGGCATCTAAGTGGTTAAACATTCTGGCTCTGAGATCTCTTCCATCCTGGCTGTTGTGGTCAGATAGCTGATACCTATGTACTGAGTGGTCTCAGCTGCTGGACCCGCTACATACACTGACACCTGGCAGCCGCCATGCATGTACATATGGTGTCGGGAGGAGATAATGCAATGTCAATCTACTTAGGGAGTTGTATAAGGTATTGTCCTGATCTACGGGTGACCCTAGCAGGGATCTAATGATATATTTTTTTTTCCTCTTGCAGAATATAAATTTAGTGCCCGGTGGGCCAAAGTCATGGGCTCAGCTGAACGGAAAGCCAGCAGGACACGAAGGTGGTGAGTGGTGCTGCTCATATCCTAAATCCTTGCCGCACTGTTCAGCCCTCCGTATGGCAGGTGAATTACATGCCTCGGTTCTCTGTCCTGTCTGCTCTGCAGGTTCAAGGGGCTCAAGCCGACTGTTGTCCTTCTCTCCCGAGGAATTTCCAACGCTGAAAGCAGCTGGCGAGCAAGACAAGGCTGGCAAAGAAAAGAGCGGCTTAGATCCGTCGTATGGGCCCGGACCAAGCCTCCGCCCCCAGAGTAAGCCCCTCGCCCTGCTTCCCGGTAACCGCTCTGAACGTTTTATTGTCCGTCCTCCCTTCCCCCGCTTTACTCCAAATCTGCTTCTATGTATTTAGGAGGATCAATAACTGTATGTAATGCGTCTGTACCCTTATTGTGCCTATATTTATATCCGACAGCAAGGGGTTAAGCAGCAATATTCAGTAACTTTACATATCTTATGTGTAATAAGATTGTTAGAGAAGGAAGGTTCGTTCTGATGTGGAAGTAGTATCAGTACCTGTAAAAGCGCTAGAATGGAGGCCCCTTCACTGCAGTAGCCGGTACAGCCACCGCTCCTCTGTGCAGCTCTCCCCCTATGTGGGGGGGGAAGAGTGAATGGAGACAGCGGTTGCATCTGCATGCTGCTGCTCCATTAATCTAGTGGGACTGCTGGAGATAGCCAGATGTTTGTACTTAGCGGTTTCTGCTGCAACGAATGCAGCTGCGCATGTGAGACCGTCACTCTCCACTTCGTTGTGAATGGATGCAGTAAACCCACAGTGACAAGAGGAAGACGCATGACCCCTGTTCTTGGAATCGATGTAGGTGAGACCCCCATTGATCAGACTTTGATTCCCTATCCTATGGATAGTTGATAAAAGTCAATCTTTGTATAACTCCTCTAATTGGATTTTTCTACTAAAGACATTTATGTACTACCCACAGGATAGGGAGCACCCTATATAATCCCAAGGCACACGCGAATGCCCCATGTGAATGGAATGGCTGTGTTTATGCTCGACTGCCACTTAGCGAGTACGGTGGGGGTGAGCGGTGTGTTGCAGGAGGGAGTGGAGTGTGTGGGGGGGGGGTGACAGCGACATTTAAACGGTTAACGGCTACGAGCAGCCGCTCAGCTGATGGTAGCTGTTGCCGCCGGGTGTCGGCTGTAAGAAACAGCCAGCACCTGCAATGTATGCAGAGAGAAAGATCGCCACGCAATCTCTCTTCATACATAGACCGCCGACACAGGCCGTCAAAAGATGTATCAGCGGTCTCTAAGGGGTTAAGGTTTTATTTATGCTTTTATAACAAAATGCAAAATTATAGAAAACCTCGAGTGTCAAAACGGGCAATAAAGTCTCCATATACTTCCTACAGAGTCAAACAAGATAATCCCAGCTTGAACATTGGGAAAACCACTTTAAAGAGTTGGTCAGATCCGGGCAACTATTTTCCTTAAAGCGTTTGTCCGTATTGAGATTTTTGAGGTTTTCTCCCCAACCCTCCCAATGTTTTAGATCACAAGAACCGAAATGCTTTTACCTACTTGGCCAATCTATCAGGTCTCATCGGATCTATTCATGTGTTAGTAGGTTTAATAGGGTTGTCCAGGACCTTAGGCTTTTTTATATTGATGACCTGACCTTAGGATAGGTCATCAATAGATGATCGTTGGGGTTCACTGCTAGGGATCCCAACCGTTTAGCTGATTTTCAGTGTCGCTGTAGTCAGCGGTGGAAGCAGACAGCGCTGACCTCATTGTGGAGACACGGTTTGGTATTGCAGGCACAGCTCCCATTGAATTCAGCGGATCCTGTACCTGCAATACCAATCCGATGCACTGTATTATGGACAACGCAGGGAATCGGCTGGTCAGCAGGGTTCCCGAGCAGTGGACCCCCAACGTCCATCTATTGATGACTTCTCTTTGGGACAGTCTAGGGTCTCGGACAGCCTCTTTAACAATTCCCTGTGTCTGTGTCTTCTCACAGTTGCAGGTTTGTTACAATTGTATGTTGTCTGGACCTCTAGGCTGATACATTTTAAGTCCACTGGTACATTGTAACACCATGAAGATAATGCTGACCGTACGGGGATATTGTCCACAAGCCTTTATTAACGATGTGCTACATAAAAGCAGTCGGACGTCTACACAGGACGCGTTTCCACTCCGTAAGGAGTCTTCATCACTTTTAGAAAACTTTCTAAAACCTATATGGTACATTGTAACAGTCTGCAGTCCAGGTTGTATGTCTAGATTAGATACACTTGTAACAAATACTCAGCTGTGACGTGTATAACCTTTTGATGTGGACAGTGTTTTCATTCACTGACAGCAAGCAGAGGCAATTTTAACTGTGATAAATTGATGCACAAAGTAGGAAAATGCAGAACTTGTGCTTGGATGTCTTGATGGACCTGCTGTCCTGCATGCAGCCTTGGAGCACATGTCCGTTTTTTGCTACATTGATTTATGGTAACCGCACAGTTCTGTTTCCCAGGCCCGGGCAGCAGACTTGATGTTTAACGCTTGTTTCCTCTTATGCTCCCATTGCAGATGTCACCAGTTGGAGGGAGGGCGGTGGGAGAAGCATCACTGGTGGCATATCTCCAACCGTCTCTCCTACTGAGCCGGGCAGCAAATCCACAGCTCCTGCAGATGGCGCCCCCTCCACAACGCAAGCTAGTAGTGACCCTAAGGAGCTTTCGCTGCGCCCGGCTCAGCCCACCAGAAAAGGGGCTTCACAGTTCATGGGAAACACCTACCATCCACCTACTTACCATGATATGCTACCAGCTTTTGTGAGTATAAAGTATTCTTGCTGTATACTTTATGGGCTGCTGATGGAGTCCCTGTATATGTGTATACATACATACATACATACATACATACATACATACATACATACATACATACATACGAAGATGTATTGTGAAATCTCCCCCTCTTGTGATTTCAGATGTGCTCTCAGCACCCTCCAGAACCCACTGGGACATTGGATCGCGCTTCCTTCCCCGTCCTTTCCTCCCAATCTCGCCTTGAACCTCGCGTACCCTTTAGACAATATCAGATGAACAATCAGGATGGGTGAGTGAATACGTCTGTGCTGTGTATGCAGCAATCCTGCCGTACATCCCTTACATTGCCCGCATCCTGTCGCTGACCGAATCCTTAACTTGTCTTTTGGTAGCAGAAAAGAGATCCGACTAAATGGTGGCGGTTTACGGCCTGTCCGTTCACAGCGTCCTCAACCGGAGAGGGCCCCGCGAGCCACCATTATAAACGCAGAAGACCTTAAAGAGCTGGATGACCTGGACAATGACGCTGAGGACGGCTGGGCTGGTACGTATCAGAGGTGACATCGCACTGCGGCTTTGGGATATGCTCTTGGTGTTAATGTGTGACCTCCCTGATCTCAGGTCTTCACGATGAAGTGGACTATTCCGAGAAACTGAAATTCAGTGAAGATGAGGAGGAAGATGAAGCCCCGAAAGACAACAGAATTAAATGGTAAAACGGAGTTGACTGTCTGGACGGCATTCTTTCTTTATTTTTTTAAGGCCTCCCTCATTCAGGCGATCGGCAAAGCGCTGCGTTTTCAATTGCGACCCTTTGTCGCGATTCACTTAAGCGGCCGCCGCCGGCTTTTGCTACTCCCCCCATCAATGATGAGGTTCGCTAAACACCGAATAATTGAACAGACGCCGTTTGAAAATTGCAATGCTGGAAAGCGCTGTGATCGAATGCCTGTCTGAGAGGCTCCATTGAAAACAATGGGAGCGTTATACCGCGATTACCACAGTGCTGACAATGCTGCGATAATTGTGGAAAAAAGCGCCTGGTGAGAGCAACCTAAAAGGAAGCCCTATTTGCATATGGAGTCCCGCCCTTCACACATCCTGTACCAGGTCATATGATAACTGTATTGCTTTTTCAGGAACGGCTGGGAGGGCAGAAGGCAGCGCCAGGTTTCCTTTACCTCCACTGACAGCGGAGAAATGAAGCACTCAGTGGAGGAGGGAAAGATATGGATCGATCAAGTGGCGCATCCACGCCCAACCAGGAGGGGGCAGGAGGCTGTGCAGACAGCGCCACGTAAAACCAGCAGCTGGGCTGCAGTAGCTGAACACCCAGGAGGGAGGGGGCAACTGGTAAGCATTAGAGAAAACATAGGGAGCAGTATTATAGTAGTTATATTCTTGTACATAGGAGCAGTATTATAGTAGTTATATTCTTGTACATGGGGAGCAGTATTATAGTAGTTATATTCTTGTACATAGGGGGCAGTATTATAGTAGTTATATTCTTGTACATAGTGAGCAGTATTATAGTAGTTATATTCTTGTACATAGGGGCAGTATTATAGTAGTTATATTCTTGTACATAGGGGGCAGTATTATATTAGTTATATTCTTGTACATGGGGAGCAGTATTATAGTAGTTATATTCTTGTACATAGGGGGCAGTATTATAGTAGTTATATTCTTGTACATAGGGGGCGGTATTATAGTAGTTATATTCCTGTACATAGGAAGCAGTATTATAGTAGTTATATTCTTGTACATAGGGAGGCAGTATTATAGTATTTATATTCTTGTACATAGGGGGGCGGTATTATAGTAGTTATATTCCTGTACATAGGGGGCAGTATTATAGTAGTTATATTCTTGTACATAGAGACAGTATTATAGTAGTTATATTCTTGTACATAGGGGGCAGTATTATAGTAGCTATATTCTTGTACATAGGGGGCAGTATTATAGTAGTTATATTCTTGTACATAGGGGCAGTATTATAGTAGTTATATTCTTGTACATAGGGGGCAGTATTATATTAGTTATATTCTTGTACATGGGGAGCAGTATTATAGTAGTTATATTCTTGTACATAGGGGGCAGTATTATAGTAGTTATATTCTTGTACATAGGGGGCGGTATTATAGTAGTTATATTCCTGTACATAGGAAGCAGTATTATAGTAGTTATATTCTTGTACATAGGGAGGCAGTATTATAGTATTTATATTCTTGTACATAGGGGGGCGGTATTATAGTAGTTATATTCCTGTACATAGGGGGCAGTATTATAGTAGTTATATTCTTGTACATAGAGACAGTATTATAGTAGTTATATTCTTGTACATAGGGGGCAGTATTATAGTAGCTATATTCTTGTACATAGGGGGCAGTATTATAGTAGTTATATTCTTGTACATAGGGAAGCAGTATTATAGTATTTATATTCTTGTACATAGGGGGGCGGTATTATAGTAGTTATATTCCTGTACATAGGGGGGCGGTATTATAGTAGTTATATTCCTGTACATAGGGGGCAGTATTATAGTAGTTATATTCTTGTACATAGAGACAGTATTATAGTAGTTATATTCTTGTACATAGGGGGCAGTATTATAGTAGCTATATTCTTGTACATAGGGGGCGGTATTATAGTAGTTATATTCTTGTACATAGGGGGCAGTATTATAGTAGTTATATTCTTGTACATAGGGGGCAGTATTATAGTAGTTATATTCTTGTACATAGGGAAGCAGTATTATAGTAGTTATATTCTTGTACATAGGGGGCAGTATTATAGTAGTTATATTCTTGTACATAGGGGGCAGTATTATAGTAGTTATATTCTTGTACATAGGGAAGCAGTATTATAGTAGTTATATTCTTGTACATAGGGGGCAGTATTATAGTAGTTCTATTCTTGTACATGGAAGGCAGTATTATAGTAGTTATATTTTTGTACATAGGGGGCAGTATTATAGTAGTTATATTCTTGTACATAGGGGGCAGTATTATAGTAGTTATATTCTTGTACATAGGGGGCAGTATTATAGCAGTTATATTCTTGTACATTGGGGGCAGTATTATAGTAGTTATACTGTTGTACATAGGAGACAGTATTATAGTAGTTATATTCTTGTACATAGGGGGCAGTATTATAGTAGTTATATTCTTGTACATAGGGAGCAGTATTATAGTAGTTATATTCTTGTACATAGGGGGCAGTATTATAGTAGTTATATTCTTGTACATAGGGGGCAGTATTATAGTAGTTATATTCTTGTACATAGGGGGCAGTATTATAGTAGTTATATTCTTGTACATAGGGGGCAGTATTATAGTAGTTATATTCTTGTACATGGGGAGCAGTATTATAGTAGTTATATTCTTGTACATTGGGGGCAGTATTATAGTAGTTATATTCTTGTACATAGGGGGCAGTGTTATAGTAGTTATATTCTTGTACATAGGGGGCAGTATTATAGTAGTTATATTCTTGTACATAGGGGGCAGTATTATAGTAGTTATATTCTTGTACATAGCGCAGCAATGCATGCATATTAAATAACGATATAATGAAATCTGAATTTCATAGGACAGTATTTGTTTTTTTCTTTCCCTTTCGCTCGGTGCTTCCGCTTTGTGGTTTGCCATTGTTTTTTTAATAACTTACAGCTCTGTTGTTCTGTTATACAGAAGCCAGCTCCAGCCGCAGTGTTGCGACAACCTTCAGTTGAGGAAAAAGAAGAGAAAGCATCTCCAAGGCAGAAGTTTGTCACATCTGAAATATCGGAAGCAGTTGAGCGAGCTCGCAAGCGACGTGAGGAAGAAGAGCGCCGGACCCGTGAAGAACGGTTAGCTGCCTGTGCTGCAAAACTTAAACAGCTGGATCAGAAGACCAAGCAGGCTTCAAAATCTGGGAGTGAGACCCCTAAGCATCTGGAAAACAAAGAAAATGAGGACCCCAGGTCTCCAGTCTCTGACCGAAGCAGTACTCAGGAGAACGCACAGAATTTCCGAAGAGGTACGGCTATATAGTACAAAGGCTTGTGATGTTGTATAGCCTTCAGGAGTGTGGTCGTTGGTAGATGGCTGAACGCTTCCATATGCTATATAATGTATACGATATGTAATAGAATCTGCAGCCTTTCACCTGCTTTTATACAGGGCATTTGAAAAAATGAAACTTAAGTTTGTTCTCCTCTAGATTATTCCCAGGAGTCTCCTTCTGAGTATCTGGAGGAGGAGCCGCCAGCAGCTCCCAGAGCCGAGAGCAGCAGTGAAGATGACTGCCGAGAATCGGTGTCTCCAGTGCAGGATTTCAGCAAGCATCAGAAGCTGATACCACCGAGGTTCCAGAGGCAACAGCAGGTAATGGTTTGTATACTCTGGGCTGGGACCGCCTGAATAGAATGGGTAATATCCTTTAAAGTTATGGGTCCTAAACAGCATTTTCTAGGAACAGATGAGCTCACTCTAGTTCAGCTCCTTACCGCCATGACTTCTGCTTGGCAGCACATCCTAAAGTTGCTCTTGGTTCCCCAGTTATCGCATGAGAATGTTAGTGCGGTTGTAGTTTTGGATCGTGTCAGTGACTCAGGTCTCCTGCCCACGGGCTCTTTATTTATTGTTTTTTTTTTCCACTGCGTTTCCCCGACGATAATCCGCACGCGGGTGACTCGGTATATGCTTTCTATAGGATAACTATGGAAAGCACAGCCTGAATGTCCATGAGCGGAAAATCGCTTACGATTTTTCGCTCACGCTAAAAATTGCGATATGCTGCGATTATCCGCAATGAACCTACCATTATAGATAAGTTAATCGTGGAAAATCGTGGTGCGGAAG
The DNA here is from genome assembly GCF_035609145.1 of Eleutherodactylus coqui. Taxonomy (NCBI): domain Eukaryota; kingdom Metazoa; phylum Chordata; class Amphibia; order Anura; family Eleutherodactylidae; genus Eleutherodactylus; species Eleutherodactylus coqui. Next base: position 9,158,966 of record NC_089846.1, on the reverse strand, counting down.
TGCTCCCCGGTAGCAGTACCCCGCAACGGGATACCGCTACGCACATGGACAAGCGGCCAAGCAGTAGGTGAGAGGAGCACAGAATTATCATAATGAAATCTAGTCTATTAGGAGTCATTTGGCTGTGTTTATTTGGTCTTTAGTTGCAGATTACTTATAGAATATATATGTAGTGAGTGAGACATCACTATTCTGCTAGTGGAGTCACTGTATACATACATTACTTATCCTGTACTGCTCCTGAGTTACATCCTGTATTATACTCCAGAGCTGCACTCACTATTCTGCTGGTGGAGTCACTGTGTACATATATTACTTATCCTGTACTGATCCTGAGTTACATCCTGTATTATACCCCAGAGCTGCACTTACTATTCTGCTGGTGGAGTCACTGTGTACATACATTACTTATCCTGTACTGATCCTGCGTTACATCCTGTATTATACTCCAGAGCTGCACTCACTATTCTGCTGGTGGAGTCACTGTGTACATACATTACTTATCCTGTACTGATCCTGAGTTCCATCCTGCATTATACTCAAGAGCTGCGCTCCCTATTCTGCTAGTTAATATTGGAAATACGCAGCAATTTCAGCTGTGAAGCCTGAAAAATTGTGGATGCAATTCTGAAGTAATACTTGATACGGCCTGTGTGGGTCGGAGTCGGTTTCCGTTCTTGCTGATGTAATGCTGTGCTCTGTTTTGTTTCCTGTAGGAGCAGTTGTATAAGATGCAGCAGTGGCAGCAACAGCAGCAGCAGCAGCAACAGCAACAGCAACAGCAAGCATTTGTGGCATCTACGCACTCCAACCACCCGCGCCCCTTCTACTCCCCCCACCCCCAGATGTTGGGGTTTGATCCTCGCTGGATGATGATGCCTTCCTATATGGATCCCCGGATGACTCAGGGTCGTGCTTCTGTAGACTTCTATCCTTCCTCCATACATCCACCAGGTTTGTATCATCCAGGTGCATCTTTACCGTGCGCACAGGAACAGTACAAGACACTTTTACTGGATTGTCCACTCGGCACACAAATTTGTGTACCCCGTCGGTGTATGAGGGCGACCAGATTTGCACTGCACCAATGAATTCAATGTATAGTTGTCAGGACTGCATGCTCTGCCAGTTGCCATTGCTGCTCGTTCGGTCACTGTTTATAAAACAAGCTTGTTTTCTCGCTAGGTGTGATGAAGCACATGATCCAGCAAGAATCTGTGGGTGGAGGCTGCCAGTCAGACGATTGCCCGCTTTCAGAGCGCAGGCCTCCATCTGCTGAAGCAGTGTCTGCATGGAGCCAGGATAGTTACATGCACCTCCAGAGCAAAGCCTACTCCCTGCCAACGCAGAAGCCGATGGAAGGTACAACGGATGGAGGTTACAGCAGGTAACCAGATGGGGGATGTCAGCAGCTGAAAACTAAAGTTTTTTTATTCTAAAAAGTGAAATATAAGAAACTGTCGGCATGTCGGCCGGGTGCGAATCGCGTAACGCAGTCAACCCGCATAGTGTGATTAGCAATGAAACCTCAGTGCAAAAGTGGGAGTGTTTGCGGGATGATAGTCCCTCTTGCGTGGGTTCCCACGACTTTTATAGTTTTTCATTGTGATTTAATTATTTGAATGATTTTAGGCCTCATTCATGATACGAAGTTTGCATCAGAAAGATCAGACACACATTTCACTGAAAATCCAAATCCGATTTCTGCTTTTATGGGTTTACTACAAATTTTCATTTCAACTTTTTTTTTTTTGATCGGTCTATTCTATGCTGTACGGATTAAGCGATGTTAACTGTTGCATTGCAAGAGCCATAACTTATTGACATGGCTGTTATGGCTTTATTTATTTTATTTTTTGGGGGGTGGGGAGGGGGTTGCGAGTTGCATAGAGATTCTGCCACTGTTTTTGGGTTTTGTTCTTACAGCGTTCACCTTTTGACAAAAATAACATCATTTTCTTCCCTGGATCAGCACGATTACTGCGATCCCAAGTTTTTATTTGGTTTTTATTTTTTTTTACTGCTTTAGCACAAAAACCACGTCTTTAAACCCCTTCCCACTCCAGGGCGTAAGTTTACGTCCTGGCAGCGATGTACTTCCCGCAACAGGGCGTCAAATTACGTCCTGGGGATAGCGCGAGATCATAAGTCATCTTGCTCTATCCCGCAGCGGGAGACGGCTGTCTGTCATAGCCGGCCTCCCGCTGTTAACCCCTCCCCTGCCACGATCTATGTAGATCGCGGCATGGGAGGGGTTCACAGAGGGAGTGCGCTCCCTCTGTGACGTCACCGGGCTCTCGCGATATAATCGCAGAGAGCCCGGCTGGTTGCCATGGCAACAGGATGCCAGACACTGGCGTCCTGTATTGCCATAGCCTGTGATCGATGTATAAGAAAATCGTTGCGTCCTTAATCCCAAAATAGGCCGTGTCCTTAAGGGGGTTAAAGAAAAACAATTGCATTTGCATTGCCGCATTCTAAGATCTTTCGCATTTTTAATCAATGGACCTCTGTGAGGGCTTGTTGTTTGCGGAAAGAATTGTAGTTTTTATTGCTACTATTTTAGGGTACATGTAACTTTTTTGTTTTGCCTTTTACTACCTTTTTTTTGGGAGATGAACAATAGAAATTCCAACATTACTTTTTAAAAGCGATGTGCTTTTTTTTTTTTTTTTTTTTTTTTTTTTTTTAATAATGGTATTTTATCCATTTCCAAAAGAAATGTGGGGAGCAATGCATATACCTTTTTTTTTTTTTTAAACTCGTTTTATTGAAAACATTGTATTGTACAATAACTGAATAATAAAAAAAACTTTGATTACATCATTAGCTCGTTACATGCATATCAAGTATTTTAGTACAGTCAATTGACATATTTATTTGTTACATTTTTCCCTGATGTTGTGTTTTCTTTGTGGTGCCGGTGAAGGGTGTGTTTCTTTTTTAGTTTTACCAATTGTTTCTAGGCGTTGTTATTCTCATCAAATTATGGAATTGGTCCCGTGTATGCACCGTACCCGTTGTCCCACACCATCTTTCCCACACTTTATTAAACTTTTCAGGGCATTTTCTGTTTTTGTATACGATTTTTTCGTATGGCAGAGCGGCGTTAATAATGTTCTGCCACTTTGTGAGTGTCGGAGGGCGTCTATCCATCCAGCGTAGGGCTATTGCTTTCCGGGCGTAGAATAGTACCCTTGTAAGAAATATCCTGTCATGATACTGCCATTGTTCTTCGTCTAAGAGCCCCAACAGGCATACTGCGGGATCGTGTGGCACTGGTATTCCCAGTATTTGTGTTAGAAATTCTATGATCTCTCTCCAGTATGCCTGTATATCTACACAGTTCCATATTAGATGATTAAAGTTTGCATTAGGTATTCCACACCGGTGGCAGCAGTTGGTGGTTATCCGATTCATTTTATAGAGTCTAGTCGGGGTTAGATAACACTGATGTAAGATATATAGTTGTGTTAGTTTGTTGTTTGCCGCCGGTGATACTGTGGTGTATATGGACATTGCCGTTTCCCAATCCTCACTAGTGAGGCTGGGAATAAGTTCTCTCCATCTCTGCATTACTGACATTGGTGTGTCGGGAATTTTAGCTTGCAGTAGATGGGTGTACAGCACTGAAATCAGGCCTTTAGGTCCTTGTGTTCGCAGTATGCCTATTAATGGATACTGGGAGAATGTTTGTCTAGGTCCTGGAAATTGTGCGGTCAGTGCGTGTCGGAGTTGCAGGTATCTAAAGAAACTCGCCCTTGGAATCTGGTACAGTTCTTGCATTTGTTCAAAGGAAGCCAGCGTTTGGTCGCTGTATACATGTTCTAGTGTAGTGACTCCTGAGTTTATCCAGAATTGTTTGCCTGGCAGATTCATCAAGTGTGGTAGCGCCCTATTGTCCCACAGGGGAGTCTCCAGGGGAGTGTTCTCCTGTCTAGTTAATGATTTACTTGTCCGCCACACGTTCACTGCCAGTCGGTGGATCGGTAGCATTTGTTTGGTCACCCATCCTGGTTTTTCCAGAAGGATCCAAAGCGATGTTTCCTCGAGGAAGTACATGAGGTGGTGCTCGGAGTTAGGGAGAGGCGCGCCCGACAACCAATGGCGGAGATATCTAACCTGACCCGCCAAATAGTATAGTTTAAAATCTGGCAGCGCCATCCCCGCAGTCTCTTTAGGGCGCTGCAGGGTATCCAGACGTAATTTGGCTCTTGAGTTTCCCCATATAAATGATGTTATTAATGAGTTAGTTTTTTTGAAGAATTTTTGTGGTATGGATGTTTCTGTGTGCTCTAGGCTATATAGGTATTTGGGGAGAATGATCATTTTTATGAGGTTTATCCTGCCTGCCACCGATAGTGGTAGGGTACTCCAGCTTTTCAGCTTTTGCTGCAGAGTTGTCAGTAAGGGAGTGATCTTTAACTCGAGGCTTTGGGTGTGTTCTCTGGTGATATGTATACCCAGATACTTAAATCTGGGGGTGATTTGTAATTTACAGAATACGTCTCCCGTCAACCATCCCTCTGGTCTTAGAGGCATAAAGGCGGACTTTTGCCAGTTGATACATAGGCCCGAGAAGACTCCAAACCTGTCTATTAGGGATATGGCCAGCGGCAGGGTGTTTCTAGGATCTGACATATATAATATTATGTCGTCCGCATACAAGCCTATTCTATCCTCTCTGGGCCCTATCTGGACGCCTTTGTATGAGTTATGTTGTCGAATTCTCAGGGCTAGAGGTTCTATTGCAATTGCAAATAGAAGGGGGGAAAGCGGGCACCCCTGTCGGGTCCCCCTGTGTAATGGGAAAGAGGCAGAGGCCAGGCCGTTTACCGTTACCCTGGCGGTCGGCTCTTTATACAGGATAGAGATCCACTTTATAAATGTATCTCCAAACCCGAATTTACGTAGTACCTCTATCAGATACCCCCATTCGACGGAATCGAACGCTTTAGCTGCATCCAATGAGGCCAAGGCCCAGTCGGATCTCCATCTCCACCCCACCTGTGTGATCACCTGTGTTCTTCTAATGTTGTCCGATGTCGATTTACCCGGGATAAAACCGGATTGGTCCGGGTGTATAATTTTCCCTATAATTTGGTTTAGTCGGATGGCTAGTATTTTAGTAAGGATTTTGTAGTCCGTATTTAATAGGGAAATAGGCCTGTACGAGCCACATTCCTCCGGGTTTTTGTCTGGCTTAAGAATAAGGACTATGTTGGCCTCCAACATCGACTCCGGGAGGTGGCTCTTGTCAAGGATGTATTCATAAAGGGTAAGTAGGTGTGGGATTATTTCCTTTTTATAGTGCTGGTAGATTTCCACTGGTAACCCATCCACTCCCGGAGTTTTGTTCTTTGCCATCTCATTTATTGCTTCTTCAATCTCTTCCACTGTAATGGGAGAGTCAAGTAAGGACTTATGGTCCTCTTGTATTTCTGGGAATATTATGTCGTTTAAGTAGGTCTCTAGTTCTGCGGGTGTATAGTTAACTCGTGATTGGTATAAGTCGTCGTAGAATTGTTGAAATCTACCCATAATTTCTTTCGGGTCTGTAAGCATTTCTTCCTCAATTGATTTAACTCTCAGTATGGTTGGGGGGGCAGTTTCCTGTCTCGCCATATAGGCAAGCAGTTTACTGGATTGATTTCCTTGTTCAAAAAAGGACTGTCGGGTAAAGAAGAGGTTCCTCTGAGCTTTCTCTTTCAGGTATAGTAAGTAGTCTCTTCCTATCTGAAGCCATTTATCTCTTTTAGTGTCTGTGGGGTCAGCTACAAATTCTCTTTCTAATTGTTGGCATTGTTCTGCTAACAGTTCACCCTCCCGTGCCGTGGCTTTTTTGACAAATGAGATTGAGGACCTTAAACAGCCTCTAAGGTATGCTTTAAATGCCTCCCATACTAAATTTATATCTACGTGTGCCTCGTGCGCTTCATAATATATTTGGATCTGGTCCGGTATGCGGTCATTAGGTCCAAATAACGAAAGCCAGAATGGATGTACTCGTGGTCTCTTGATTGTAATTGGGCCTGGGTTTTTAAGGGTCATGCGTATTGGTGAGTGGTCTGAGACACCCCGGGGTAAGAACTCTATTGTGTCTATTTTAGGGAATAGTGAAGGGGATCCGAATATATAGTCTATACGGCTGAGAGCGTGGTTGTGGGCTGCATGACAGGTGTATTCTTTTTGTTGCGGGTGAAATATTCGCCATAGATCTAGCCATCCCGTTACCGAGATAATAGAAGCCAGACGAGTCCTGCCCGCGTCTCCCTCCCTCCGAGCACCACCCCCAAATCTATCCATGGTGGGATCCATAACCATGTTCATGTCTCCCATGCAGACGACTGTTGCGTCTGGAGAGAATGATGCAAATTGTATGCCCTCTGCTAGGATGTATGTTGTCGCCGGTGGCGGATTATAACAACACAAGAGGACATACGGGTCATTGTTGATTTTAGCCCTTACAAAAATGTATCTACCCTCTGTGTCTCTCCTAATCTGTTCCACCTCCCATCTAAGTGTTCTTCTTATTAGTAGAGACACCCCCCTGGAGTATGATGTGTGGCATGTATGAGCGGACCATTGTACCCATGGTTTCATCAGGACTTTTGTGGTTTCAGGCGTGAGGTGGGTCTCCTGCAGGCACAGGACATGTGGTCGCCAGGAGCGTATTGATGTGTTTATTGCTGTTCGCTTTCTGGCAGATCCCATGCCCCTGACGTTCCAGGATGCAAAGATTATCTCCGCCATGGGCTAAGAGATATTAATCTGATCCGGATACGCTTTCCCATGTCATTCCGCCTGTCAGGTGTCCCCACCCGGCACTTAATTACATTTTTATCATATATCATGTAACAGTTTTTCAGCATATTTTCAATATCATCATGGAGCACTTGATGTATACAACTTATAAACATTTTGATAAACTACTATCAACTTTAACTCTTAATCAACTTGTAATTAAACAGGTTTTAAAGTTATCCACTCTCTCAAGATCGTATTCGTGGCAATCCTATATTAGGGGGTACCTACAAAGTATAGCTTATTTCAAGACTATACTTGTGGTATTGTTGTGTCGTTGGGTCAGTTGTGTGGACCGGCATTTGTTTGACCGTCACTTTCTGGGTGGGTCCCCTTAAGGATAAGGAGAATAAGGGGAGGGGGGGGGCCCTCAACATGTGGGTCCTAAATCACCCCGCGAGGGGGGTCGGCAGAGGAAGGAGAAGGAGGGGACTAGAGAGTTCCGCCAGTGCCGCAAGAAAGGAGGGCTTGTCACTCTCTCCTGCGAGTCGCGGTCTACTTGTCTGCCACAGATAAGGAAAGTCTCAGTTCTGTGCTTTTTAGCTGGGGTGTTCCTGTGGCATGTTTAGGAAATAGTCTCTAGTGTGCAGTTAGGAGCTATAAGGGGAATGTTCATCTTTGTGTGGTGGTCTCGGCACCTAGAGAAGGGGAAAAACAAGTGGTTATGTATACATTACGGCCCTTCTGGTCGTCGTCTGGTGTTCAGCCAATTTCCTGCTTCGGCTGGCGTGGAGAAGAAGCGAGTGCGGTCCCCATCGACCACTCGCAATCGGGCCGGGTACACCATCGAGTACGGGAGCTGCAGTTCTCTTAATTGTTTCTTGACTCCGAAGAATGTTGCTCGCTGCTTTTGGAGATCCGCCGAGAAATCCGGAAAAATGGACACACTGGCGTTGTCGTGTCGTAGAGGTCCTCCCTTTCTGGCGGCTTGTAGGATTATATCCCTATCACGGGAGTTGAGCAGCTTTGCTAGTAGGGGTCTGGGTGGGGCTCCTGGTATTGGTGGCTTCATGGGCACTCGATGCGCACGTTCAATAACAAAAACTTGCGATAGTCCAGCATTGGGGAAAAGCTCTCGGAGCCAACGTTCTATAAATTCCTCCGGTCTTTGCCCCTCAGCCCGTTCTGGTAGTCCCACTATGCGTAAATTATTTCTTCGTGACCGGTTTTCTAAATCGTCCGCTTTTTGTCTCCAATATTCAGCTTTTTGCGTAAGATCTCGTATTGCATCTGTCATTGGGGCGACAGTATCATCTATGGTAGATATTCTGTTCTCTGTGCTGGCAACACGTTCTCTTAGGTTTTGGAGATCTTGCCTCAACAGGCTTACATCCATTTTAACTTCATCAATTTTGCTGGTAAGCGTGGCTGTAGAGGTTTGTATTGCGGTCAGAAGCTGTTCAGACAGTTGTTGCAGTGTTTGCACTGTTCCCTCAATTGGGTCTGGGTTGTTGTGCTTTGTCGTTGCGGCTCCCACCGCGGCGGGCGCTGCGGGGTCAGGGCTGGGCTCTTTTTGGATGTCTCCTCTTGCGAAGGCTTTAAGTTTATCTACGGATGAGCTTTGTCTCGTGGGGCCCATTTTGCAGCTGTTTGGTTTTCCGCTATAGAAGTTAAATTCCTTATAGGGGTTCTGTATTTTGACTTCTGTGTGTGGTTTTCACGTCAGTTAGCTTTCTGCGCTGGGGTTTCCCTTATTCTTCTCCCCTAGTTCTCTGGACTGTGTGGTGTTCAATCCTCTTGTGGGTAGGGAGGAGGGGGGGAACCCTCTCTGTGACCCCTTTAACGTACCTTTTCAGCGCTTTGTCCGCCAGCAGCACTTGTACGCTAGCGGTCACTTCACCACTGGTCTAGCGGTATCGTTCACCCCGCTGTGTGTGCCTCCGGTGTATCTCTGACGGCTCTGCCCTCTCTCCTCTCCTCTCAGTGGTTCTGTGTTGGGTCCGGGGGCAGCTTTCAGTTCTGCTCTGGGGCCTGTATGTTTATGTTGCCACTCACAAGATGGCCGCCGCGGCCGCAATTTCGCGGGCTTTTCCCGCCGACAGCGTTTTCTGTGCCAGTACCTCGGCTGCACCACCTGGAGTTCGGCCTCCTCTCCTCTCTCTCCGTGCAGCTCTGCATTGCACCCGGTAGCAGCGCTCCTCAGCGTTCCGAGCCCTGCACCCTGGCCGATGCCCCTCACAAGATGGCCGCCGCGGCCGCGGTTTCGCGGGCTTTCCCTCCCGCCGGCAGTGCCCGCTATGTCCGCGCTGTGGATGTTCCTCCGGAGGGTTTATCCACCTCCTCTCTCCCCTCCGCTCAGCGCTGTGTCCGACCCGGAGTCCCCGCCGACAGCCTGTGCCTTCCGCTGTATGGCCGCAGCGGTCGCCTGTCTCCGCACCCACCGCTGCCGGTATCTCTCCCGCGGCCGTCCGGGAGCGCTGTCAGGGGACTCGGTCCGCTCCACCCCCCCTCCGCTGGTGTTTTTCTGGGTCAGGGGACCCTCAGGATGTCTGCAGGATAGCGGTTTTGCCGGTAAGCGGAGGAGCTCTCCTCACATGCGACCGGACAGTTCGGCTGCTTGGCCACGCCCCCGCATATACCTTTTTAACACCATTTTTTAGTTCCTTAAGAGGACTTGAAGATGTAATTGTTCCATCGCTAGGACAGTACACTGCATCACTTATGTAGTGCATTCTACTAAGGGTATGACAGCAGCTTATTAGACTCTGCCAAAGGCCGTGTCAACTTGTCTGAGTTACATGGTAGACATTGAGGCTTTTGTTAGTCTTCCAGCTGCCATAGGAACTCATTGGTACCTTGTGATCACTTTGCAGGATGGTAATGACTGACAGGAGGAGACCCTTCCCCATGTCATCTACTTACACACTGCAGTTGCTATTGTGGCATGTAAGGAGTTAAACTGCCGGGATCTGAGGTTTCTCCTCTCCTGTCAGTTAAAACAGGAGTCCCGCTGTCAATAGTCAGCCAAACCACCGCCTTGAAAAGCTGTATGTGTAGATTTAAAGCCCATTAGTGACCACCATTAAATGGCATACGGCAGACACTAAGGGGTTAACATTCTCAAAACAGATTAGCCCGTTCAATGTGGATATGCTGCAAGCGGAGAGTTGCCAACCCTAATTGTGTGTCAAGAATGGACTTGTTAGTTGTGTGACTGTCCCATCTCCCCCACATCTGCATCAAAAGTCTCATTAGAATCAACATGTAACATGCTTATTTTTTAGTTTGGACTTGACCCCTTCAAACGAGGTGGCGAGCTCCATGTCAAAATCTACTTGTTGCCTGTGGGTTTTGATGCAGATGTTCTTACCGCAGTTATTGCCAGCATGCCTTACCTTTATGTATATGTGGCTTTTTAATTTTACATCTGAAGATCTCTGCTTGCTTTCAGAGAGTGGGAATAATTGTGTCTATCTCCAAGTTGAAAGCCTGTACTGGCCTACTACTACTTAGTTGGGGGTTTATTACAGTTGTATCCAGTTTTAGGGCCCTTTTACACGGGATGATTGTCGGGCACTTAAAGGGGTTTTCCACCCTTTTCTCAACTGCCGACTTATCCTCCTGAATAGGTCATCAGTAGTTGGATGGAGGTCCACCGCACGGGATCACGTCTATCAGCTGGTCGTCGTCCAGTTCGCTGTAAGTGCAGTGGGACTGATGTTATCATCAGCCGTCGGCATAGGAAGGGGGAGTGCCGACTTCACTCCCATTGAAATCAATGGAAGCGCCGTGCTGCTATTCCACTTCCTGCTTCTCTTATGGTCAGGAGTTCACATCCAGTCCTGAACAGCACTTGCATTGATTTAAATGGAAGTGAAACAGATGCCTGTTCAACTACTGATGACCTATCCAGGGGTTAGGTCATCAGTTGAAAGGGCAAAGAACCCTTTTAAGCGCCTGACAATTGTCCCGGCAATAATCTTTCCTGTCACTATAGGGATTGTCACTGAGGCAGTGCGGACTGGAGACCACATTCACAAAAAACAGGCAGTCGTTCATAGATGAACGACTGCCTGTTTACATGGCCGATCTTGTCCTTTGATTTTTATGAAAATGTACGACAAATGATAAGTGATACGGCTTATAATTTTAATGGCAGGAGGATGTATTGTGATCTCCTCTAATATAACTGTGTGATCATCATAAGTAATGGCTCCTTCACACGGGCATTTGCGTAAAACGCTGCAGGTCTTCCAGTGTTTTGCCTATTTAGGCTCAAGCTGCGTGGTGCGCAGAGAAAGAGCATGTTGTGGTTTATTTTTCTTGCGTATCAATAGTGCCCACACGTGTGTGTGTGTGTGTGTGTGTGTGTGTGTGTGTGTGTGTGTGTGTGTGTGTGTGTGTGTGTGTGTGTGGAGTCAATCAAAGGCAATTGACTCCATTCACCGCATATTACCCGCAGTACATACGTTCAAGTCATACGCGGTGACAATACACCCATGTGAACAACCCCTAACTGTGACAGGAGTGGATGTCTCCTCCAACACAGTTGCTGTGCTAGATCCATACAAAAGCATCACACGGGCTTTGGAATTGACTAGTAACTGCATCCATAACCCCAAGTAGATCTGATCTGGTCAGACCTGAGATCACATGACCATGTGAGGAAGAAGAGGCCAGAAGTTTTAGACAGAAATAACAAACCATAGTAACACTAGCCCATTTGTATATATACAGGGGGGTGGCTACAAAAGGCATAAAAATCAAAGGAGTGGCCCTTTTAACTTCTGAATATAAACAAGAATGTTCCCATTCACTAACTGCGTTTTAGTTCCAAGATTTCTTATATTAACCTTATACTGCGTGACCCCTTGAGAAACTGCTGTGCATCTGTGTTGTAAGAAGTAAATACCAAAGAGTTTTGAGTTACTCCTTTTTGACTTTTTTTTTTTCTCTCTTAAGGAATGAAAGCTCCTACTGCTCCACAAGGGAGAGGCCAGATGCTGTACATATCCACCAAGAGCCTTTAGAAGAGAGGGGCGAGGAATATCTTACTGGAAGTTATGAAACTTCTGCTGGAAACTTCAGCAGCTGCATCTCGCCTCAGAGAAGGGGACCGGACACTTCCTACCAGCATCTGGAGAGCGCATCAGATTCTGGTGTCGGTAGAGGGCTACAAAGCAGTGCAGCGGGTAGGCCGTCGGAGTTTATGAATAATAAGAAGTCTCAGTTTAATGGCTGGGGGTATGTGCATCATCAGAAGTCTTCCGATACCTCAAGTAGCGTGGATGAAGAGCCTACTAAGGAGGAGCACAACATGGTTTCTGAATCCTGGAAAAGGGAAGATCGAGACAGTCAAGACTCTTCTGGTGGAGCAGACTGGAGAAATGAGGCAGCTGCCAACTCTTCCCAGCCTCACTCCGAGAACCTTGGAAGGAGTCGTCGGACCGGTCCTATTAAGAAACCAGTGCTGAAAGCTCTTAAGGTAGAGGAGAAGGAACTAGAGAAAAGCAAACCTGAAACCAAGGAGCCTGTGAAAACCATGAAGGAGAAGCTACTCTCAAAGATAGATAGTGCGCCAAAAGTGGAACCCACTCTCGTAAGCTCTTCTTCCAGCTCTCCGATTGAGGAAAAACCCCAACTTAATGTCCTAGAATTGGAAAAAAATCCACAAGAGAAGACTGAAAAAACTTGGGGCACAAAGTCGTCGTCTATACCTCGAGAATCAAATGCCGTCCCCCAAACCAAGAGGAACAACTGGATATTTATTGACGAAGAGCAGGCTTTTGGGGGTAGAACCCATGGACGGGGAAGAGGAAGAGGGTTCAGAGACTTCAGTTTCCGAGGGCGAGGTTCTGCTGGCCCTTATAATGGTCAGAGGGTCAACAGAGGCCGAGGACTTCGAGAATTTAACCCCACTGAGGATTTCCGAAATAGAGTCTCTCGAAGGCGTGGGGTTAGTGAAACCCACAGCGAGGGGTCAGAATATGAGGAACTCCCCAAACGTAGGCGTCAGCGAGGTACAGAGAATGGGAATGAGCCTCTTATGGAAAAAGAAGCAGATGATTCAAGGAAAGGAGACTTCCAAGATTCCTGGAGGTCCAATAGAAATTATTCAGATGATTCCAATAGTATGGACTCTAAATCCAGGGCCCCGAGGGCTTTCGGAAGATCACTTCCTCCTAGGCTTAGCAACAGTTACAGCAGAAGGCCTTTTACCTCCAAGGAATCCTCACACTGGACTGCCAAGTCTGGAGGGTCTACTTGGCAAGAGTGCAATGGACCGTCAGAATCTTATGGCCTGCGACACAATGCCGAAAGGGAGCACGGCAATGACTACAGTTACTCAGACTCCCTCCATCATAGGAGAGCATTTGATGAAACCCAAGGAGATGACAGGCGGCCATTTTTGCAAGACGAATATTCGGATAGGGAGAGTTTGGATAAAAGATCTTTTGTTAGAAGACGACCCCCTCGTCAAGATAAACCACCAAGGTTTCGCCGTCTCAGGCAGGAAAGGGAATCAGCCGGGCACTGGAGCAGTGAAGAGATGGGTGGCACTGTGAACAACCATAATGAGCACTGGCAGGTCCGTCCAAAGATGCCCCTTAATGAGCGGTCCGGACCACCTGTTAGACGATCACCAGACAGGTCCTACCATAACTCCGATCACGTAAACGAAGATTGGGAAACTGCATCAGAGAGCAGCGACTTCAGCGAGAAGAGGCCCGGAGAAGTAGACGGAGATGGAAACCTGTCTGGAAATGGCTTTTCTGAGAAGAGAGAACTCTCTAAAAGGAGTTTCTCCAGCCAGAGACCTCTTGTAGACAGACGAAAGGTGGACTCTTCCGGATATGATGAGAAGCCAATCAAGGTCGGAGGGAGTTCTCGTGACTACCAGCAAAACTGCACTTCTGGGAAGACTAGGTAAAGAAGTTCCATGGTAGTGGGGGATTAGATACAGTTGGGTGTGCTATAGTTGTTACCAATCTGTTACATGTTACCTGCTCTGAAAAAACTACTGTCACAAAAAAAACATAACTTTTGTTTCATGAATTTAAAAAGCTCTATTACGTCCCCGCCACCATACTACATATGCTAAAACAGTGTATCCGTCCTGACTGGGACGACCCCGCACTGGAACCTAGCACTTGATTACCCTATTGCACCCTAATTTAGAGGAGAAGGAAACACAGATAAAAGCAAAGATTGGATGTAGAAAGTAAAAATCTATTCTAACTGGAAACCAGCATCAAGAAGATGAAAAAAAGCCGATGCAAATCTGATAAGTATTTATATCTACAGTATTTCCATAAATCACCATTTGAAAAAAAAACCAATGATAGTAGAAATGTTAGCATCAAAGGTAATCAAAAAGCTCATTTGTCAACATAAATGACCTTGAGGCCTTAAGGTCTTATCCGGGACCCAACAGACCAGGTGTCACAGATAGATCTAATATTATATAGAGCATATCATCTTTGTATTTGTACCTTTGGCTTGTTTTAGTATATTGTGAGTGAACATACAGTATGGAGGATATAAAATATACGCACACTGGACCAAATCTTCCATACCGTATGCACAGGTATGTATATACTGCACAGGTATATATACACTACTGGTCAAGTGTTTTAGAACACCTCAATTTTTTTCTAATTATTTTTTACATGAACACAGTTCAAATCTAGCAAATAAAGTGAAGTAAAAGGGTGCTTCCACACTTGCGGTGGGGATTTCACTTTCCTGCTCTGTTCAAGGATCAGGAAAGGGGGAACCACCGGAACCGAACAGCATCAGGCAGACCCTATTGACTATGAGGTCTGTCTGTTTGCTGCCCAGCTATCCGGTTTGGGTTTTTCTTCCGGTATTGGCAGCCGGATCTGCCACGGAACCTCCGTCCGGAAGTTCTGACGCAGATGTGAGGCCGCCCTTAAAAACATAAACATATGAAATTTTAACCTGAAATGCAATTGTAGTCTGAATTTATGATTTTTTTAAAGTTTTCTTCAGGGAACACATCAAGGATGGCTGCTCTGCAGCACAGAAAACAAATTATAATTTGAAATCGGATAGAAACTATTTAAACTATTTCTACAGGTGTCTCAACTTCTGTAGAGTCCTCTCAAACCCTCTGCTGGTATATAACGCAGTCCGTTCCAACACTGGTCATAACACCCTCGAGGTCAGGATGTAGACAGGTTACAGAAAGACGATTATAACCCTTAGAAGTGTAGGTCTGTCCTACTGAGAAATTACCAAGAAAGCCAAGGTGGCGGTCAGTACAGCTTCCAGTACCATCACAAGGCACTTGGAAACTGAGAGAAAGCGGTCTAACAGACCAAAGGCCACTAAAAATCACATGAAGTTTTTGGAGAGTCAATAGTTTCTGTGATCAGCACATCTCAGCACAAAATCTTCAAGCGCCACTTAATGCAGCAAAGAATAAACAAGTTTCCATTTCAGTTGTGAGGAGAAGACCTCTATCTGCAGGTCTGACAGGTACAGGGTCCGTAAGAAAGCCCCTGCTAAGAAGAAAAGATTGACTGTCCCAAGCAGCAGCTCCAGTGGACTACTGAAGAGTGGAAGAAGGTCTTACGGAATAATGAATCAAAATTTCACATCTTTGGTACATCACGCAGGGTTTTTGTATGCAGTCAAGTAGGTGACAGGATGGTTCCTAATTGTGTGACACCAACTGTCAAACATGGAGGAGGAAGCGTGATGGTCTGGAGCTTTTTTGCTGGGCCACAGTTGGCAACTTGCACAGGGTGACTGGCATACAGGACAAACAGGGCTACCATAACCTTTTGATTCACCATACAATACCCTCTGGTGTGCGCCTAGTTGGTCAGGGGTTTATATTACAGCAAGACAATGACCCAAAACATACTTCTAGGTAACGTCAGAACTACTTAAGAAGAGAAGAAGAAGCCAGTAGGATTGAAAGAATGGAACGACCTACACAGTCTCCAGACGTAAACCCCCTAAAGCTTGTTTGGGATGAACTGGACAGAAGGGTGAAAGCAAAGAACCTACAAGTGCAGCACGTTTGTGGGAACAATGTTGGACAATATCTACACAACTGAGGCCTTCTTTCTACAAAGTGGTTGTATCAGCTGGAGGGGTGACTGTAGTCCAAAATCTAGATTTAATTTGGTGAAACAAAGTTACTCTATTATTTTTATTCATTTTTAACTTGCTTATTTTTTTTCTCTGCTTTCATTTTACATTTGACACCTTAAACTGTAAAGATTACTAAAAAAAGGAAAAATTGAGGTTTTCTAAAACTTTTGACTGGTAGCGTATATAGACATTGATGTATATTTGTGACCGTGACACCTGGTCTGTCGGGTCCCTGGTTAGCCCTTGAAGGGTGAAACTAACAGGATGATCTATGTTGACAATCTGTAGGGGGCGCTGTTTTTACTACCTTTTGATGCCCACATTTCTTCTATCATTCCCATAAATATCAATTGAATAATTGAATAATACTGTAGACACAAATCTTCCATCTACGTAAGTATTTACATCGGCTATTTTTCATCTTCTTGGCCGTTGGTTTCCAGTTGGAACAGATCATTTTCTTTCTACAGCTAACCATTGGCTAGATTT
Organism: Eleutherodactylus coqui; assembly: GCF_035609145.1. Classification (NCBI taxonomy): domain Eukaryota; kingdom Metazoa; phylum Chordata; class Amphibia; order Anura; family Eleutherodactylidae; genus Eleutherodactylus; species Eleutherodactylus coqui. The sequence goes on along the minus strand of NC_089846.1, from coordinate 9,142,607 downwards.
GTTTCCTTTTCCCCTAAATTAGGCCCAGTGACCACGGGTGGATTTGATTTGCAGAATCCACGCGGAAGAATCGCAAATCAAGCCGCCCGTAGGAAGACATGGGCGTCCGCAAATGAAATAAAGCATGCAGATTTGACTTCCGGACCTTTTAGGTCCAGAAAAAAAATCACAGCATGCTTCATTTCAGTGGGGATACCGCTTGGATGGCTTCGATTGAAGCCAATGGAAGCTGTCCAATCCATGGTTCCGTAGTAAAGCAGGAATTTAAAAAAAGACAAAAAAACCTCCACTGCGCACATGCGGCGGCGCGCCGATTGGTGCTTCCGCACAGATCCGCAGGGAAGAAAATGAAGACCCTGATGGGTAAGTGGAAGACCCGCAGTGGCCTCGGCTACGGGCAGGGATTCCGGGTTCCCACATGCGGAATCTGATCCGCTTGTGGACATGAGGCCTTAGAGTGATCAAGGGCTAGGTTCCAGTGCAGGGTTGTCCTTGTCAGGTCGGCTACCCCACTTTCTAATTTGAGATCTAGTGGTGAGGATGTAATGGGGCTTTTTTATTTATGAAATAAGTTTTTTTGTGACGCAGCCGATATTTTTTTTATTTTTATTTTTTTTTCTGTGACTCTTGATATAGTTATGACTGTGCAATTTTGATATAGGCATAGCAAGAGTCTGTTATTTCTTTAGACTCTATGAGGCGTGTTACCTGCTCTGATACATTGTAACAATCAGGACAGGAGAAAGATTTGTTCTACTGCTGTGGTTTACCTCAGAGGGTTGTCTAGACTGGATACAATGTAACAAACCCTCAGCTGTGAGAAATAGGTCAGCATGGGTTTTCAACCTCTGAATGCAAATGTTTTTTTATTCATGGACAGCAAGCAGAGGGTTTGAAAAATGCTGAGGAATCGTAACTTATATTAGAAAGTTACAGAACTTTTATCTTTTGAAGTCGCTGCTCTGAAGAATCTTACACACAAGATGGCAGCCACCACCGCTACGGGTTAGAAAGGTCTGCTCAGTGTGACAGTGGAGAGGCCCCAGGGAAGAAGTCGGAGCGGGATTCCCGGCTGACAGGGCTTAAAGCTGGCGAGACGTCTGAAACCATGACAGCTTTTGATCTGAAATACGGAGGTAGAATGCTCTTCCCTCTGATGCTTTCTCGACGGATTGCAGACATTCGGAACCAGATTACTCATTAACATCGCTGCTCTTTTCAGACTCCGTTATCGAGGAAGACCCTGAGGTGGGGGGTGAGCCTTATTCCGATATGACCAATAAGCCCCGCCGAGCTCTGGACAAAGACCGCAGGAAGAAGGATCAGATCGTTCAGGTGAGAGCAGTGTATGCCAGCTTATAACCACCATAGTCCGCCCGTAGAACTGTGTATGGAGAGATCGCAGTCTGACTACTATCCCGTGTAGGTGCCTACCAAGAGCAGCAGCATACAGTCAAGGATCCCTCCTCGTTTTGCCAAAAAGCAGAACGGCATGTGCCTGGATCAGACTGAAGTTCCCGGTAAAGAGCTCTGGGAGAGCAACAGTCAAGGTTAGTTACGACCCTTCATATCCGTAATAGAATCCATAATTCTATGAGCGAGTTGTGAGAACATCTGGTCTCAAGTAAATGGCACCATTCCATTCATACGTAAAGAAAAAAAAAAGACCCCATAGCCATTAACCCCTTAATGACGCAGCCTTTTTACTTTTTTTTTTTTTTTTTTCTCTCCCCACTTTCAAAAGCACAACCAAAAAACTTGTAAAAATTCCTAAGTGGATTGAAATAGGGGGAAAAATATATGTATAATTTTTTTTTTTGGGGGGGGGGGGGGTTTTAACATGTTCTGCAGCTAACTTCTGAAAGCCATGACTTTTCTATTTTTCCGTCACTATAGCTGTGCGAGGGCTCTTTTTTTTTTTTTTTTTTTTTTTTTGCGGGATGTCCTGTAGTGTCTATTGGTACCATTTTGGAGTAACATACAACTTTTCGATTTGCTTTTTATTACATTTTTTTCTTGGAGATGGAGTGACCAGAAAAGTTCAATTCTAACCCACTAGATTGGACTTTTATGGACGCAGGGACACCAAATAAATAAATATATAATTTTTTTTTTCTAATTATAAATGTAAGAAAAGGTTTGTGTGTTTTTTTGTTTTTTTTTTTAAACTTTATTACCTTTTTTATTTTTTGTGATGACAACTTTTCTTCACTACTTTTGTGCGGTTTTTTTTTTCCCCTTGCCCCCACTGGGGACTTGAACTTGCGGTCGTTTGATTGCTCATACAATCTCTAATGCAATACCATAGTATTGCACTATACTGCATTCTGGCAAGCGTTTAGCCATAGCAGGCCTCAGGCTCACTTGGCAGCCAAATGGCACCTTACAAACGCATTCTGGAGGAGCCACTCAGGACCTTCAAATACCGATTTGGGCGTTTAAATGTTGCTAACAGCCGCAATCAGCATTAGCTGATCACCGCTGTTGCCTTTGGGTGTCTGCTGTCAAAGACCCACCATGTACGGATTAGGATTGCCTTCCAATCCCACTTCATACAAACCCTGCACACCTAGGACAAACATATACTCCCTGGGGAGGCATCAAGGTGTTAAGATGCCCCCTGCTGTTATGGGGCTGGGTAATACCAAGCAGGACCGGGTGATGGACTGCGCTGTCAGTCATCTGTCCTTGATCACTGTGCCGATTACCTCTCCTTATGTAAAGTGATGGGGGGCCTCTCACAAGTTTTCAGCACCCAGCAGCAAAGGGGATGGGTCCAGTCATTACTCATCCCTCTCTGTCCAGGGGCCCAATGGCAGCTTCTGTAGGACATAACCCTATTCCAATCACTGATCTCCCTTAGCTTCACTTGCAGGCGACTTCATCAGGGAAACTGATTGTTCAAGCAGACTTTGGCTTGTCAGGAGATAGAAAGTGTGATCATTCCCTTGGACTAAACAATAGGGTCTCTTTGGGTCTCTGTGATACAGAAGTGTTGCATTTCCTTTTCTCTGCACCCCAGGCCGATCAGCGGTTTTGAAGGAGCGGTGACGCTTGTGCTCGTGCTGTGGCCTCTTCGTCCTTTCTATTGCTTTGTACACCGTACATTTAGTAGAGCCTTTCTTGTCTGCTTATTAGTGTTCTGCAACTCTGCATTCACATTCTTTCTTCTTGCAGGTATCTCCGTTCAGTCAGGCGGTGATACCTGGAGTAAGCCTGGCAGCAGTTTCAGTACGGAGTCTGCATCCTCGGAGGTGAGTTTTCCAGCTGCTGTATGTGCGCTTCTTCCTGTATTGTGACCCTCCGGTCTCTCTGATCATGTTCCAATAGATCCTGCTGACCCTTCACCTTGTGCTCAACAGAAGGGGAGTGAGGAGATGTATATACTGAGAAACTGCTCTGCATCATTAGCATTGCGGCTTGTGCAGGGCAGGACATATGTCTAAGTTCTCCCTATTGCATGCTAACCCATTTGCCCCAAGACGTATATCTGCATCCTAAGCATGCGGGGTTGTATGCAGCAAGATCAGGAGCCCTTGTAAAAAGGAAACAAATAAAAGTTGTCATTACAAAAAATACAAGGGTGCTGGCTATCTTTGACAGCCGACGCACGCTCGCAACAGCCGTGATCAGCGTCCATGCTGACTGCGGTAGTTACCCTTTTAAATACTCCTATGGGTTTTCTGGGGTCCAGAACTGCCCCTCTACAATGATATTGTGGGGTGCCGTTCATTTGTTATGGCAGTCTGGGGCCTTCTGAAGGTCCTTAGGGCTGCCATGACTCACTGTCTATCAAGGTGTGCCTGTGACATGTCTTGATAGGCTGGCTGTGAGAATGCGGTATACTGTAATACTTTGGTATTGCATTGTACCACAAGAGCAATTTTAAATGATCACAAGTTCCCTATGGCAGGGGTGTCAAACTCATTTTCACTGATGGCCACATCAGCATTATGGTTGCCTTCAAAGGGCCATTTATAAGGGCTTATTCACACAGGTGTGTTTGTTTTGTATTATGCGCATGTCCCGATTACGGACCAAAATTTCCCATTAAAGTCAATGAGATTGCGTAAATACAGTTAATACATGTGATACATGCATATTCACTGCATAATAATGCATGAAGGTAGGAGAAATGTATGAGATCATCCTAACATAGTATGTTAGGCTGAAGGGACACAATGTCCATCCAGTTCAGCCTGTTTCGACCCCCGCTTGTTAATCTAGAGGAAGGCAGAGGCCAATTTAGCCCATTTGGGGAAAAAACTTCTTTCCCGAATCCGGCAGTCAGAATAATCCCTGGATCAACGTTTGAGTTCCTACCGGACTCCAAGACCCAAATCAACAACCCGGTGGTCACCTAATGTCTAGATCCTGTAATATCATAGCGCTTTTTTCCTCACACGTGAAAAAACCCAAGAAGGCCCAAATGCGAAATGAATGCGCACAGTTTAAGTCAATGAAAACGCTGCGTATTTCTCAGACGTGTAAATGAGCCCTAAATGTAACTACCCTTTTACATGGGTATGGAGCTCTCTGCACAATGATGGGGTTTCTTCCCTTCCATCTCTTTAGCACTGAGCTTCTTACCTTGGAGGGTGGCAAAGGTGCTCGAGTAGGGCTGGCAGAGCTATGCCACCACCGGTGAGTTGCTAAATAGAGCAGTGCGGAGGTGCAAGCCGGAGCTCAGAATCCAAGATGGCACCCACTCTCAAGTGCTGGCTGTGTCCTCCGTACTCGTCACAGGCCACACAAAATGTTATGGTGGGCCGGATTTGGCCCACAGGCCTTGAGTTTGGCAGACATGCTGTGTGGGGACAAAAAAAGTGGTAAAAATAAGTGTAGGAAAAAACAAGATTTTTGGTATAAGTTACTGTAAAATCACTTTCTCGTCCTGTTGATTGGGGAACACAGCACGACCTTGGGTCTAGCTGCTGCCAGTAGGAGGCGACCATAAGCATAAAAGTGTTAACTCCTCCTACTAGCCATACCCCTCCTGCAAGCACAAAGCTAGCTCAGTTTGTATGCAAGCAGTCAAAGTAGCATCCGACAACAATAGTTAATAAATAACAGCCATGTGCGACCGCACCGAGGACCCTCCAACCAAGAGTATATGTTACAGTCCTAATACCAGACTGGGTGGGTGCTGTGTCCCCCAATGAACAGGATGAGAAAGTGATTTTATGGTAAGTTATACCAAAAATCTTGTTTTCTTGTCTGTATCATTGGGGGACACAGCAAAGACCTTGGGACTTTTTCCCACCCAAGGGGGTGGGAAAACATAAGAAGCCGCATGTGTTAAAAAGTGCTATAAGCTCTTCAAGTGCGACAAGTGTTAATGGATGCCTGGACATCCAGCATGCTCAGAGACTGAGTATAATGGGATCTGAGTACCGGTCCCATCTACCCACCGGTAAGGAGCTTCCTATGAGGCACCCACTGCCTACATACGATGTAACACAGCCTGTAGACATAACCCTGGCACGGTAACCTGTACTGCTGCAAAGCGAAGTCAGACGGTTGTGACCGGCGCGTCCCTTGGGATGCGCCATGAACTATAAAAATGCAAATCGAATTAGTTCTTGCAGTGGCCCACAGCATTGCCAAGTCCACAGCATGGCAGGCACCGCTAGATAGTAGGGGGCTCCTGCTACAGGGGCAGGGCAGCAAGAGGACAGATACTCACCTGGTTACTTACCTACTCTGCCGGGTGTCCTGATGCTGGGGAATGTTCCCTCACTTTCAGCAGTGAACCCCATCTACTCCGCAACCTACCAAGAGGGGGAGTGCTCTGGGATGGGGAACCCTATAGCTGGCGGGCAGCGATCGATTGCACAAAGGCATGATCGTGCCACCTTTTCTTCTTGGAGGAGGACAGACTCTTGCCTGTGTGCCCTCCTTGTGGGGAACAGGTAGCAATCTGTGTGGCCACATCCTGTAGTCCTGAAGACTTTGAGTGAAGAGGTCTGCCTCCTACAGACCTAAGCTAAAACTGAGCTAGCTTTGTGCTTGCAGGAGGGGTATAGCTAGTAGGAGGAGTTAACACTTTTATGCTTAGTGTCGCCTCCTAGTGGCAGAAGCTATATCCAAGGTCTTACTGTGTCACCCAATAATACACATTAGAAAAAAGTTTTATTAGGAAAATCTGAAATGACAAAAAAAAGCCTTATTTACCCCGCATGGTGACCATCGTCAGAAAATAAAAATAAACGCTGCCAGAATTGTGTGTTTCTTTTTTTTTTTTTTTTTCCTTTTTGGGGTCACCCCTTCTTTAAAGAAAAAATGTAATAAACAGTGATCATAATGTCCCATGACATCCAAAATGGTATCATTAGAAACTCCAGGACATCCAGTAGAAAACGAACCCTCACACAACTATTTCAGTCGAAAAATAAAGTTACCGCTTTTAAAAGATGGCGGCAGCAAATTTTATGTTCTTTCTAAAGATATTTAATTTTTTAACAGTAGTACAGCAAAAAATAAAGCTGTATATAGATTCAATATCGCCGTAATCATACTGGCCCACAGATATAACGTTATGTCCATTTTTGACGCAATATGTATGCTGTGAAAGCAAAGATTTCTCCACCCCCTCACCCCCCCCCCCCCCCCAAGATGGCAGAACTGTTTGTTTTTTTTTTCCATTTTGCACCACCATATTTAATGTTTTCAGTACATTGTATGGTAAAACCTAACCCCCCCCCCCCCCCCCCCCCCATACAGCTCCATCTATAGAACAAGAGTTATGATTTTTTTTGGAAAGCGGGGAGGAAAATCTTTAAAAAAAAAAAAACAGGGCCACATCATTAAGGGGTTAAAGGGGTTCTCCTGGACGTCACGTCCACTGTAACGTGTGACGATATCCTTCGTTTTTATAGGGTTTCAAAGGAAGCCAGGGTGACAGTGGCATTGACCTCAGTGCCGAATCGCGAGAATCGTCTGCCACTTCCTCCCAGCGTAGCTCTCCGTATGGGACAATGAAACCAGAGGAGTTGAATGGTGCAGTCATGGTGGAGTCGAAATCTGACTGTCCTAAAGAGCAGGGTCAGAAACAGTCGGAAAAGAAGGCGAGTTTCTTCTTGTGTGATAAACTAGACTGTTGAATGCGCTGTCCTTTCTGCAGGCAGACTGGTATAGAGGGGCCATGGAGCGGAGAAGAACTGGAGACTTTCCTAATGGAGTCTGTTAGTAGGAAGCAACTAGTGATGGTGAACCAGTTTCTATCCCTTCACCTCATGCATCCGTCTCCCGGATGTGGGGTCAGGATGACTCTGTGACGTGTGCTTGTCCCGTGCTTCTCTTGCAGGAGCCAGACTCTGTTTCTGGAATTAACAAGGAACACAAGCCCGGTCCCATCGGCAATGAGCGTTCACTAAAGAACCGGAAAGGATCAGAAGGGACCGAGAGATTAGAGGGCAGCGTCCCACCTGTCAATGGCGTCGAAATCCACGTGGAATCTGTTCTTCCTGTTCCTCCTATTGAGTTTGGAGTAAGCCCAAAAGTGAGTATCGTTGTCCTCCTTTTCCTAGCACATGATTCTACTTCTGCTGCCATCCCGAGTGTCTTCTAGTGTTCTATATGTCATTTCTTGTTAGTTTGTATGCATTAAATGTACCTGTGTGTTTATTTTATTTCCGCTTTGCTTGGTTTCCTCAAGGATGCGGATTACTCGTTACCCCCTGGAGCTGCTCCTGGACCCGCTGCTAGCTCGGTTGCAAAACTTCAGGATGCCTTAGTAAACAAGGTGAAATATAGGAATTACTTTGATTAATTTGGCAAAACTTTTAAAGGTGTTCAATTCTTGAACAGAGTGTCTTATATCTGTGTTAAAGCAACCCTCCAGTCCCAGGACAACATTTGGTCCAAGAACAGGGGTGGTGGGTGTTATGTGCTATCCATCCTGTGCGCCAGTATCCCTCAGATCCATTGGTTTTTGGGTCTCATTTTTGGTCTTGCAGGATGGCTGTCGCAATCTTCTAACTACCAAATACGCTCTGCAAGTCCAAGGCACTTCTTGCTGTTCTTTGCTTGGCTGACGCTGATCATCTAAGCTGCGCTGGCAGAACCGAGCAGCTGTAGTGCATCAATATTCTAACACGCTAGCAATGCACAGTTTGTATTAGGTAGTCAGAAGATTGCATTGGTCATCATGCAAGACCAAAAAATGAGGCCTGAGTACCTGGGGCAGGTAATATAATGGCCCCTCTGCTCCCTGGTCAGAAGTTTATCCCAGGGCCAGAGGATCAGTTCTACAGGAAATGGTCCAATATTAAAAAAAACACATGGTTTCGTTCTTCTAGAAAAGTGCCACCCCTGTTTAAGTCTTGTCCGGTATTGCATCTCAGCACCATCTATGTGCATGCGACAGAAATGCTATACCGGACAATCTACAGACAGGTGTGGTGCTGCTACCATTGGAGAAAAGCAGCCATTTTTCTCTAACCCTGGACAACCCTTTTAAGTACTTGTGCTATAGTGATAAGAATTGTTTCCTTCCATCTCAGACTTAGTACGGTTTTGTTTGCTCTGGTTTTAGGCTGGTCTGTCACAATCCATACCCATGCTGAGAAGAGATCACCATCTACAGCAAGGAATGGGACTAAACCCCATGTCATACCCCACTGCCGACCTTACACTGAAGGTAACGCTCTCCTCACCCACCCTTATTGTGCTCTCCTGTCCATTTACAGTGCATTAACCTGCAGAGTGAAATGCTATGCCGTTGGATGCTAACAGTTGCTCCCTCGTACGATCGATTTGGATTCAATGCATTTTAATGTATTTGTACTCTCTAACCTGCAGATGGAGTCTGCCCGCAAAGCCTGGGAAAACTCGCCCAGTCTGCCAGAACAGAGTTCTCCAGCCGGCCCTGGCTCAGGAATACAGCCACCGTCTAGTGTGGGAACCTCAACAGGTGTCAATTACAGCTCATTTGGTGGGGTGTCAATGCCACCCATGCCCGTTGCCTCTGTAGCCCCTTCAGCATCTCTTCCAGGTATTTTTCTTTTCTTACCCTTTTGCCGACATTAAAGGGGTTATCTCAGCAAAGTAGCTTCTCCTATCAATAAGATGGGGGTTACTATCTGATCGCTGCTGGGACCCTAACTGAAAATGAGAACTGAGATCCTGGATGTCCCCGAATGGAGTGGTGGTTGCATATGCGTGCTGTCTCTCCATGGATTTCATTGGGGCTGCTGGATAATGTGCTCTATGGCAGTCCTGTTGAAATGCATGTAGCAGCAGTGTGCATGTATTATTGCTGCAACATTCATTCAGGGAAGGATCTGCACTTGTTCTTGTAATCGATGGGAGTCCCAGCAGTCAAATTCCCGCTGATCAGCTTAATAATCTCTATCCTGTGGATAGGGCATAACTGCCTTTGGTGGGATAACCCCTTTAACTGCTATACCTATATACTCAAGTCCCATCAAGAGCTGCATTCATAACTCTGCTGCCTCATATGAAGTTGTCCCTGGCTTTTCTTGATTATTTTACACTGTTCTGTAGTCTGATAGTGAAGAATAACAGTCTCCCATGATACACTGTACCACATTATACCATCCCCGTCTGCTTCTAGGGGGAGACGAGTATTGAATGCAGCTCTGGGTGTGAGTGGAGATGGCCTGATGTAACACAAGATGGTGAGGTTTTGTTGTAGTCGTCCGTTCCATCTCTGTGATGATTCTATGGATCCTTCCGACCCTTCGCTTTGTGCTCTGAAGGGACCTGAGGAGACTCCGTTACTGAGAGACTTTGCTGTAGTGATTGTAACACACTTCAACCATTCGGCGCAGCTTTTCTCTGCACCGAGGATTTCTCATCTCCTTTGTGTCTTTCTGTCTTCAAGGTAACCACATTCCTCCTCTCTACCTGGAAAGCCACATGTTTGCAGGTCAGCCGCGCCTGGTCCAGCAGACGATACCTCAGCAGCAAGGATACCAGCAGGTCCGTGTTCTCCAGCATAGTCTATGGTGTCTTCTACTTAACGCGACGCATTTGTCCGCCTCCATGATGTTTCAATGGATCCTTCTGACTCTTCTACACGTGCTCAGAAGAGAGCTGTAGAGATGTTGTTATGGCTGAGAGGCTGATACAATATATTTAATGCACAATAGGATCAATATGTTCCTTGACATCATACTGTGAAACCAATGAGGCTGGAATCCTCCATGGAGTGAATCTGGTCTGGGTGTTCGGGACGTTTCCTATACTCGGCCGTTATGGTCATTAGAAGTGCGTGATCTCTCACATAGACTTTCCAATATGGCGGTTAATCTATGTGAGATACCTCGCACTGTCTTTCTGGCTTATGAAATGGAAACGATCGAGCCCATTGAATGCGGTTCGATGGATTAGCCATTTGAAGACCCAGAATGACAATGCTGCTCCTGAGCGGTAGACAGATGAGCGTCACAGTGAGAGTACTTGCGGGCTCCCACATGATCATCAGTGCAAATGTGATCAGCAGCGGGGCAAAGACTGTAATATAAGCCTGCAGCTCGGAATTAAAAGGAAGCTGTCAGCCGTTTTTAGCTATATGAATTAATAACAGCGGTACAATTCTGTAGCATCACTCAGTTTTTGCAGTCACCGTGGCTAGAAGCATACCTGAGTATTTGGGCGTTTGAAAATGTCCCGCGTGGCATGTAAATGGGGCAGAGCCATCCAGTGGGTGCTTGCTGCATGCAGAGCAGGAAAAGTCCGTCCTGCTGGCCTCCTGTGACGTGGATGACATAGTGGATGCCATCGCTGTTAAACCTCATGCGTTGCACCAGGAGGTCTGATACTGGCACATGCACAGATAAACTGGCCCTTCTATGGGCAGAATCGCGGAGGTTACCTGTGTATGCGCCGGTATCTGACCTCAGACACGAGGAATCAGAGATTTCAGAGGAGGCTAGTAGGGTGGACTTTTTGGCTCTGCATGCAGCTAGAAGAGAAAGCCCGCCTGCCCACCGGACCGCTCTGCCTCATTTACATTGCGTGCGGGACATTTTCAAAAGTTTTTAGCCATGGTTATAGAAAAAACAGTGTTGGATGATGGGATGCTACGTAATTGTACTGCTATTAGTACTTTTTAGCAATATGAACGACTGACAGGTTCCATTTAACAGCACAGGTCAAAGGAATCTCTATTCTCCGCCTTTTAACCCTTTGAATGCCTACATTCAAGGGGAGAGACTGAGGGGAGACCACCCCTTTCATCGTGTCACAGGGAATCTCTCGGGAGGGTTACTGTTCCCCCCTGGTGGAGAGTGCCAAGTAGGCGTGAGGAGACTGATGGGCCAAGCAATGCTCCCTGGGAAATTGTACCATCTCATTTGCATAAAGAATCCCTGTGACACAATTAAAGCTCATACCCAGTCTGCACAGGCACTTATGGCATATTGCCCTCACCCTAGTGCTCTCTGACAATATTCCCTATTGTTACAGGGTATAACAGGCATTTTGTGTGTTTGTACAATGTATCGCTTTCCCTTTATACTCTGCTTACCTCTATTTTGTGCTTTTCCACAGGCTGCAGCTGCCCAGCAGATTCCCATGTCTCTCCACACATCGCTGCAAGCTCAGGCTCAGCTGAGCATGAGAGGAGGATTGCCCGTGTCCCAGTCACAAGAAATGTACAGCTCCATGCAACCCTTTAGGTAATGCAACAATTTATTATACACGGAATGGCCACCCTATTAGAGCCCCCCATATAGTAGCATATTGGACCTCCTTTGGCTTCAGAGCTGCAGAAATTGTTGTCGTGCCCATCCACAGGAAGCAGAGGACCCAGGGTGTGCCAAGAAAGCATTCCCCACACCATTACTCCACCAGCCTGGCAGAAAGGAGCCATCGATTCATGCTGCTTGAGCCATATTCTTACCCTCCCAATGGCAGGTGCAACAGAAATATGGATTTGCAATGTTTTTCCACTGCTCACTGATCCAGTTTTTGTATAGCTTCGCGGCTTTCAGTTTTTCATAGAACTGGTCATCTGCTGTTATAGGCCATCTGTGCTAAGGAACAATGAATTTGCATTTGAACATATCAGTTGGAGCACCAGCATTGCATTCAGCTGACTGTTGGACAGAGCGATTCCTGACATCCTCCTCCGACCCCTTTCAGTGACGAGTTGTTTACGTCCACAGAATCCCCTTTCGCTGGATGCTTTTCCTCAATCATGCTGTTCTCTGTATACTCTCCACACCGTTAAATCGGAAAATCCCATGTAGTTGGCAGTGAAATCCTGGCCCAGCTAGTCTAGCACCGATGACCAGGTCTCGTTGGAAGTCTCCCAGATCACTGGGTTTTCCCATATATTGTGAATTCACATTGAAACAGACCCACGGAAAACCTGTCACTTGATTTTATGCTGCACTCCGAGGTCACAATGATCATTTCTATACAGAGAAGTGTCAATCGTTAAAGGGCCGGGGGCGCTAATAAAGGGCCAATCGGTGTATGGAATGATCGTGCTACAGAGAAGGTGGCAGTGGTAATAATTGCCTGTGCATGTTGTACCCCCAGGTCCCAGGTGTATATGCATCCCAGCTTGTCGCAGCCGAGTGCCATGGTTCTGACCAGTGGCACCGGACTCAAACCTCAGTACTCTCCGTTTCCTGGAATGCAGCCTCTGGAGATGGTGAAGACGCAGCCCGCTTCCCCTTACCAGCCTTTGAGTGGGAGTCAGCAGCTTGTATATGAAAGTCAGCTGAACCAGGCGGCGGGCATGGGGGCCTCTCAGATGATGGACTCCCCTCTCACACAGGTCAGCTGGACACTTCTCTACATCTCTGCCACATTCACAGCCAGTTCTGCCCACGTTTCACACTAACCCTTCTGTGTTCCAGTTAACCATGCCAATGGCTGGCTCTCAGCTCGGGATGCCTCGCTATAACTCTGGACAGCAGCCAATGCTTCTACCGCAATCCATTCAGATCCCACAGGGACAGAACATGCCAGTGGGCGCTCCGCGGAGGATGCAGCCTTCAGTCCTGACCACCAGTCGAGAAGTGAGTGATGGGTTACATGCCTGCGTGTACGGGGACCCACTCCTCAGTTATAAGCCCCACCCCACCCTGCAGATCTCTGCTCTGAAGGATCTCGTTTATTCGTTGTTTCCTCTGCAGTCCTCTCAGATGGAGATGAAGGGATTTCACTTCACAGAAGGCAAGCAGAGTATGCAGACCGCCGCCTCTGTGCAAGCACAGCACTCATATCGGTAAGACTTTTGCCCTTTCTCTTGCATGTAACTGTCGTCCGCCCCCCTCTTTCCGCCCCTCACCACCACGTGGGGGGTAACTCCTGTCTACAGCGGCAGCTCGCTTGTATGTCTGCTTGCTCTAATTGAAAATGTGTCCATGTGGAGTGGCTGATGGTTCTGCATGCAAGGGAATGATATAAATGACCTTTACACCCATAGAAGTGTTGAGTAAGTCTATAAACGCCTGCAGACTTCAGAGCGGAACTCATGCAATATTCCCTGCCTTGTTCAATACTTGTACAGAGTTTATTCTGGTGATTTGCATTCTGGGAAGCATCATATAATATATAGGAAAACTCTCTCCCTGCTTTTATAAGAGCTCAGCTAAGTTGTCAGAGGGCTGTCTGTCAACCAGCTTAGTGACTGTTTCCAGTCGCAGCCAGTAGAATAGTGAGTGCAGCTCTGGAGTATAATACAGGATGGAACTCGGGATCAGTACAGGATAAATAATGTATGTAACACAGTGACTCCACCAGCAGAATAGTGAGTGCAGCTCTGGAGTATAATACAGGATGGAACTCAGGAGCAGTACAGGATAAGTAATGTATGTACACAGTGACTCCACCAGCAGAATAGTGAGTGCAGCTCTGGAGTATAATACAGGATGGAACTCAGGAGCAGTACAGGATAAGTAATGTATGTACACAGTGACTCCACCAGCAGAATAGGGAGTGCAGCTTTGGAGTATAATACATGATGGAACTCAGGATCAGTACATAAGTAATATATGTACACCGTGACTCAACCAGCAGAATAGTGAGTGCAGCTCTGGGGTATAATACAGGATGCAACTCGGGATCAGTATAGGATAAGTAATGTATGTACACAGTGACTCCACCAGAAGAATAGTGAGTGCAGCTCTGGAGTATAATACAGGATAAGTAATGTATGTACACAGTGACTCCACCAGCAGAATAGTGAGTGCAGCTCTGGAGTATAATACAGGATGAAACTCAGGATCAGTACAGGATAAGTAATGTATGTACATAGTTACTCCACCAGCAGAATAGTGAGTGCAGCTCTGGAGTATAATACAGGATAAGTAATGCATATATACTATTAATACATTGATTCTGTATGTGAACGTGGAAAAACGTAGCAGTACGGTAAGGACAAATATCGGTGCTGATGTAAGATGGTATGCAGTTTCTTTATTTTTAGGTGCGTGTTATATTGATTGTCTTCTCTGTCTCTTCTATTCTATGATGCATGGCCTCCTGTAGCTTACTTCATGAATGGTCCACACCTCACCCCATGCCACATTGAACAGTGCAGTCAGGCACCAGGTGGATGATGGCAGGATATGCCTCCACTTTGTCTCTTCTTTCACACATCTCCATAAGTCCTCTCCTCATCTCTTTACTTCCCCCATAGTCCATATCCTTCCAGGCACCAGTAGTAGTTGTGGTTTTGCTCTTTACCTTCTCTCAATCGGTTGCCTTTCATTTTAAGGCCAGCTTCAGCTAGTCCCAGTGGGAAGTCACCCGGACCGGGGCCATCTGCCAACTTGGGACACTATTCTCAACAGGTAAAGTCCTGTGATTAAGTGTCCCTTCCTCTTCCATATGTATGTAGACTTTGTCCATCACTGGATCAGAAGCAGCGGGCCCCTCCTATGAGATCCAGGGGACCCTACTACTAGGGACATTGAGGATGGTGTTATGGACCAGGCCTAGTGGTCGTATATCCTGCCTGCTCAGCTAGGTTTGCATGGAGAAAATCTGTGGTCTTTGTATCTGTAGTAAAAGCTTTGCCCTAAATGCCATCCTTGCGCCCCGTCTGCCTGCTGTTATGGTGACGTATTTGTTTTGTGTCCAGTTGTCCTATCGGCTTCTTCATTACTCATTGTGCAGCTCTTTAAATGTTCCTTTCTTAAAGGGCTCATCCAGTCCTATTTTAAATAAAGTTCATTCGCTTTAGTATTAAGTACTCTGCTGATATACTCTTTGTGTTTCCCTCCTCGCCATCTTCAAGGTCACTGCTTGCTGTCTGTGAATAGGAACATTCTTGTTTACTTCCAAAGACTGAAAACCCCGTCCTTACATCATGCCTCTCACTGCTGTATACTCTCCATATGTTGGGTGGGGTTATGTTTCTCTTTGTGGAGAGCACCAAGTAGGTGGAAAGAGACTTATAGGCCGTGCAATGCTCCTTGGGAAATGGAGATATGCAAATACAAGATGGTACAGTGCCTCTGTAGCGCCACCTATTGGAAGCTGGCTTCCCCAAAGGTCAAATTGGTCCAGCCTTCTATAGCTATATCAGACAAGTTTCTGCATGGTAAATACATCAGCAGCACAAATCGCTCTCCTACCCTGATATTTTTGCTACATTGTATCCGTGCAGATACATAGTATTGGCCTGTTTTGCTTACAGTGGATTGGTGGCACTGGATGCCATTTGTAGCAAATTCTCAGCTGCGAGATGTATTGGGGTTTTTATATTTTTACAAGTTTTTAGCTTCTGGATTTAAACAAATATTTTTATTCACGAACATCAAGCCGTGATTTTGCAAATGGCGTGGAATTAACCCCTTAGTTCCATAGGAGGTAAGTTTACGTCCTGGCTGCCTGCTACCTAATGCTACAGGATGTGAACTTGTGTCCTGTACACGGTACGGGCTCAGAAGCTGGCATCTGCTGCCAGCTGTGACTGATAGACGGCCTCCAGCTGCCCAGCAGGGATCGGTATGCTTATTGGCTCATAGGACGGGGGATGTCTCGCCTGCCTCCCCATTTCAGCGCTGTCCGACCGCAGACTCGCCAGTTTTGTAGAGAATGAACTCCTTCACTACCTGTGCTTTTCTCTTGTATCCCAATAAGAGGATAGCGTACGCACTGAAGGAGTCCTTCCTCGCAGTGAGTTGGCGGGCTGACAGTGCTGGAACGGGAAGGCAATGAGCAGAGCAATACTCTGTCTGGGTGCCCTGGTCCTGAGTCCATAAACGATCTATGGGACTCATTGTATTTACAGAAGACTGGTAAACCACATTATTCCACCCCACCCCAAATTATGTGACATCCCCTTCTGTCTTCTGAACTTCAGCTGAAGCCCCTCACTTGCTTGAGGCGGGGGGCCTCCGCTCTGTGTGCTGGATAATGCAGCACAGCCCTATGTGCAGACTACAGCTTTTTGATACATAGGGTATTGTTCTGCCCTTATGACATTTGAAGGTGTTTCCTGGGACTTTACTATTGATCGTTGGGGATTTGTAGCTTGGCATCCCCGTCGATCAGCTGTTTGCCAAGTCAGACAGAGCTGGAAGTAAATGGCTCTGTCCAAACAGCAGCAGCCCGAGTTGGTACTGCATGCGCAAGTCCCATTGAATTCAATGTTATGTCGGCCTGGCTTCTGCAGTGTTGACAGGGCTATCTGCCTCCAGCTCTATTGCACTGACAGTGGACCCTGCAGACAGCTTATCAGCGTGGGGACTCCCGAGTGACAAACCTCCCACTGATCACCTATTGATGACCTGAGTGGCAAGAAAAAGTCCCGACAAGAACCTTTTAGGGTGGAATTTGGCATGAATCTGCAGCAGGTTTCACCTGGCAAAAACAACATCAAAATCCACGCTAAATGGTACTGATCCACACCAAAATATACTAGGTGTGAACGCACCCTGGAAGGGGTTGTGCGGTTGTAAACTTATGGCTTACCAGCAGGTTAAGGTTGTCAACAGTAGATCAGCAGGGTTCCATTGTCAGGGACCTGAGTCAGCTCTTCCCTAGACCTGTGTACTTGTGTGCTGAGCTGATTTCTGCAGGAAGCAGATAGCTCCATTCCCACTGCAGTGGCCGGGCTTGGTATTGCAAGCTATCAGCTTTCTACAGAAATCAGCTCATTGTATGACTCGCAAACCATTGATCATCAGGTTCCTGGATGGCAGACCCCTGCCAGTCTATTATTGATGATCTGCCATGCTGATAGTTTTCCTACAAGGCAGCCTCATTTATTTATTTATTTATTTTTAAACTGAACATTCATTTTTTTTTTCCAGCAGGTAAAACCGAGGACTGACGATAAGTGCGGCCTGGTTTCTCCCAAACTTCCTGATCAGCCCGCTGCGAGTCAGATGAAGCCGGTTCGGACAGGGGCCATCAAGCCTTCAGTGGCGAAAATGGAGGAGAGCGCAGCCTGAGAAGCAGTTCCCATTGTTTTCTTTTGTAAATAACATGTTCTTATCGCCTCCCATGCCACCTCTGTTTCCTCCACTTCCTTTTTTGGATTCTTCCTGGTTTGAGAGCCTCCTCCTCCGTTACCTCCACAGTCACATGGACAGGCGGACAGTGACCCCCTTGGAGAAAAACAAACAAAAAAAACTACCTGTATCCGCATCCTTAGAGTTAATTCTTGCTAAATGGACTCCTTCGTTGACACAGGAGCGTCTTAGGGCTCATGTCCACGGGCAAATTATGATTTAAGATCCGCAGCGGATCTCCCGCATGCGGATCCGCATCCCATAGGGATGCATTGACCACCCGCGGGTAGATAAATACCCGCGGATCGTCAATAAAAGGCATTTTAAAAAAAATGGAGCATGGAAAAATCCGGACCATGCTCCATTTTCGTGCGGGTCTCCCGCGGGGACGGCTCCCGCGGGCTTCTATTGAAGCCTATGGAAGCCGTCCGGATCCGCGGGAGACCTAAAATAGGAATTTAAAGTATTTACCATCCGGCGCGGGCGGGGAAGGTCAGCTGTTCCTCACGGCCGCATCTTCCTTGCTTCGGCTCGGCGGATGTGCCCGGCGCATGCGCGCGGCACGTCGGCGACGTGCCGGCGACGTGCCGCCGGCGTCAGGAATTCATCCGCCGGCCGAAAATGAAGATCCGGCCGTGAGGAACAGCTGATCTTCTCCGCCCGCGCCGGATGGTAAATACTTTTAAATTCTTATTTTCAGCCCTCATGTCCGCGGGGCAGGAGGGACCCGCTGCAGATTCTACATGGAGAATCTGCAGCGGATCTGATTTTCCCCGTGGACATGAGGCCTTAAGCCTTTACTTTTGCTGCCCTCACCCCCCTTCATCATGTGACCACGCAGTCCGTGATTTGTTGGCGTCTCATGTCCCCTTCTTCCACCTTAAAACTGACACACAGCAGCGGATTTGTATCACTCGTTTCTTATGTTTTTAAACGACCCTTTACTTAACTTTTTTTTTCTCTCGTATCCTTACATATGTAACGACTTTTAATCCCTTCTTTTTATTCAGTTTCAGATCTGTCCAGACTGGGGCATCATTAGTGTAGAATGCAGCAACGTATCCTCGTATTTTGGGGTAAAGCAGATGGCATGAATCTTAGGACTACACCTGAGTTATCAGCACCCTGTGCTGCCATGTGTGATGGCGAGAAAATAAAGACCCGTATTAGCATTTTCGTGCTAAGTACAATGATCTCCAAGCTGTCGCTTTACAGCTGTTGCAAAAACAAAAATCTCAGCCTGCTGAGAGTTGTAGTTTTGCAGCAGCTGGGGAGTCAGTTTGGGAACGATGTTGTTAGGGGTTTGTTCATACATGCCAGTAGCGCCGACAAACTGGTACAACTAAAGTCGCACAAACCCCCATCCTAATACGTACAGTCTGCCGTGACTTCTTTTTAAAGAAACTGTTCTTGCTGTGGAAAACTTTTGCAGAACTCCATGGAATTGCATTTAAAGAAACTCATTAGGAGAATCTAAATCCGTCATATTATGCCTAGACAGGGACTGAGGGGGCGGAGCATGACCGACTTTATTATGCCCCGCCCCCTCAGTACAAACAATAGACATAACCTGATGGATTAGTGTTCCTTGGAGAATGCCATAAATACAATAAGCACGAATGTACTCGAATGATGAGTGAATCGCTCCTCAAATTCACCTGTCGTCGTGTGTCAGGTACAAAGAGGAGAATAGATTGTAAAGTCTGGTGGATCGAACACTTTACTGATGCGTAGTGTGGCCCTTTCACCTCCCGCACCCTTTGGGGCCCCTCAGGTTTGCTCTTTTTGTTTTATGATACATTGGATCCAAAGACGTAGATGAAGGAAGCCTTAGCTTTAGGAGAAGTGAGCACAGGGTCCTCTCGTCAATGCAACGTTCTAAGTTACACACTGGCTGAATTTACAGTACCGGTAGTTTTGGTGTAATTCACAGTTCGGGGCTGAATTGGTAGGGACTAGAGGCATAATTTGGCTTGTCAGAAATTGTATAGTCTAATATAATCTTTGCCCTATCAATCCCGGTGGGAGAAAGCATTGATGTTTTTTGCAGCTTTAAGTTTTGAGGCTATGGGTCATTGGTGGAATTAAAGGAGTTTGGGACAAGATGGCACAAAACTGCACGAGCCTAACCAGGAAGACTATAACCCCCTTCGTCCCTGTCCGGTCTGTTACAAATTGTGGGGTTATCGGTAGATTGTTACATACTAATCACAATTACACGTCAGAGTTAACAGCAAGAATGATGAATTTGTGAATGCGCTAATTGTGCCTCTTGGTTCAGTCCATTACGAGCCTTTCCTGGATATCCACCCCCCATCGCACCATCAATGGCACTTAACTTCTGAGTTATGTCACCAGCCCGTTACAGATTACAGTGTATTCAGCGACTACATCACTATTCCTCCCCCCCCACCCATCTGCATAAAGAGGCCTTAAAGTTCTACAACGTCCTTGTATTCTTTGTGTTTCCCTTCACAGTGTTTAGCATCTCTAGTTTCATTTGGCCCATGGCTACATATATTGTGTATATCTAGAGGCTGGGAACCTGTCCTATCCCCCCAGCTCAAATATACCGTACAGAGCAGGACTAGGTCAGTGTGTATTTACATTCACTGACGGCAAGCAGAGATCTAAAGCTGTGCAATATTAAAACACAAAGTATATTAGAAAATTGTGGACCTTTTCATTATGCAGCATAGTGTACATTATATAGGAGCAGGTATCTGGTTCTGCCCCATTATTTACATCTAACCGTATTTCTTGCAGGCGCCCATATAACGGTACAGTCCAGAACACGTCATGTTACTTTCCAACAACTACTGGTAGGAATTTCCTGAATGCAAAATGTATGTATAGAGTTCTTAGAAGCCTTTTGGACATTCTCTTGTAGCCTCAGTTATGGGATCTCCATCTGTTCAGTTTATATATTGGCCTCAACCTCAGTTGTTCCGCATGGGTGGGCCCAGAGCTAAAGGAACCTCCCTTGCTCTTGCTTTCTTAAAAAGGGTTTCACTTACTGACCTGTTGTAGAGACACTGTTGGGACCCCTTCCCAAAAAAAATTGCCAACAGACCCCTCAGCTTTTAGCCATATCCAGCCTACAAATCCCACCAAGACCACTTGCAATCCTCTACGGTTTTCAACATGCTCGCCCCTTGTCCCGCGTCCTGGCTCAATATAAGGATCTTAGTCTGGTTGTGTATATATGCAGTGTACAGTGTGTATGTAGTAGCAAACTGAAAACTATTTCAACCAGCTTTACCTCGCTTCCAGTTTAGTCTGTGCTATGTCTTTGTATATATTATAAATTTCCTTCTCACCGGATGTTGCTGCTGCATCTAGTTTGTTTAGGCATTTACATTGTGAGGCCGTGGTCAACAGCAGTGTCCTTAAGAAAATTCAAAGCGTCCACCTAACCACCTGTAATTGTGGCAGCCATTTTTCCCCCCCAGGTATTTGTAATATCACATGGGAAGTAAGGGTAGGAGGAGTTCCTTTGTGTGATGTCACTGGGGGTAAGAGCCTCCCTTTGTGTGATGTCACTGGAGAGTGGGAAGGAGTTTCTCTGGGATGTCACTGAACACAGGGTTTCCTGTGTGGTGGTACTGGGGAATTTGAAAGGGTTTCCTCTGTATGATGTCACAGGGGGTGGCAAGGGTTACCTCTGTATGATATCACAGGGGGTGGCAAGAGTTACCTCTGTATGATGTCACAGGGGGCGTGGAAAGGAGTTTATGTGAGATGATATCACTGGAGGGTGGGAAAGCTTCTCTATTTGTAATGTCACGGGTTGGGAAGGGTTCCCTTTATATAAAGTCACTGGGGTTGAGAAGGATTTCCTCTGTGATGTCACTAGGGTGGGGAGCATCCCTCTGTATAATTCACTGGGGATTGGGAAGGGTTCCCTGTGTGTTATGTTAGTGGTATTGGGAAGGAGTTTCTCTGCGTGATGTCACTGGGGGGTGGGAGGTGTTTCCTCTGATCTCACTGGGGGTGAGGTGAGAAGGGGTTTGTGTGATGTCACTGGAGGGTGGGAAAACGTCCCTATTTGTAATGTCATAGGGGATGGGAAGGGTTCCCTTTGTATAATATCACTGGGGGTTGAGAAGGATTTCCTCTGTGAGATGACTGGGGTGGAGAGCATCCCTCTGTGTAATGTCATGGGATGTGTGTGGAAAAGCTTACCTTTTGTGTGATGTCACTAGGGGGTGGGAAAATTCCCTTTAGTTTCTGTGATGTCACTGGGGTTAGGAAGGAGTTACTGTGTGATGTCACAGGGGGAAGCTTCCCTCTGTTTGATGATACTGGGGGAGCCTTTAGAAATGGCTGCCTGCATTCTATGCAGGTGAAGGGCGTTCGCTTTGAAGTCAATGATCTGCAATCACATATCATATTTCTAAGAGTTTTACCACAAAAAGGTGAATGGTTTCTCGTACGCCGGGGGTCCGCAACGCAGAGCAAACGCCAGATAATCTCTCCCTCCAGTGGGAATGACCCTGTGCAGCCGTCTCCAGGGAGCTGATAGATACCGAGTGTTTTTATATTTTTTTAAAAATCTATTCAGAGAGAACTTTTTAAGTGACCCAAAAAAATGACAGAGAATAAAACCTCCTGACCGTCACCGCCTGGTGTCAGACCACCCCCTGCCCTACATACCTCGTTTCCGGTTCATTTCATGTCCTCTCTCGGTCACCCTTTCCTTAAACGATGTGATTGTATTATTAGCTCTTATCATCTGGAAGAATTCTCATTTAAATAATAAAAAAATGTTAAAAAAATACATAAAAAAAAATAAAGCAAAATCTGCTTTTCTCAAATCTGGTGTCGTGTTTTTACATTCATGTCTGTTTGGACGCTCGGCATATGTCACCTTTTACAGCATGGCGGGGTTACAGTAAAGTCCAGCCCGGCTTCAGTCGGCATAATTGGGACTGTGCTGTAGGGGTCTAAGAATGAGTGAATGTGATCCACCCCAGAGGGGATCCCTCATCATGGACAACCCCTTCAATACGAGGGGCCATTGTGCAACCAATCAGATTTCCCCTCATTCTTAGGGCTCCTGCACACTGGTGAGAGCGATATCTGGATGTGATTGACGCCCCCCCCCCCCATATCGCTCTCGCAATCCCTCTGAAGTCCTGGATTCCCCCTGAAAATAATCCATGAACTGTGGGGGGGGGGATGAATACATCACCTTGGAGGCGCTGTCTTTTCTGGCGCGTCTTCCAAGGTGATGTATTAATATATATATTTTTTTTTCCTACAGTTCATTGATTATTTTCGGGGGGAGGGGGCTTATAATTCACATCAGTGGCAGAGGATTGCGGGCATCTCCCATTTATTTCAATAGGGTTGGCGCTGCTGCCGCCGCCGACCCCTTTGGAAACAATAGGGTGGGATTGCAAAAAGAATGGGGATGCTACAATTTTTAGTTTTATTGCTGCATCGCAAGCGTTCAGACATCGCACATGTGCATGGAGCTGTTTGAAGCCATTAGCTTCATGTTTTTGCGACTTCTCGCAGCGCTGGGAAATTGTGCGATTTCATCACCAGTGTGAAGGCACCCTTAAAAGAGCCTGCGATGTACAAGAGCTGGAATCTGATTGTAGCATCTTCGTCTGTATCTGGAGACAATATGATGGGATGTCTAATGTTTCATCGCCCTAGGGGGCACCGCAGTACGGGCCTATAGTCCCAGATCAGAGCTGTCAGAGTCCCAACCACTAGGAGTATAGGAGGGTAGATGCTGCAGCTCTGAGACAGTCACTAAACTGTTGGGGTGCAATCACAGGGGGCGAATCAAAGACAAAAAACACATGAAAGGCGAAAATCTGTAGCAGGAATTTACAGTGCGGATTTAAGATTAGCATCGCAGATTCATTTTGCTGTAGATTTGTACAGAGTGTGGATGAGATTTGTTTAACATCTTATATCCAAGCTAGAAGTGATACAACAGGGTACTAGAGCCTCCGTGCCCGCCCATATCACATCTTGTATCCAAGCTGGAGGCGATACAACAGTGTACTAGAGCCTCCGTGCCCACCCGTATCACATCTTATATCCAAGCTAGAGCCTCCATGCCCAACCGTATCACATCTTGTATCTAAGCTAGAGGTGATACAACAGCGTATCAGAGCTTTCATTCCTGTCCGTATTATATATTGTAACCATACTAAAGGTGGTAGAACAGGGTACTAGAGCCTCTATGCCCCCCATATCACATCTTGTATCCAAGCTAGAAGCCGTACAACAGGGTACTAGAGCCTCCATGCCCGCCCGTATCACATCTTGTATCCAAGCTAGAGACGGTACAACAGGGTACTAGAGCCTCCATGCCCGCCTGTGTCACATCTTGTATCCAAGCTAGAGGCGGTACAACAGGGTACTAGAGCCTCCATGCCCGCCTGTATCACATCTTGTATCCAAGCTAGAGGCAGTACAATAGGGTACTAGAGCCTTCGTGCCTGCCTGTATCATGGGTGGAAACATGGGTTGGCCGCTGTCACTGATAGGTAACTTCCAGCGCACGGACTCTCACCTCCCAAAATGGACCTGGCAGCTCGCTTATGTCATCCCAACCCGATGTTGAACTCATACCCACATGGCCATGGCAGCTGACACCTGTCTCCCCGCTGCCGCGCTCATACTTCTCCTCTGCTCCCGTTTCCCCTGCAGACGCTGCTGCCGGGGCTGCTGTCCCTCTCCTCCCCACTGTCAGTCAATGCCGATGCTGGCAAACCGCGCTGCGTCTGTCCATGTACCCGTGGCGCCACTCTTCTCCCTGCTGTCACATTGCATGCTGCTGTGTCAAATATCGCTCTCGCCAGACATGTTAATGTCCCTGCTGTGCCGCCGTCGCAAAGACTGCACTCACTCTGCATTTTGCTGCTCACCTGACCTTTTGCCCGCTGGCTCACTGAGACCAAAGGATCCATGGCAACTGAGGAGGGCGTGGGCTGGGAGGTCTCTGTAACCCATGCCTCCAACCATACATGCGGTGGAGACCTAATGCACCAGCACCCCTAAGGCATCAGTGCGGGGGGACATGCAGGGAGCATACTGCTGATCTGGATTATGATTTTCTCCAGCAGGCTTTTGGGGTATTTTGTCGCTTTCCTAATTATATCGTGTGCACACTTCGTCGACCAGAATCAGACACAAATGCTTGTCTAAAACCGGGAGAGTCTCTACCATGTGTAGAGGCTCAAGCCTTTTATTATAACACATGACAACCGCCCTTCAATGGGCGTGCAACAGATTACATCAGTAACATATAAGATTCTCATTTGTTGGATCATATAGAATCCCCCACCTCTCTGCCCACCCCCTCCAAGTGTTGAGGTGGTATGGACTTTTGTCCTAGCTGAAGTCA
Organism: Eleutherodactylus coqui; assembly: GCF_035609145.1. Lineage (NCBI taxonomy): Eukaryota > Metazoa > Chordata > Amphibia > Anura > Eleutherodactylidae > Eleutherodactylus > Eleutherodactylus coqui. The sequence continues at coordinate 9,117,788 of NC_089846.1, read as the reverse complement.
TCTCCGTGTAGTGATGAATCATTGTTTACCTAGCTTCAGGATGAGAGTGGAAGGGGGCCTAGGTAAACACTCAGTATTGAACACAGGATATACACATAACACTATAGCCCTTAACTCTTAGAGGTCTCTTGTGCAATCCCTATGTACTTAGAGCAAATACATCACCCATCCATGGGCTAGCAAATACCATGATTAGATTGTGTGTGTCCTTTAGACTCCTCAGAGCTTAGAGTCATTACAACAGCAAAATACATTTGGGTTATATTAATCGATAGACATTTTATAAATAATCATCATGTCTATCACACTGCAGCCAGGGGTTTGGTGCGGGTCAATTGTAAAATATGGAAATGCCCCTGGGGTGCGTCTATTATGCCCTGTGCGCCAGTTGACTGGGATACAATACTCGCCGTTTTAGAGCACACCAAAAGTGCAACTTCCTGTGCACAGGCGAATTTTCACTGCATTCCTCGCGGCAATAATCTGACTACAGGGAATGCAGTGACCGCTTTCCATAGTGTTGCTATGAAAAGCACAGCCCCCCTGTCCATGAGCGGAGAAGCATAGCCATTCCCTGCTTGAGGTCACCAAATTACGGCGGAGATCTGCCGCAGGAAACCGCAACGCCCGTGGACAGGCAGCCTAATGTGAGCAGCTCCTCGCAGCGGCGGGCGTGCGGCCCTTAGTTCATATAATGTATGCCAGAAACCAACATACATTATATTAAACAGCTACTGTGGCTCAGAGCTGGCCAGACGAGACCCGTGAAGAAAGCGGCCGGCGCCCCCAAACATCCATCTGGGAAAGCGCATGCAGAGTCTACTGTAGCCAGCGTATGAAACGCTCCAAAATGCTTTTTTTTGTTTTCTGGAGGCCGCCTTTCTTTAGGCTTCTACATTCATTAATCAAACCGATCCCTCCCTGAAAAGGGAATATTTATAGATTATAAAAAAGAGGTTTTTTTTTAATACAATTAATAAAACTCCCTCAATGTCAACTTTGAAGATCTGTATAGAACTTCATGCACCCTCCCGAAAGGTAGGTGTGTGCGACTTACATAACATATGTACCCATTTCCTTGTGTTTGGGGTATACTGGGGTGCAATCATGACTGTAAAAGGAGGAAAAGAAACACTAAAATCTGGACGATTGGTGGGATTTCTCGCCAACAATATGGCCGCTTCTTCTCTGTGCGGCGACGTTATTATTGTATTGCCTTTCCCTATAGTGCGCCCTCTGGCGGCTGACTGTAGAAGCGCTTTGTGAACGACGTCCGTGCGTCGCTGTACGTAGGCTTTACGCAGACTCTACTAGTCGAGCGCCGCTCTTCTCCGACCTTACTAGTCGCTGCTGATCAGCTGGAGCGCATACGGTGCGCCGTTACCACGGAGGATGGGGCAGTAGTCACCGAGGTAGGTGGGCGCCATTGCCGGTTATCTCACCACCCACTCGTCATGGGAACCTTCTATCAGTAAAGCTCTAGGAGTTCTGCAACTCCTATAGACTTTATGTCTGATCTCAGTATCTCTGCTTCATATCAGTGAACGGGTATCTTGTTTGTATTCAGTGACTGCAGTCCTGGGATTCTCCCAGCTGTTCATCAGCGTTGTGTCAGTGAGTAGATGCTTCCATTCACTGACAGCAGATTGTGCCCCACGAGTGTTTATAATGTCTGTAGATCTGAGGGGTCCTACATACAGAACTGATTACTGGAAACAGCAAGCTGCTCCTCAGGTAGCTCCTAATGGCAGAAGCAGAGAACAGCGAGTGCAGCTCTGGAGTATAATACAGGATAAGTAATGTATGTACACAGTGACTCCACCAGCAGAATAGTGAGTGCAGCTCTGGGGTATAATACAGGATGTAACTCGGGGTCAGTACAGGATAAGTAATGTATGTACACAGTGACCCCACCAGGAGAATAGTGAGTTCAGCTCTGGAGTATAATACAGGATAAGTAATGTATGTACACAGTGACCCCACGAGGAGAATAGTGAGTTCAGCTCTGGAGTATAATACAGGATAAGTAATGTATGTACACAGTGACTCCACCAGCAGAATAGTGAGTGCAGCTCTGGAATATAATACAGGATGTCACTCAGGGTCAGTACAGGATAAGTAATGTATGTACACAGTGACTCCACCAGCAGAATAGTGAGTGCAGCTCTGGAGGATAATACAGGATGTAACTCAGGATCAGTACAGGATAAGTAATGTATGTACACAGTGACTCCACCAGCAGAATAGTGAGTGCAGCTCTGGAGTATAATACAGGATATAACTCCGGATCAGTACAGGATAAGTAATGTATGTACACAGTGACTCCACCAGCAGAATAGTGAGTGCAGCTCTGGAGTATAATATATGATGTAACTCAGGAGCAGTACAGGATAAGTAATGTATGTACACAGTGACTCCACCAGCAGAACAGTGAGTGCAGCTCTGGGGTATAATACAGGATGTAACTCAGGATCAGTACAGGATAAGTAATGTATGTACACAGTGACTCCACCAGCAGAATAGTGAGTGCAGCTCTGGAGTATAATACAGGATGGAACTCGGGATCAGTACAGGATAAGTAATGTATGTACATTGTGACTCCACCAGCAGAATAGTGAGTGCAGCTCTGGAGTATAATACAGGATGGATGTAACTCAGGATCAGTACAAGATAAGTAATGTATACAGTGACTCCACCAGCAGAATAGTGAGTGCAGCTCTGGAGTCTAATAAAGGATGTAACTCAGGGTCAGTACAGGATAAGTAATGTATGTACACAGTGACTCCACCAGCAGAATAGAGAGTGCAGCTCTGGAGTATAATACAGGATGTAACTCAGGATCAGTACTGGAAAAGTAATGTATGTACACAGTGACTCCACCAGCAGAATAGTGAGTGCAGCTCTGGAGTATAATACAAGATGTAACTCATGATCAGTACAGGATAAGTATTGTATGTACACAGTGACTCCACCAGCAGAATACTGAGTGCAGCTCTGGGGTATAATACAGGATGTAACTCAGGATCAGTACAGGATAAGTAATGTATGTACACAGTGACTCCACCAGCAGAATACTGAGTGCAGCTCTGGAGTATAATACAGGATGGAACTCAGGATCAGTACAGGATAAGTAATGTATGTACACAGTGACTCCACCAGCAGAACAGTGAGCGCAGCTCTAGGGTATAATACAGGATGTAACTCAGGATCAGTACAGGATAAGTAATGTATGTACACAGTGACTCCACCAGCAGAATAGTGAGTGCAGCTCTGGAATATCATACAGGATGTAACTTAGGATCAGTACAGGATAAGTAATGTATGTACACAGTGACTCCACCAGCAGAATAGTGAGTGCAGCTCTGGAGTATAATACAGGATGGAACTCAGGATCAGTACTGGAAAAGTAATGTATGTACACAGTGACTCCACCAGCAGAATAGTGAGTGCAGCTCTGGAGTATAATACAGGATGGAACTCGGGATCAGTACAGGATAAGTAATGTATGTACATAGTGACACCACCAGCAGAATAGTGAGTGCAGCTCTGGAGTATAATACAGGATGGATGTAACTCAGGATCAGTACAAGATAAGTAATGTATACAGTGACTCCACCAGCAGAATAGTGAGTGCAGCTCTGGAGTATAATACAGGATGGAACTCGGGATCAGTACAGGATAAGTAATGTATGTACACAGTGACTCCACTAGCAGAATAGTGAGTGCAGCTCTGGAGTCTAATAAAGGATGTAACTCAGGGTCAGTACAGGATAAGTAATGTATGTACACAGTGACTCCACCAGCAGAATAGTGAGTGCAGCTCTGGAGTATAATACAGGATAAGTAATGTATGTACACAGTGACTCCACCAGCAGAACAGTGAGTGCAGCTCTGGGGTATAATACAGGATGTAACTCAGGATCAGTACAGGATAAGTAATGTATGTACACAGTGACTCCACCAGCAGAATAGTCAGTGCAGCTCTGGAATATCATACAGGATGTAACTTAGGATCAGTACAGGATAAGTAATGTATGTACACAGTGACTCCACCAGCAGAATAGTGAGTGCAGCTCTGGAGTATAATACAGGATGGAACTCGGGATCAGTACAGGATAAGTAATGTATGTACATAGTGACACCACCAGCAGAATAGTGAGTGCAGCTCTGGAGTATAATACAGGATGGATGTAACTCAGGATCAGTACAAGATAAGTAATGTATACAGTGACTCCACCAGCAGAATAGTGAGTGCAGCTCTGGAGTATAATACAGGATGGAACTCGGGATCAGTACAGGATAAGTAATGTATGTACACAGTGACTCCACTAGCAGAATAGTGAGTGCAGCTCTGGAGTATAATACAGGATAAGTAATGTATGTACACAGTGACTCCACCAGCAGAACAGTGAGTGCAGCTCTGGGGTATAATACAGGATGTAACTCAGGATCAGTACAGGATAAGTAATGTATGTACACAGTGACTCCACCAGCAGAATAGTGAGTACTGCTCTGGAGTATAATACAGGATGTAACTCAGGAGCAGTGCAGGATAAGTAATGTATGTACACAGTGACTCCACCAGCAGAATAGTGAGTGCAGCTCTGGAATATAATATAGGATGTAACTCAGGATCAGTACAGGATAAGTAATGTATGTACACAGTGACCCTACCAGCAGAATAGTGAGTGCAGCTCTGGGGTATAATACAGGATGTAACTTGGGATCAGTACAGGATAAGTAATGTATGTACACAGTGACTCCACCAGCAGAATAGTGAGTGCAGCCCTGGAGTATAATACAGGATGTAACTCAGAATCAGTACAGGATAAGTAATGTATGTATACAGTGACTCCACCAGCAGAATAGTGAGTGCAGCTCTGGAGTATAATACAGGATGTAACTCAGGATCAGTACAGGATAAGTAATATGTACACAGTGACTCCAGCAGCAGAATAGTGAGTACAGCTCTGAGGTATAATACAGGATATAACTCAGGATCAGTACAGGATAAGTAATGTATGTACACAGTGACTCCACCAGCAGAATAGTGAGTACAGCTCTGGAGTATAATACAGGATGGAACTCAGGATCAGTACAGGATAAGTAATGTATGTACACAGTGACTCCACCAGCAGAATAGTGAGTGCAGCTCTGGAGTATAATACAGGATGGAACTCAGGATCAGTACAGGATAAGTAATGTATGTACACAGTGACTCCTCCAGCAGAATAGTGATTGCAGCTCTGGAGTATAATACAGGATTAGAGATGAGCGAGCGTACTCGCAAAAGCACTACTCGCTCGAGTAATTTGCTTTATCCGAGTATCGCTGTGCTCGGGTCTGAAGATTCGGGTGCCGGCACGGAGCGGGGAGCTGCAGGGGAGAGCGGGGAGGAACGGAGGGGAGATCTTTCTCTCCCGCCCGCTCTCCCCTGCTCCCCGCTGCGACTCACCTGTCAGCCGCAGCGGCACCCGAATCTTCAGACCAGAGCACAACGATACTCGGATAAAGCACATTACTCGAGCGAGTAGTGCTTTTCCGAGTACGCTCGCTCATCTCTATACAGGATGTAACTCGGGATCAGTACAGGATAAGTAATATATGTACACAGTGACTCCACCAGCAGAATAGTGAGTGCAGCTCTGGAGTATAATACAGGATGGAACTCAGGAACAGTACAGGATAAGTAATGTATGTACACAGTGACTCCACCAGCAGAATAGTGAGTGCAGCTCTGGAGTATAATACAGGATGGAACTCAGAATCAGTACAGGATAAGTAATGTATGTATACAGTGACTCCAGCAGCAGAATAGTGAGTACAGCTCTGGAGTATAATACAGGATGTAACTTGGGATCAGTACAGGATAAGTAATGTATGTACACAGTGACTCCACCAGCAGAATAGTGAGTGCAGCTCTGGAGCATAATACAGGATGTACCTCAGGATCAGCACAGGATAAGTAATGTACACAGTGATTCCTTCTACCTGTGAGTTGGGGTGATGTTTGTGGTTGTGGCTTATTAGTAACATAAGGGTTTTCTGCTCTCTGTGCTTTATGTTCTTATATTATACATATTCGGTATATATTATCTTCCTTCTCTTCCTCCTCCAGTTTCTGGTTCTTGGCTCATCATCCCCACCAGCAAGATGGCAGCATTGAAGAATTCTCCCTTTGTCGTCACCGTGGAAGTGAACCTTATAGTTGTGGCTCTGACTCTGCTGGGGCTTTGGAGCCGACTCTGGAGTCTCTGTCATCCGCCAGCAGTGGTGTAAGTGTTCACTTCACCCATTATGATGCCCACTCAGGCTTCGGGCATCGCACATTCACAGCAGATTGCTGCCAGGAACATTTGCAAGAAGTGGATGCACTAAAATCAGTGTAATGTGCAGTAGGAGCCTATAGGGGTCACCAACCTGCAGATCTCCAGAAGATTGTGTAGACTAGATGCAACTGTAACAAACCCTCAGCTCTGAGAAATTTGAGGTCAGGGTGGGTTTCAGTCTCTAGATGTAAGCAAAAATGTTCCCATTCACTGACAACAAGCAGAGATTGTGAGGAATTGAAGCACAAGGTGTATTTAAAAAGTTACTTAGTGATGAAAATCCTTTTTTTGGGGTCTAGGGGGCCATTTAATGTTTTTGCGCCGTTTCTCACCCGCAGATTTGACGAGGTTTATTACGGTCAGTTCATCTCTCTGTACATGAAGCGTGTATTCTTCTTGGATGACAGCGGACCCCCGCTAGGACACCTGCTGCTGGCTCTTGGAGGTAAGAAGACCCTCTGAAACAGATGATATGAGTGCAAGTGCTGCACGTGGCCCCATAGCAACCAGCCAGATCACGACCTTCAGATTGTAAGCTCTTGGGCCAGGACCTTCTCTCCTACGTGGTAGAATTAGCCTGTGTGTACATTATGAACATTCCAGTAATCCAGAACCCTGATAATCCAGAGACAAAGATGTCGGATTAGTAGGAAAAGCCGCCTAATAGTTCGGCACTGGTGTATCTGTCCCTTTGGAGCTGAGTGCGTGCGTAGAATCCCAACAGTCTGCCATTTCTGGTCTTTATTGCGTTCTCTTTCTTGCAGGATATCTTGGGGGATTTGATGGTAACTTCATGTGGAACAGGATTGGGGCAGGTAAGTGACGTCCGCGGGGGCAGCGGGCAGTTGGGCATTTCTGTTAGGCCTTGTACACACGGGTGACAAAGTCGCACGATTTTGACGCGTTGCAACAATGCTACAAATCGCATGTTTGAGAAGCCCATGGTCTCCTATGGGTTAATTCATACCTGCAATGTTTTGGAGTGTGTGACATCCCGAAACAAAAACCCCGGGGGTCCGGCGATATGCATGTGACTCGTGAGGTTTTGTAGCCCATGTTTCCCTATGGAGCCTACCTCTCTGTTGCATCGCATGAAAACGCGATTTTCATGCGCTGCAATGTAACTTTGATAGTAGGAAATCCTCTTGTCAAAGCTATAACCTCAGCCCTGGCTGCCGGAAAAAAAATGTAAAAAAGTATACATCACCTTAGAAGCGCTGTCCTCTCCGGCGCGCCTTCTCCACGGCACTTCTCCTTCATCTCTTCTGGCCGCGGTTCAAAAACCCCCGCCTCCTGGAAGCGCTGACTGTGATTGGCTGAGGCTTAGTCAATCACAGCCAGCACTCGATGAACCAATCACAGCCATTTATGGAGCGCTGGCTCTGATTGGCTAAGCATCAGCCAATCGCAGCCAGCGCTCCCAGGCGGCATGGATTTTTCAATCCCTGGCCAGAAGAGATGAAAAACATTGCTGGGGACCCGAGGAGAAGATGCAGAGGAGCCCCAGACAGCGCGTCTAAGGGGATGTATACTTAAAAAAAAAAAATAATAATAAATAATAATAATAATTTCTGTGTACAGAAATCACCTAGATGGAAAATGTCTGGTGATAAATAACGCTACTGTACTAGAAATGTTGGTGTAACTACTGCGACCTGCTCATGGATGCTTTCCTTAAAATGCCAATAAAATGAGTTTTACATATATATAAAAATTCTGCAGCTAGGGCTTTTTTTCGGGGTAGGTCTTGTATTTGGTAGCACTACAAAATCGTGATATCGCTGCGATTTGCTTGCGGCGAAGATCTGTCGCCTGTGTGAACGAGGCCTTATGTGCGTACATGACTCAGATGCTCCCCGGTGTTACTTCATGGTAGTAGATGCTTTATATAAAAAAAATATTGACCCCTCAGCAGTCCGGTGCTATCAGTGATGTGTAGCATCAGGTATGAGGAGAGCATCACACAGGAGACTCCAGTACAGAAACCATCATGTCACCGGGTGTAGAGCCAACAACGGGGTCTGGTGGTGAGATGTTACCACTTGTAGAGCTGACAGCGGGGTCTAGCAGGGGGATGTCACCAGGTGTAGAGCTGACAGCGGGGTCTGGCATGGGGATGTCACCAGGTGTAGAGCTGACAGCGGGGTCTGGCATGGGGATGTCACCAGGTGTAGAGCTGACAGCGGGGTCTGGCATGGGGATGTCACCAGGTGTAGAGCTGACAGCGGGGTCTGGCATGGGGATGTCACCAGGTGTAGAGCTGACAGCGGGGTCTAGCGGGGGGATGTCACCAGGTGTAGAGCTGACAGCGGGGTCTAGCGGGGGGATGTCACCAGGTGTAGAGCCGACAGCGGGGTCTAGCGGGGGGATGTCACCAGGTGTAGAGCCGACAGCGGGGTCTGGCGGGGGGATGTCACCAGGTGTAGAGCCGACAGCGGGGTCTGGCGGGGGGATGTCACCAGGTGTAGAGCCGACAGCGGGGTCTGGCGGGGGGATGTCACCAGGTGTAGAGCCGACAGCGGGGTCTGGCGGGGGGATGTCACCAGGTGTAGAGCTGACAGCGGGGTCTAGCGGGGGGATGTCACCAGGTGTAGAGCTGACAGCGGGGTCTGGCATGGAGATGTCACCACCAATCAGTACGGACATCGCAGCTTCTGGACCTTCCAGAGCCCGCTGTTGGCCATGTTATTGGGGGATGGAGGCCATCCGGTGTGTGCGGTGCCGCCATGTTCAGGGAGACCTCGTAAACTGACAGAACGTGGACAACGAAGCCTTGTAGGAGCTGTGAAGACATCACACACATCGTCTGCCCTCGCTCAGGAGGCCTCACAGGCCATTGGGACATCCATTAGCACCAGAACCCTCCGTAGGGAACTACATGTGAAGGGTTACCATGGACGAGCGTCTGCACACAGCATCACAGTAGTGACTGCACAGCGGCGCCTGCGATGGGGCTTAGAGCGACGGACTGTAAGTGAGTGGAAGCAAGTGTTGTGGATGGCTGAATCACAGTACACTATCTTCAGATCGGATGGCGGCACTTGGGTGTGGTGGTTGCCTGGAGAGTGGTTTCTACGTGACGGCATCGTCCCAACAGTAAGGTTTTGATGAGGTTCTGTTACGGTGGGGGTTGTTAGGGCCATTGGTTATAGTGAAGTTCATCTTCACCACTAATGGGTACAGGGACATCCCATGTCATACGGCACACTGTGGGGAGCAGGACATCTCCAGACTTGAAATCCCTCCAACACCTATGGGAATCTGGTGGGGGGTTACTGCAGTCATGGAGGCCAAAGGCAGTCCAACAACAGATGGAAAATGTAATTAAAAACGAATTTCATCCCCTTCTATGTGCGTCCCAATATTCTGCTGACCAGTTTCCCCGCTGCTGAGGCTGATGTCCATTATTCTCTCCCCTGCAGAGTACAGCAGTAATGTCCCCGTGTGGTCGCTGCGTCTGCTTCCTGCCGTGTCCGGAGGCCTCTGCGTCCCACTTGCCTATCAGATAGTGGTTGAGCTGGGCTGCTCCTCCTGGACCGCAGTTGCCGCTGCACTTCTCATTCTGTTTGGTGAGTTTACCTTCTCCCGTTGATGTAGTTCATGGAGGTCCCGTTGCTGAGACCCCGCTGCTCCCCAGATCTGCAGCGCTCACCCAAGTTCTGGGCCCTTCAGCTATCCTCTATGCTTCCTGCAACTGAAGACGGACAGATAGATGTCCATAGACTTCCATGTGTCAGCCTTCAGCAGCCCACAAGCAGTAAAGGCAGAGGCACAGCACTTGGGTGGGTGATCAGCTGGGGTCTCAGAAGCGGGACCCCCCCCCTATGATCAAACCGTTTGGCATGTCACTCTGATGTCAAACGTGCAGCACCTCTTATTAAAGCGTTTCCCCTCTAAAGATATCTCCCCCTCAGAGTCCTTTTACACGGAGCGCTGAATCGTTGGAACGAGCGAACGATGGCGAGTAGTTTGCTCTATCCCCTCAGTGACGCCGCTGATTTTGGTTCTAAGGATGTGACCATTTTCTGAGATTTTCATCTCACTTTTTAAAAGCCATAACTTGACTCTTCCACTGACGCCGGCGGTTTTTACTTTTTTTTTAAGCCATGGGGAAATTTTGCCAAAAAATTTTTATTTAATTTTTTTTTTTTACTACTTTAAAAAAAATAAAAATTTTTAAATTTTTATTTCCCTGTAGTGGACTTGATCCAGCGATGCGGTGATCACACTGATAATACATTGCAGTACTTCTGTACTGCAGTACATTATCATTTCTCACAGTGATCGCAGGCCATGGCAAACCCTGATGCTGTTGTCTAGCGTCCGGTTGCAGTGGCAACTCATCTTCTCTCTGTAAAGCCTCTACATGCGCTAATCCACATCGATGGTGATATTTATGTCCGGGGGTGGGAAGGGATTAAAATGCCGTCAGTTTACACGCACAGATAACGGTTACATTTTTTCGTCGTTTCCTTGATTGGGGGGGCTCTGCCAATCAATGGGAACGACTGAAGCCTACATAAAATGAGCGATAAGTGAACATATTATGGTTTGCTGTTCGGTCGTTGGCCGTATTTCCACTGAACGATAAACCGTCAAATTTGCGCGATCCAATAATTTTTTGCATCATAATTGTTCAGTGTAAATGGGCCCTCGCCCACAGAGTACGAGATAAAGGTCTGATCTCTGGGATTGGGACCGGAGGACGATGTGCCTCGAATCCCTGCGCACCCTCTACTCCCATCACTTCTATGGGACAGACGGGGCATCGATGCGCTCCGTGTTCTCCCTCCATCCCATAGACAAGAGTGAAGCAACATTTGCGCCGCCGCTCCACTCACGGTATTCAGGTTGTGCTGTTCTTTGGATCGCTGAGGGTCCCAGCAGTCGGACCCCAACCATCAGATATTTATACCCCATCCTATGGAAGCCCCTCAGGCCGCCTTTGGTTGTGGATATTCCGCAATGGGATACCCGCAGTCATTCCACACCAAGAGGAGCCGATTTGGTCACGTTTTCCCGTACAGAAAATTGTGAAATTCTGCCTTTATATTTAAACTCCACAGCATAAAGACATTCTGCAGCATCGGGATCGGCGGCATCTAAAAAAATACTTCTATGGATTTACTGCGGAAATTGTCCACCGCGTGTAACGTCTCCTCCGCGGCGTCTAATAGAAACACTGGAGTTTCTGCAGCAATTCTCCTAGTGGAAATGTCGCAGCAGATTTGGCCCGGTCGGGGCGGCCCTAAGATGTAGCTGGTTTTCGGCTGATTTCACCCCTTTATTTTTATAGTCGCTCCATACACGAAACGCTGGATTTATTTTCCCCAGTAGATTATTTGCAGTAATACTCTTTTGGAGACGAAATACCTGGTGGATTCATCACTGTTCATTTTGTCACAATTTTAGAAAATTCTCTGGTCACGCAGTCTCGCCTGATTCTTCTGGAGTCCATCCTCATATTTTTCATCCTCCTAGCTGTCCTGTCATACCTCAGGTTTAACAGCCATCAGCAAACCAGGTGAGTCTAGTGAGTTGCACGTTACTTATCTTGTATTATACTCCAGAGCTGCACTCACTATTCTGCTGGTGGAGTCACTGTGTACATACATTACTTATCCTGTACTGATCCTCAGTTACAGCGTGTATTATACTCCAGAGCTGCACTCACTATTCTGCTGGTGGAGTCACTGTGTACATACATTACTTATCCTATACTGCTCCTGAGTTACATCCTGTATTATACTCCAGTGCTGCACTCACTATTCTGCTGGTGGAGTCACTGTGTACATACATCACTTATCCTGTACTGCTCCTGAGTTACATCCTGTATTATACCCCAGAGCTGCACTCACTATTCTGCTGGTGGAGGCACTGTATACATACATTACTTATCCTGTACTGATCCTGAGTTACATCCTGTGTTATACTCCAGAGCTGCACTCACTATTCTGCTGCTGGAGTCACTGTATACATACATTACTTATCCTGTACTGCTCCTGAGTTACATCCTATATTATACTGCAGAGCTGCACTCACTATTCTGCTGCTGGAGTCACTGTATACATACATTACTTATCCTGTACTGCTCCTGAGTTACATCCTATATTATACTGCAGAGCTGCACTCACTATTCTACGTCACAGTGATGTGGATTCGGTGCAGTGTACCAGGGCCCATCCCCTCCCCTCCTCCTGTCTGTTTAGTCACTAACTCTGAGTCTTCCTCTGCAGTCCATTCTCTGCCCGCTGGTGGTTGTGGTTGCTCCTGACCGGTGTCTCCTGCTCCTTTGCGGTGGGGTAAGCGGCTCCTTCTCCTCACACCTTATCTCCCGCCTTTACTTCACCTCTCTGATGTTCTCCTCTCATCCTCAGAGTCAAGTACGTCGGTCTCTTCTCCTACCTCCTGATCCTGGCGCTCGCCGGGGTGCACAGCTGGCAGCTGCTCGGGGACCGGAAATTGTCCAATGTACGTATGTGACGTTTCGGCCCTCCCCCTGGTGCATTGTGGGTGGACGGACTCTCAGCACGCTCTCTTAATGTGCAGGTGGTGGTACTTTGTCACTTGGGGGCCCGTGGTTTGGCCCTGCTGCTGCTCCCAGTGCTCCTGTACCTGGGGACCTTCTACATCCACCTGTCAATACTGACGCGGTCCGGACCCCACGACCACATCATGAGCAGCGCGTTCCAGTCCGGTCTGGAGGTAACCCTAACACATAAGACAATCCAAGGGGCTCAAGCAGAAGCCCACGTCCGATGGAGACCCCCAACCGCATCACAGGGGTCTCTGCCTTCATGTAGATAAAACGTAATGGAGTTGTACCAAGAACAACTCTTATAACCTATCCATAAGCTGGATGATAAAAGTCTGATCAGTGGGGGTCTCACAGCTGAGACCCTCACTGATCTCAATAACAGGTCCTGTGTCCCCCTCTTCTCCTCACTATGGGCTCGCTGCCCCCTCCCCCCGCGGTAACTTTAAGACAGAATGGTGTGGCGGTCGCACAAGCTCAGCACCGCTGCCTTCATTTCAACGGAGCAGCATTGCACATGGGCGACCGCTGCTGCATTCAGTCTGATGCCACTGCAGGGGGTGCAATTAGCCTGTAGTGAGGAGGAGGGGGACACAGGACCCCCCTTGGGATCATTGGGGCATCCTGTGGATAGGTGATAAAAGCTCTTCTTGGTACAACCCATTTTATTAGTGTTTAGTAAAAACTTTGCAGCTTCCTAATAGTTTTAGGTTTTTAATATCTCTGCTTTCCGTCGGTGAATAGAACAGGCCTCTTGTCTGCTCATGTACCTCTACAAGAGGTCCTGAAGCATTGACGACCTCTTTCTTGTCAGGGCGGCTTGTCCCGCATCACCCAGGGGCAGCCGCTGGAGGTGGCATTTGGATCACAGATCACACTCCGGAACACGCTGGGTAAACCAGTGCCCTGCTGGCTGCACTCACACAAGAGCACCTACCCGATCATGTGAGTGCACCTTGCAATGTCGGGAGGAGGGGTAGGATATTCTACTTAAAGGGGCGCTCCAGTCCTTACATCTTCAGTTCTCGCCCTGCAGGTATGAGGGGGGACGTGGGAGCTCGCACCAGCAGCAAGTCACCTGTTATCCCTACAAGGACGTCAACAACTGGTGGATCGTGAAGGACCCGACGCGGTAATCGCAGGATACGGTCTGTGTGTGGCGCTTCCTTGAGATGCGAGAGGAAACTATTGTGTTGTTGCTTATTCAGGCAGGACATGGTTGTCGGCTCCCCACCGCGGCCCGTGAAACACGGAGACACCATACAGCTGCTGCATGGGATAACGGCACGCTTCCTTAACACGTATGTGTCCCTTCATGTATGTGTCGTGTTAGACCTGGACGTTAGCCGCATGCTGGCTGCTCGGTGATCGTGTTATCCGCATTTCCTTCCCCCGCAGACATGACGTCGCCGCTCCCTTTTCACCCTACGCCCAAGAAATCTCCTGTTACATTGACTATAACATCTCTATGCCGGCACAGACCTTATGGAAGGTGGTGAGTGTCAGCTTCTGAGACAAGGGGGAGATCACTGCTTAGGGGTATGTTCAAGCGCTAGCGGAAAAATCCACAGCTGATTGCAGCCTGCAACACCACCCCTCTCCCCTCGGAATACTGAGCCCTCACTGCCGCGCACATCCTGCAACCGCTACTGAGCCCGCCGCTGGGCAGGTGACGCCAGGTGAGCCGTGTGCATTGCAATTAGGGCTCAGTATTCCGAGGGGAGGGGAGAGGAGAGGCGTTGCAGGCTGCAATCCGCTGTGGATCTGCAGTTGAAACGGAGTCAAAATTTTCACCAATGGTTCAGATTTTGCCGTGGAGCTTTCCGCTGCGGAAAATCTGCAGCATTTCCACTACGTGTCCCTAGGACTGTTCCCATGTATCAGTCAATGTTTGCCGTCCAGTTAGGAGAGGCCTGATCCACTGTAACGAGCCGTGCACCCATAACGGCATAGCAGGTTTCCATTCACTGATCGCAAACAGAGCTCTTGCCACAGTTGGGTTACTGCCAACTTCACAAAAAAAACTTTTCACCTCTTCTTTCCAGGAGATCGTAAATCGGGAGTCTGATAGAGACACATGGAAGACCATCCTGTCTGAGGTGAAGCTGCTTCATGTGAACACATCATCTGCACTGAAGGTAAGAGCGTTGAAAGCTATTGTTCCCTGTTACCAGCCATATCATGCTGCAGTTGCTGTCGGTATTGAATATGATTACAGTAACTTGCTTGATGAGGACAGTGATGGAATAGCGAGGGATGAGCTGGTGTGGAATTACTCACACGTTGCAGTCATGTCACGGTTTTTGCTGCACTTTTCTAAAATTGTGCAAAGCTGCGGAGATTTTGAAAAGTTGCAGATAAAACCGCAACGTGTGAATAAGCACTTAATGGAGACAAATAAAATCCGCCTTGGCACCGATGAGGCTTGAGGAACTCGCTGGTGACTTGCATTATCTGCCGCAGCTCAGTGGCTCTACATTACCAAACTGGGGCTTCCGGCAACTGGAGGTTGTGGGTGACAAGATGGCGAAAGCTTCTCATCCGAGCCTGGTGTGGAACGTGGAGGAGCATCGCTACGGCAGGAGTGAGTGCATAGCAGGGCGCAACCTCCTAATCTGCTCCAATCAGGGACATCATGAATATCTGCGCTTCTTATAGGCCGGGAGCAGGCGGAGAGGGAAGAGGAGCTGCAGGCGCCGGCACAGATGGACGTCGGGAGGAACCTCAGCTTCATGGCTCGATTCTGGGAGCTGCAGGTAGATCGCTAATATGTGATTCATGGCAGTGCTGCATGCAGGAGCGCGGGGGGCACAGGCCGAGCGCTGGTTCATGCACCCTCTTCCATCTAGTCCTTGCTTTCTCTGTCCCTATAGTGGAAGTTGTTGACCATGCGGAGTGAGAGTCCGGAGCACAAGTACTGCTCGTCCCCCCTGGACTGGATCACGCTGGATACCAGCATTGCTTACTGGCTCCACCCTAGGACTACGGTAAGTGGACTCAGACGGCTCTATTGACGTAGTAATAGGGGTTGCAATTGTGACTTGGCCCTTAAGGTCCCCTGCGCCACAATAACACCTACCGCTGCTTCCGTTTCCAATCTCTTAAGCAGAAGGTACTTTTCATTTCCACTTGCCCAAGCACACATTGCATACACAGCGCTTCACACCGTGTAACAGCAGCCCAGCCATGATTGGGGTGTAAGAGCACAGGGGTCACAGTTAGGCCTTAACGACACAGAAGGGATCACTATTAGAAAGTGATGGCATAGAAGTAGCCAGTAGTAGATTGTGGCATTTAAATGCCGCTGTCAAAATTGACAGCATTTAAAGGGTTAATAGCTGTGATCAGTGTCAGCTGTCAGAGACAGCCGCCACACACTGTGTATGGAGCAGGGTCAGCTGCCAATCCCAATCCATACAAACCCTGCACCCGGAGGGCGTACACACTTTAAGCCGGGTTCACACGGCCACGAATCTTTGTGGCATGGCCTATCTTTGGGTGTGCCATTGCATCGCCGATTCTTTTCAATAGGGCTGGCCAAGCATTGCATCACGTGCTAGATGCATGCGGGTGTGATGCGAGGTTTCCCATTGAAAACGCTCTGCAAACCTCTGCCGCAGCTGATACAAAACTGCCTTACATCCACGGCACAATAGCATGCTGGCGGGCGCGATATCTGGGCATGTTTCACGGCCCGTAAAGCACTCGCCTGCGTGACATTAGCTTTAAGCTCTGAGGTTAAGCTTTTAACACTCTAGCACTGTCCCTCGCAGTTGGCGCTGCATCGGTCGGCCACGTAAGAGACCCAGTCATCCAGCTGAATGACTTAGATCAAAGCCGGCAGCCATGAAGAGTAGGGATGGGGCCCAAGCTGAACTTATTCTACCTAGGCCAATGGGCTTTTAGCTGCGCCCCTGACTTATTTGTCTTATTAAAGGGACCTTATCATTGCCCATGAAGCTCATAGGACAGGAGGCACTGCGTATTGAATGGTCGCTGTCCTGCAAAGCTTCCAGCTCCTGTGCAGCATATGGAGGAATAACCAAAGTCCGGGCACCTTGTTTTTTCCTGTTACACCCGAGTGGCTGCGGATGGCAATACAGTGATTGGATGGTCTGACTTTTCATGGATTTTAGTGTGGTACGATTGGATGCCACACACTTGCTGGGTCTCTGAGTTTGCTTTCCCCTACCCATTTGGCACCTTTGGGCATTTTTTCTTATTCCGCTCGTCTTGTGTACAGCAGCTCCTGCGCGCTCGTAATGACAGGACGAGCTCTCTGTGTCAGGCTGCTCTCACGTGTTAAAATGCACCATTTTTTAACGCACCCCCTCATTACAACGGGTGGAGATGTAAAAAGCGCTAAATGTACTAAAATAGAGCAGACAGCGCTCAAACGCGTTCTACTGTATAAAGGGGTGTGTGGCCTTGTGCGCAGAAGTAGTCCGCGGTCTACATGATGCCGGGTGAATATGAGTGACCTCAGCAGGCCAGCTCCTAGGAACCCCTAACTTTTGTTGATGTGGCTCTTAAAGATTCTGTTACCAGCGCTGCCCTTCGGTCTTGGGGAAGACCTTGTATTACCTGCTTCTATCCTTTCTCCTTGTTCTGCCTCTGATCTGCTTGCTCCTGGGGTCTCTCTGCAGATGGTTGTGGGGATTCCTACGACGCATTCTCCAAGTTGTACAGTTTCTTTAAATCCAGCCCCCCATGCAGTAAAACCACAAGCTTATATACACCTCTCCTGTCTCCCGTCGCTCCCGGTCTCCCTTCTGATGTCACATTCAGAGGCTGCCGCAGTTGGTTTACAGGACATCACAGGCGCTGCAGCCTATAATAGAGGTCAGTGCTGCAGCGCCTGCGACGGTCTGTAAACTGGGCAGGACTGCAGCCTGGACACAGGCAACCAGCAGAGTGGGAGACGGGAGAGGTAAGTCTATGCTTATTTTACTGCATGGGGGCTGGATTTACAGAAATTGTACAACTCGGGAAAGCTCCTTTAAGGTCCCTTTACTCGGGACGACGGCCGCGCCTGTGACAGTTGTCTTGTGATTGGATACTTTCCTCCATTCGCAGTAAATAAGCAGTCGATGACACATTAAGCGGCTCTCGTTTACATGATCTAACGATCACTTGGTTTTTAGGTGAGCTAAAAATTAAGCAACTCTGACAAATGAGCAATTTGTCTCTCATTGGCCTGATGGTGGAGGCTTGTGTACAGGATGACTAATGCCTGAATTTGGGGTTTCTGGCAATAATTTGGGTGCTAATCATCCTGTGTATAGTTACCTTTTAGACTACCCCATGCACACTGAGCACTGCAGATAGTATTACAGGCCATTCACTTAAATGGGAACTTTGCCTGCAATACTAAGCCTGGCCACTGCATTGAGAATGGTGCTGTCTGCTTCCTACAGAAATCTGCTCAGTGCGGTGGCCTAGACAACAGTTGACTGGTGGAGGTCCTTGGCAATAAACCCCACCAATCCACTATTGTTGACCTAGCCGAAGACTAGACCATCAATAGTTTACAAGTGGACAACCCCTTTCAAGGGATATGCCAAGAAACCTGCTTCCCTGGGTCAGGTCTAGGGCACAGCTGCAGGAGGACGCGGGTTTAAAGCTGTAGAAGGTATCGCCCCTCCGGCCTGTTATTTGCATAACTCGCTGCGGCAGCAGCTTTTTCTAGATTGTTTCTTAAAGGGGGTCTCTGCCATCAAACACCCTCTGGGTCAGAGCTGCACGGCCTTGTAGTGTGTTCGCAGTGGGGGTTGGTTCGACCCCCTGTGCCATGATGGTGGCATTTTGCTGTGGGACCAGTGTAAGTAAGTCATTAGTGGTTTAGGGTTTCGCTTTACGACTTTGCAGCAGTTCTGTGGCTTTTACTACAGTTTTGGTCACTGCAGTAACGGTGCTCCTGTCTCGCTTGTCCCTTCAGGCTCAGATCCAGCTGCTGGGGAACCCTGTGATCTGGTATTCTGCCAACGCCGGTGCGGTCTTCTACATCGTCCTCTTCCTGTACTACCTGCTGCGGCAGCGCCGGCGAGTCTACGACATTCCACAAGGTGCTGGCTGTAATCCGCGGTCTATGGAAGCATGCAGATCGCTGGCATCCTGATCATCGGGAATTCCCTGACCATATGTTGTATCCGCAGACACATGGCAGGCGCTACAGCTCACTGGGACGCTGTGCCTCGGAGGATGGGTGGTGAATTACTTGCCGTTCTTCCTGATGGAGAAGACCCTCTTTCTGTATCACTACCTCCCAGCTCTGACGCTGCAGATCCTGCTGCTGCCTCCGGTGCTGGAACACGTCCACCAGCATGTGATCCGGTGAGTCCCGCGCTCCGATGGGCCCCGGCGCTCCCCCTGGGGTCTGTGCTCATGTCTCTCTCTGTTCCAGGTCCGACGCCCTACGGAACACCTTCTGTGCTCTCCTGCTGGTGTGGATGTCCACTGTCATCCTGACCTTTACTGCACTTTGCCCCCTCACCTACGGCCTGTCGGCCCTGTCACAGCAAGAGTTAAGGAATTTAAGGTGGAAAGACACTTGGGACATTCTTATCAGAAAGTGATGTCTTCAGGTAGATGAGAACCTGCGCTGGTTACACGGAGAAGATGATGAGCTCCTCGGCCTCAAGATGCCACAGAGTCAACTTAAGGGGTTTGAGAATAGCGAACTAGAGGTTAGGAAGATAAAGGGGTCTACTGTGAGGACTGAGGGTCACGCTGGAAACGACCAGCAGGTGGTGCTGTGGCGGGATGGGCTAAAGCCCAGATGAGCACAACAGAGCAGACGGTCTGGCCTCCATGCAGCGAGGGCTGCAGTTAAGTCAGTAGTAGAGAAGTACATGACTCAGCAGGGGGCAGCACTGAGTACAGGAGGAAGCTCCTCCCAGCTGAAGAGAATCTGATATCTGTAGTGTCCCCAAAATAAAAGTATTTAGCCTTATGTAAGGTTTATAGTGTCACTGACTGGTCTGAGGGAGGCATCTTGAAAAAGGTGAAATCTTCCAAGATTTGTTTCCATTCACTGACAGCAAGCATTCTTATTTGCTGAAGCTGCTGATCATATCCATTTGCCAATAGAATATGATCAAGGTGAAATTTGACTAGAATGTTTACCGGCATGGGCAGCAATGAAGTGGTGACGCCTAAGCTGTTATAATGGGGTTAACTGGCTGCTCAGTGGGAGCAAAGGACGCTAATTAGCTGCTAATGGGATAATTAACCCATCAGTACCGAATGCAAAATGAGCGCTCAAAACTGTCAGTTTCTGATGAATTCTGAGCGATCATCTGTGTGTGTGAATGGCGCTTTTCTCCAATTGCTTTCAATGGGGCTGCAGCTGCTGCCACCGCCGGCCTCACTGGGGACAATGGACACTGCGATGCGAGATCACGCAGCAATATGGAATATCCTGCAACTTGTTTCCTGCATCGCACTGGGGTGCCATGCAGGAAAACATCACTCATATATATGATCCCGTTTATAAGAATGGAGGTTATATTTGTGCGTCTCCAAAATCCGTGTAACGGGCCCCTCCCACAGGATGCAGCGCGGAGGTGGGTTTTTGTTGCGACATTTGTGCTGTGGAATTCTCTGCTTTTTTTTTTAATGCAGACTAATTGCAAAATGACGTCATCTGTATGTGAGAAATCCACAACAATTCTAGAAGACGTCCTTCCGCCGCCGATGCACAGTCCAATCACCATAGGGATAACAGGGTGACCTAGAAATGTCCACACAGACCAATTCCGGCTCCTGTGAAAGGTCCCTACAGTTTTTCTCACCTCTTTAACCAACTTCGGGGCTAGTCCTCATGGGACGCTTATATTCTGTATCACTGTAAAACAAGTTTCAAAGTGCAGGACTGCAATGAACACGGCTGGGATCAACTAGACCTCATGGCAAGAAAAAGCTGCAGGATCAGAGTCCTTTTACACGGGACGCCTGGCGGTCACGTCCGCGCCTGACAGTCATCCCAGCGGTAACTTCTACACGAGGGATAATCGCTCACTGAATGGAGTCGCAGCGCCGAAGATCCCCGAGCGCCATAAACAGTCATTCATAGGTGAGCGATTGCCAGTTTATAAAGCAAGGGCCCTCCGACTACATCGGTTTGTCTGTAACCGTGGCCACACATAGGTCTGCAGAGGAGCTGCAGACACAAAACGGGAGATTAAGCAAGAAAACTTTCCAAATTATTTTAGATGCAATTAACCAGCCGTCTACAAGACCGACAACATGTGAGGCAAAAGGGACAAGATAATTCAACTTTTAATGACAACGATGTTACCACCATTAACATGAGAAACAGACACTGAGAATACTGTGTACAGCGGCGGACCCCCTGCCCTGTGCCTAGGGGGGGGGGGGGGTCTATTATATAACAGTCAGAATTTACTCCTTAGAGTAATGCTACCCTCTGCTGGACGGATAAATGTAATAACTGGGACTACAACCCCCATCAGTGCGCCGACTACTGTTCTCTCGGTCGTCAATCAAAGGCAGCAGCCTGGACCAGGAAATGTGTAAACGGCTTGTGAAATGTCACGTCCGATTATCTACAGCAGCCGTGGCGGACCCCAGCCCATATCCCAACATGCTCCACAGCCGCTGGGGGTTCGCTCATTTGCATAAGCATAAAGTGCAAAATTAAGAGCATTAAACTATAAAGTGGATTCAGTCTATATACAGCGCGAGGACGATAACGAGCATCAGCGCTGGAGGAGGCTGAGATGGGAGGAGCTGCTTGCAGGTTGCCCCATCCGCCCATGTACTAATACAAGGCAAGGACACTGCAAACAGCTCCTCAGATCTCAGCGTCTGGAATCCCAGCGAGTACCATCTGGGAATGCAGGAGTATAACTGCATTTATGGATGAAGGTTTCGGTGGCGGTTAGCCGTCATGCGTCACATAGCGGTACGTTCACATTTGGCAGATCTGATGCAAAAGTTTCCCATTCACATGTTGCAGAAATCCAACCCTGTTCACATGTAAGTCTGCTGGGTGTGAATTCCCCCTCATACATGATCCCGTGTATACTCACTATACATGTAGCGCAACACGTGAGACCCCAGAGAGCAAAGGTTACTGTCACCCCCCAGTGAGGACCACTGTCTCCACCCATCCCCGCTGTATGGGGGTCTGCGGCTCCGCTCGGTTCAGGCGAATAAGGCGGCGCTCTAGTTCTCTGCACAACTGGGGGTTCCAGTGGGCAGGGAAAACCTTAGGCGATTCAGTCCCACATCAGCACAGTCTCCTTTATGATCAGTGGCGGGGAATCCAACCTCTGGGATGCCCACTGATCCAAAGAAAGTGATGGCATATTCGAGTGATTGTGTGGCGTGGGGGTCATCCATTACATGGGACAGTTGAAGCTTTTAGTAGGTCCTGCAGCCGCAGGGCATACATCCAGAACTGGAGGGGAGATATTAAAGGAGGTTTCCTGGGTCTAAACTATTTAACAACATATCCTCAGGCCAGCGCATTGAGGGCTGTTCCACACGCGACGTTGCCACGAGAAAATCACAGCAATATCACTGCGCTTTTGTGGCGCTACAAAGTTGCGTGACTTAAAATCTAAGCCATAACTGCACTGAAGAAGCGCTATCAGCTCTGCTGCATCTTCTCCCCGGTACTGGTTTTCAGCAGGCCGTCTAGCTGGGATTTGAAAATCCCCGCCTCCAGGAAGCACTACCTCTAATTGGCCGAGTGCCGTGGCGCTCAGCCAATCAGAGCTAGCATTCGATGAACCAATCACAGCCATTCATTGAATTAGTTTTTTTCCTGCAGATAGGGTATAGTTGAGGGTTCTGGCAGTAGGATTTCCTACTGTCAAAGTTGCATCGAACCCCATGAAAACAGCGGAAAGCTCCATAGGGAAACCTCGCAAGGTTTTTGACTCGCACTGTCACATGCTACAAAACATCGAAATGTGAAGTAACACATAGGAAAGCATGAGCTTCACATACATGCGATTTGAAGCTTTGTAGCAACAGGAGAAGACAACGCGACTGTCGCACAGGCCGTAACCTCATAACGCTTAATGACATCAAACCTGCTCCATACAATGTGGGTGTCGGCCATCATTGACAACTGACACCTGTCCACAGCAGCTGTAATCAGCGCTCACCCTAATTGCCGCTGTTAATCCTTTAAATGCTGCGATCATAGTTTGAGGGTCTCGAATGAACACCCACCACCCCATCCTGGGAATGAGATCGCAGGTTGCTGTACAGTTGCCATGGCAGCTGGGGGCCTTCTGAAGGCTCCCAGAGATGCCAGTACAGACTGCCTATGAAGATCACGGGATAATGTAATACTACAGGAGCGATCAGAGGCCATAGTATAATCTAATAAATCGCAAGTTCAAGTCCGCCACAGGAACTTAAATTTTTTTTTTTATAAATGGAGAGCGGAGTAATTATTTAAAAAACAAAAACCCTTTCCCACATTTATAATAAAAAAAAAAAATCAAAATGAACGTCATCCAACAAAAAAGAAAAACTCAGAGTTGTGCTTTTCCGCTTAGCTCAGCTCCAAAAGAAAATGTAATTAAAAAAAAGTGATTAAAAAAGTCGTATGTACTCTAAAATAGTACAAATAGAAACTATTGAATGGCTGTGATTGGTTAACCCAGCGCCGGCTTTTATTGGCTGACACCGTGCCGCGTTAGCCAATCGGAGCATTAGCTTTCTGGAGGCGGGGCATTTAAGCCCCGCATCCAGAAAGCAATGCTCTGTCAGTGTGGAGGAGGGAGTGACAGCCTGCAGCAGCGCCACGGGAGGAGAGTATTGATTTTTCTTTTTCCTACAGCGTATTCCCGGCGTATAAGACGACCCCCGACTTTGGAGAAGATTTTCCTGGGTTAAAAAGTTGTTTTATACACTGGAAAATACCGTAGTAGTACGGCAAAAAATTATATAAATTTGTTATTTCGTTATCTAAATAATATATTACCCATCACTAAAAAAGAACGGACTCATTAAGGGGTTAAGGAGGTTGTCAGGGTTATTTTATGTTAAAACCCCGTTCCTCACGCAGTGACATAACTCACCAGCATACACTCGCCTCTCCCCGCTAACATGTTTACAGGCTGTAGCAGCCAATGACAAAGCTCAGCCATCGATCACAGAGCTCTTTTCATTGGTGGCGGCAGCAACAGCTTGTGGCATCCTGTGAACATGATGTTAGAGGACGACCCGGAGCGGGACACAGCGGGAGCGGGGAGAGTATATGCCGGTTAGTTATGTCACTGCATGAGGAACGCGGTTTTAACATAAAATAACGTCCCTCTTAAGTTAAACGATCATTCAGATTCTCGCCGGATCGCAGGAATCTGAACGATCATTTGTTCACCGTTCGGATCGGGCAGGCATAAAAATCAAATGATGATGGGCCTGAGTAAACAGGCAGATACTCATCTACCAACGACTGCCAGTCTACTGTGATTGGAGGGGGGCAGGCCAGAACATTCTCCTTTCACGGAGCGGTCTGTCCTCTGGAAAAGGGCCCTAACTCAGACAACACTTTCAAAGGTTGATTGGGGAGGGGGGTCCTGCAACTCAAGACCCCCAACAATCAGCAGTTATTGGGTCCACTGTAAATGCAGACAGAGCTGAACACAGACGGCTCCGTTCCCATCGCAGCGGCATGGGTCGATATTGCATTGAATTCAATGGAAGCTATGCCTGCAGTACCAAACCCCCCACCCCCCCCCACCCTGTGTACGGAACGGTCAGCTTCTGGCCCCGCCCCCACGACAGCTAACCTAATATCAAATATTCAACAGAAATCATGAATGGTGGACCCCCGCTGATCTATCCTGAGGATACATTAGCAATAGTAAAAGTCCAGGACAGCCCCTTTAATCTTCATATACTGTAATGTTCTGTAACTTTCTAACACACTGCTCGGTTCTACAAGATCTCGGCTTGTTGGTGGTATTTCTATTTACATCCAGAGGCTGAATACAGTTTGTTGCAATGT
The DNA here is from genome assembly GCF_035609145.1 of Eleutherodactylus coqui. NCBI lineage: Eukaryota > Metazoa > Chordata > Amphibia > Anura > Eleutherodactylidae > Eleutherodactylus > Eleutherodactylus coqui. The sequence continues at coordinate 9,092,929 of NC_089846.1, read as the reverse complement.
ATCGGTCTGCCGTCCAGGCTGTTCACCTCACAGAGGATTGTTTAAGACTGGATATAACTGTAGCAAACCTTCAGCTCTGAGAAGTATTAGTCTGGGTCCAGACAGAGATTCTGCATCGCAGTTTAATGGGGTTCCACAACACTTTCGACATGGACCAGAAATATTTCATGAAGGATATTTCCACTCACAGACAGCAAGCTGAGATCTTAAAAATAGCAAGGAATTGAAAGAAAGTTGCACAAATGTTCATTATGGGGTTTCACTTCATTTGCATGAATCTGGGAGCCATCAAAAATCAATAAAAACTGTCCTCTATGGCAACCAATCACAGCACAGCTATAAGAATCCTACAGCCACTTAACAAATGAAAGCTGAGCGCGTGGATTAACGAGGTCTCGTACACACGGGCGGTAGGGACGCCATTCGCCACAGTTTGTGCTGCGTCACTACTGACCCGTGTGAACGTGATCAGATGACTGTGCAGCCCATCACTGCTGTCAGATGCTTCGTCCAGCGTCATTGGCCGCCTCGGTCACCTGACCATAGCAGCAGGATTTCCCATATAAAGAAATAGTATTACCCATCACTTCAGAGCTTTTCGGTTCCGCTGCAGCAGCTGAGCAGAAGCTTCTCAGGATCTATATACTACAACCCTCATCATTCTACATGCGAGTGCCGAGGATTAATCCTCATCAGTGTCACTAAAACATCTTGCATTGCCTTCAGGTGGGGCTGGAACAGGTAGCTGAGACCCCCCCAATGATTCCATGAATGAGGGGGTGCAGCATGTGATTGATGGGGGGAGGGGTTGATCGCACGGACCTTCACATAATTCTACTGACACCACATTGTGTTGTGCGCACATTCACGAAGTTCTGGATGCCAGAGTAGCTGGCAGTGTTGCACTGGTCATCCACCTCACCAGGGGGCGCAACAGCCTACACAATCATGTGGTAAATGTCTCTTCTTACCGTCGTCTTCAGAGATCACCGTGTAAAAACTGACGATGCTTATCCGGAAAATGAGAGATGCTAAATTAGTCCCAGCGCTCCTCCCCCATCTGCGACCTCCGAAAGTCCGATCTTACTAGCCGCCCAATCCAGGAGCAGCTCAATGCGGCCGGCTGCTGGACTCCAGGTGAGTGCGCTTCCCGGGAACCAAAACGCCTCCCGACTCTCCCGGTCCAGGGAAGCTTCTTTTCTGCGACCGCCCATTTGCGGATCCTCGCTGCCACTTACAGATGTCTCCATTTAGGATGTCCTGGATGTGCTGCACGATCAGGTTAATGGCCACTGGAAGGGGGTTAAAAAAAAAAGGTCAGAGCGCTACAGGCGATCAATAATTATCACCAAATGGTAACATTTCACTATTAGGTGCTGCAGTACCGCTAGACAACATACAAAGCAGCAGCGCCCCTTAAACACCCCACCTCCCCCCGACTAACTCAAGTGGTCAGAAGACAGATGTCACAGTCACTGCTCACCCATATTGTCCACTCCCCGCGGGATGATAACGTCCGCATACTTTTTAGTCTACAAGAGGATTGAAATAACATTTAGAGATTAGCCGTGACACCGGAGACGAAAGAAAATACTGATCCAAAGCAACAAAAATCCTGCAGAAACTGATGTTTTAGCCTTCCGTGATAAAAGGAGGTGCAACACCAATAACCAAGGAAAATTACCGGGAGAGAGAATTCCTCAAATGCCGGCTTGACAAAAGTTGTGTACTGAGTGAGAATCTGCTCCAACTCCCTTCCTCGCTTCATGTCTCGCAGAACTGGAAAATAATAGTTCACATAAGTAGTAGTTATGTAATACTGCTCCCCTATGTACAAGAATATAACTACTATAATACTGCCCCCTATGTACAAGAATATAACTACTATAATACTGCCCCCTATGTACAAGAATATAACTACTATAATACTGCCCCTATGTACAAGAATATAACTACTATAATACTGCACCCTATGTACAAGAATATAACTACTATAATACTGCTCCCCTATGTACAAGAATATAACTACTATAATACTGCTCCCCTATGTACAAGAATATAACTACTATAATACTGCCTCCTATGTACAAGAATATAACTACTATAATACTGCCCCCCTATGTACAAGAATATACCTACTATAATACTGGCCCCTATGTACAAGAATATAACTACTATAATACTGCCTCCTATGTACAAGAATATAACTACTATAATACTGCCCCCTATGTACAAGAATATACCTACTATAATACTGCTCCTATGTACAAGAATATAACTACTATAATACTGCTCCTATGTACAAGAATATAACTACTATAATACTGCTCCTATGTACAAGAATATAACTACTATAATACTGCCCCCTATGTACAAGAATATAACTACTATAATACTGCCCCCTATGTACAAGAATATAACTACTATAATACTGCTCCTATGTACAAGAATATAACTACTATAATACTGCCCCCTATGTACAAGAATATAACTACTATAATACTGCCCCCTATGTACAAGAATATAACTACTATAATACTGCCCCCTATGTACAAGAATATAACTACTATAATACTGCCCCCTATGTACAAGAATATAACTACTATAATACTGCCCCCTATGTACAAGAATATAACTACTATAATACTGCCCCCTATGTACAAGAATATAACTACTATAATACTGCCCCTATGTACAAGAATATAACTACTATAATACTGCCCCCTATGTATAAGAATATAACTACTATAATACTGCCCCCTATGTACAAGAATATAACTACTATAATACTGCTCCTATGTACAAGAATATAACTACTATAATACTGCTCCTATGTACAAGAATATAACTACTATAATACTGCCCCCTATGTACAAGAATATAACTACTATAATACTGCCCTTTGTACAAGAATATACCTACTATAATACTGCCCCCTATGTACAAGAATATAACTGCTATAATACTACCCCCTATGTACAAGAATATAACTATTATAATACTGCTCCTATGTACAAGAATATAACTACTATAATACTGCTCCTATGTACAAGAATATAACTACTATAATACTGCCCCCTATGTACAAGAATATAACTACTATAATACTGCCCTTTGTACAAGAATATACCTACTATAATACTGCCCCCTATGTACAAGAATATAACAACTATAATACTGCCTCCTATGTACAAGAATATAACTACTATAATACTGCCCCCTATGTACAAGAATATAACTACTATAATACTGCTCCTATGTACAAGAATATAACTACTATAATACTGCCCCTCTATGTACAAGAATATAACTACTATAATACTGCCCCTCTATGTACAAGAATATAACTACTATAATACTGCCCCTATGTACAAGAATATAACTACTATAATACTGCCCCTATGTACAAGAATATAACTACTATAATACTGCCCCCTATGTATAAGAATATAACTACTATAATACTGCCCCCTATGTACAAGAATATAACTACTATAATACTGCTCCTATGTACAAGAATATAACTACTATAATACTGCTCCTATGTACAAGAATATAACTACTATAATACTGCCCCCTATGTACAAGAATATAACTACTATAATACTGCTCCTATGTACAAGAATATAACTACTATAATACTGCCCCCTATGTACAAGAATATAACTACTATAATACTGCCCCCTATGTACAAGAATATAACTACTATAATACTGCCCCTCTATGTACAAGAATATAACTACTATAATACTGCCCCTCTATGTACAAGAATATAACTACTATAATACTGCCCCTATGTACAAGAATATAACTACTATAATACTGCCCCTATGTACAAGAATATAACTACTATAATACTGCCTCCCATGTACAAGAAGATAACTACTATAATACTGCCTCCCATGTACAAGAAGATAACTACTATAATACTGCCCCCTATGTACAAGAATATAACTACTATAATACTGCCCCTATGTACAAGAATATAACTACTATAATACTGCCCCCTATGTACAAGAATATAACTACTATAATACTGCCCCCTATGTACAAGAATATAACTACTATAATACAGGCAGAGAGATAACATTACATCTGAGCTCCCTACCCTTTCATAGGTTATGTTCACATGTAGTAGAAATGCTGCAGATTTTACTGTTAAAGTTCACAGCACTTCTGTATCAAATACAGTGTCAAAATCCGCACCATTAGTGCTGATTTTGCCTTGGATTCAGTTCTGAATTCGCAGCCGATTTCGGTTTGTGCTGCACTCCTTTCCCCTCTGAATATTGAACGCTGCCAGGACCAAGAGTGCAGCACATGCCGTTACCTAGCAACTGCTACTGAGCGCTGCCACTGCCAGTCAGGTGCTGTCTAAGTGGCATTACCTGACTAGCAGCGCTCAGCAGCAATTGCCGTTTGGCGGTGTGCGCTGTACTCTGTGTTGGCAGCGCAGCGCAGGCTGAAATCTGCTGCGAATCCGTGACGGAATCCAAGGCACAATCCACACTAATGGCGCCGAGTTTGTGATGTGGAAATACTGCGGGTTTTGCCACAGACTTTCCACTGCGGACGATCGGCAGCATTTCCGCTACGTGTTAAGTACCTGTAGCCAGGCTTCGCACATTGCGCACTTCTTGAAGATTCCACCACAATTTGTACTATGACAGTTTTTACCATCTCCAGTCACTTAGCGATGCTACTTGTGTATCCAGAGCGGTCGGCCCGACACTCACCCCTCCGGGACAACCTGACATCCGAATCGGTGTCCACAAACAGCTTCAGGTGGAACATGTCTCGGATCTCCTGGTTATAGAACGCCAGAATCCCCTCAAACAGCAGCACGTCTGCCGGGTAGACGGTCGTCGTTTCTGGTAACCTGGAGGGAGAAGCTGCAGCTATAATCGTCTGTGCAGTACAGCTGGGAACCACAAGGTGGAGTTAGGAAATTGTAGCTGCTTGGTAGCCATGTTAACCCTCTAATAAGAGTCAACATGGTTACAAAGCAGTAAGGATTTGGATTCCTAGACCATGGAGTGAATTACCTATATGATGGACTGCTTGCTAGAGACGGGTCGCATCTTACAAAGACAGGTAAGCATATATTTGGTGGGCGCCTTACTTTACTCATTAGGAAAGCATTAAACTAGAACAATATGGGAAGGGAAGTGAAAGGTAAAAATATGCAGCTAATTAATACATCTGAGAACCTCGTTATTAGAAGTGGAAAGAAAGAAGACAGAAAATTCAGAAGGCAAGTAGAGGAGTAAGAGACACCGATCACAAACTAACATGTTTCTACACAAATGCCCAGAGCATGGGAAACAAACAAGGAGAACTGGAGCTGCTAACACAGGAAGAGGAATATGATGTCATAGGCATCACGGAAACTCGGTGGGATGATACACATGATTGGAATACAAGGCTTGAAGGATACAACGTATTTATAAGGAACAGACCTAATAACAGGGGAGGAGGTTCTGTGTTGTATGTTAGGAAAACATTCCTCTCCACCGAGATCCAAGCTTCAGAGCTGGGAGTTCTGTAGTAACTGTTTGGCTAAGAATACAAGGAGAGAACAACAGAAAGGACACCATTGTAGGCATTTACTATAAACTGCCTGGACAAGCAGAAGATATGGAGGAACTCTTTCTACATCAGATGGCCAAGCTTTCAAAAAAGCCCAACATGGTGATCATGGGAGATTTTACCGATCCAGACATTTGTTGGGAATCTCTCAGGTAAAAGTAATGGATCCAACAAATTCTTATCTGCTCTTGTGACAACTTTATCTTCCAGAAGGTAGAAGAGAAAACAAGGAGATCTGCTATCTTGGATCTAATTCTTACCAACAGGGAGGGAATGGTTGAGGAAGTAAGGGTGGCTGGGACCTTAGGAGGCAGCGATCATCATATCCTTGGATGTTGGATAAAAAGTGGAGGAAGACCTGAGAAGACTCAGACCTCAAGGTTGGATTTCAGAAAGGCAGATTTCAATGAACTCAGAAAGAGGAGAGGAAGAATCCAATGGCTGGATGTTCTTAAGGTCGGAAATGTCCAAGAAGGTTGGGAAATATTGTGAGATGAGATCCTCAAAGCACAATTGTTAACACAATCCCTAAAAGAAGGAAGAATGGGAAGCATTTAAAGAGACCCGGATGGAAGAACACAGAACTTGTACACATGTTAACAACGAAGAAAAATATGTTTATCAAATGGAAAGAGGGGAGAATATCTAAAGAAGAATATAATGGGGTCTGCAGAAACTGTAGGGCAAGTGTCAGAAAAGCTAAAGCTGATAATGAATTGAGGCTTGTAACAGAGGCCAAAAGCAATAAAAAAAACGAGGATTTTGGGGGTCAAAAGCAAAAGAAAAGTCAAAGATGCTATTGGATGTTTACAAGACGAAAATGGTGAATTGGTGAAGAATGAAGCTGAGAAGGCCGAACTTTTAAATCCCTATTTTGTATCTGTTTTCTCTCAGAAAGTAGATGTAACATCAACTGATCTTCCCTGTGCCATTGGGGGAATAAAAGAATGCAGACTATCAATAAGCAGAAAGATGGTGAGGGAAAACTTAGCTAACTTACATGAATTCAAGGTTCAGATAAATTACATCATAGGATACTAAAGGAAGCAGTGGAGGTAATTGCTGAACCACTGGCCATAATCTGTGAAAATTTCTGGAGAACAGATGAAGTCCCAGAAGATTGGAAAAGGGCAAATGTTGTCCCCATCTTCAAAAAAGGGAAGAAGGTGTATCCAGGAAACTACAGGCCTGTGAGCCTGACTTCTATACCGGGGAAGATATTTGAACAAATTATTAAACAGCATGTATGCAAGTACTTGGATGAGAATGGAGTAATTAACCAGAGCCAGCATGGGTTTGTAACAAAGAAGTCATGCCAGACTGATCTAATTTCCTTCTATGACAGAATCACCGACTGGGTTGATCAGGGAAATGCAGTGGATATAGTATATCTTGACTTTAGTAAAGCATTTGACAAAGTATCTCATACCATACTTATTGAAAAAATGACCAAATATGGGATTGACAAGGCAACTGTTGGGTGGATTCACAACTGGCTGAGTGATCGTACTCAAAGAGTGGTCATAAATGGCTGCACATCCAAGTGGAAGAATGTATGAAGTGCGGTACCACAAGGCTCTGTCCTGGGCCCAGTGTTGGTCAACATTGTTATAAATGATCTGGAGGAGGGAATTGATGGCAAACTGATCAAATTTGCAGACGACACAAAGCTAGGAGGGATAACTAACACTAGGGAAGAGAGAGGGAGGATTCAAAAAGATCTAGAAAAGCTTGCAGTGGGCAGCGACTAACAGAATGGTATCTAACAAGGAGAAATGCAAAGTCCTACATTTGGGCAAGAAAAATGAAAAAAAAAAAACACATACAGAATGGGAGGAATTGGGCTAAGCAGCAGCACATGTGAAAAAGACTTGGGTATACTAATAGATCATAGACTGAACATGAGTCAACAATGTGATGCAGCAGCCAAAAAGCCAAACAATTCTGGGATGTATTAAGAGAAGCACAGAGTCTAGATCAGGTGAGGTCATTATCCCCGTCTGCTCTTCCTTAGTCAGACCTCATCTGGAATACTGGGTCCAGTTCTGGGCACCCCACTTTAAAAAAATGACATAGGCAAACTGGAACAAGTTCAGAGAAGAGTTACCAAGATGGTGAGCAGTCTGCAAATTATATCGTATGAGGAACAGTTAGGAAGGGGGGTTACACAGGGCGGATTTGCCGCGGAAATTCCGTCTGGAATTTCCACTCGGCAAATCCGCCTGCAGCAGCTAATCTCGGGGTTAGCCAGCCATGTGGAAGAGATTTCTCAGAAATCTCGTCCACACGGGACGGCCAATCCGCTGCGGTTAATCCGGCCGAAACCGCGGCTGTGGCGCGGCTTTGCCTACCGCAGCATGTTCAATCTTTTTTCTTTCCGTTGCGGCCGCGCTCTCCTCTATGGGAGCGCCGGCCGCAGCGGAAGAGCGAGTGTCCGGGCTGCTTCAAAGCCGCCGCGGCGCTTCTCCCGGCGGAAATCTCGCTGTTTTTGCTTCGGCCAAACCGCGAGATTTCCAGCGGGATTCCGTCCCGTGTGACCCCAGCCTTAAAGGATCTGGGAATGTTTAGCTTGCAGAAGAGAAGGCTGAGAGGAGACTTAATAGCGGTCTACAAATATCTGAAGGGCTGTCACAGTGCAGAGGGATCAGCCCTATTCTCATCTGCACAAGGAAAGACTAGAAGCAATGGGATGAAACTGAAAGGGAGGAGACATAGATTAGATATTAGACAGTGAGGGGGATCAATGGGTGGAACAGGTTGCCACGGGAGGTGGTGAGTTCTCCTTCAATGGAAGTATTCAGAGGCTGGACAGACATCTGTCTGGGATGATTTAGTGATCCTGCACTGAGCAGGGGGTTGGACCCGATGACCCTGTAGGTCCCTTCCAACTCTACCATTCTATAACACGGAGATGCCACAGCACACTGCATAAAGCTTTATCTCGGGGGCACAGAAGGCTGTATTGTCTACCTTCAGTAACTGGAAGAGCTGGCAGCGCCTCACCTTGAATGAGTGACAAAGTCGTACATGGGGACGTCCACAATCTGCCCCTCTAGGATCCTGGTGAGCGTCCGGGACATTAGATCATTGTCAAAAGCATCTAAGAAAAGAAAGGGTTAATTTACTACTAGCTCTGCCAACGTAGAATGGCTCAGATGATGGTCAACGGGACCATGCAAGTTATTGTGGGACTGCAGAGTTGAATGAAGGGGTAGAACACCGGGACAACAAACTGAATGCCAACACATGAGATGGATCCAAGGAATATGCTGAAGGACGGGGAATCTGCTTGTAGGACAGCACTTGGGGCCACTCACCAGGGTGATCGAAGTTGTACTGTCCCTTTAATGCCCGCGCCTTCTGTTCAGGGGTCAGCACCTTGTAGAAGCGGTCCTGACTCAAAATGACCACCTTCCTCTGTCTCTGGTCGACCTCGTTCTGCCCCAGCAGCTCCATTATCTTCTCACAGACTGTGGACTGGAAGAGAAAAGGAGACATTATATACAGCAGAGATGGGGTTAATGGAAGTATCGCCACCTGGTGGCCAAAATATATGAAAATGGTACACCACCACTTGCTCAACTGAGTGCCCAGAAGTTGTAGTGCTTTAAGTCAGCAGGGGGCGCAGTGTAGAATGTCAGTGAATCGGCCATGGTGATTGGAGGGCTGAGAACCATTGATCTCTATGAGACTGGGGACGTGAGAACATAGTGAGATATTAACCACTTCAGGACCGCTGAAGCCAAATAAACATCCTGCAGTCCTGAAGGTTGTATGGCAGCTGAGTCCGCCCCGCAGCTGGCAGCCGAAGGTAACTTGGTGCATCTCAACAGTCAGCTGGAGGAGGGGACCCCGTCCCACAACCCATCGGCACCCGCAGCAGAGCGACTGCCTGTGCAGATGGGCTAGCATGGCAGCCTGGAGTCTACTTAAGGCTGAATGCACACGGGCAGAATTTCCACCATGGCACGCTGCCATAAGACCGCATTGGTTTAGGCAGTCCTATGCAGACAGACGCAATTCTGATCACGGAAAACTCTCGTGGTAAGAAAATCGCGGCATGTCCTACTTCAGTGTAAGCCTCGCACCGCCGCGTCATTGCTGATGTGCCGGGTTTGCACTGTGCATGTGGAACATCCACAGGGCAGAGCGAAGACACCGGGCAGGTAAGCCGGAGGTCAGTGCAGGGGCATGGGTCGCATCCCGCTGCGGCTGTCTGCATTCACCCTAAGGCTCCCAAGGTTATCAGGCATAGATGCTCAGCCCATGGCAACATCAAAAATTATTATATACTGTAATACTGAAGTACTGCAGTCTATAGTACAAGTGAGCAAATGATCACAAGTTCAAGTCCCTCGTGAGGAATAAATAAAAATGGAAAAAAGAAAAAAGTTTAATAAAGCTTTTTTTTAACAGTTTAAAAAGAAATAATTAAAAGAAAATTTAAAAAACCTCCACATATAAAAGGTATCGCAGTGCGCAAACATCTAAACTATTAAAACATCAGAAAATTTATATTGCACGGTGAAGGCCAGTTAAGAAAAACCAAAAAGAATGCCCAAATTCAGACTGGGGGGGGGGGGGGGGGGGGGGGGGGGGGGGCATCCCAGCTCTCAGAAAATTTGACTGAAACGTGATCAAAAAGCCATGTTTCCCAAAATGATACTAATATTACAGCTGACCCTGCAAGAGCGAGTCTGAGCAACGGAGAAATAACAAAAAGTTACAATCCCAGAACATCGAGACCATTAAAGGAAAAAAGAAAAACTCACCGAAAATCATTCTGATACATTAAATGGTGCCAATAAAAACAAATACAACTCGTCCCGCAAACAAGCCGCCGCAGCGATGGCGAAACTGGAAGGCGGCACGAAAAACAGAAAGAAAAAATCCCTGGTCCTGAAGTGGTTAACAAAAGGTTCCTGAGCGGGGGGCAAAGTCTGACCCTTCCTGCCACCGCAGAGGCCAACATCAGCCAACATGGACGGTTTATCCTAACGCACCTGTAAGGTTTCCCTAACTGCCGTCCCGCCGCACGTTACACCACGCAGCACGCCATCCAGGCGGCCGACGTCTATACACAGGAGAGAGAAGCGGATACAATGTATCCAGTGCAGAGAATCCTCTGGGGACCGCAGACTGACACACTGTAACAGACCCTCAGCTGTGAGAATTATCAGCTCTGGACAGGTTTTTAACCTCCAGATATCAGCAAGAGTGCTCATTCACTGACAGCAAGCAGATATTGAAAATGGAGGGGAGATCTACAAAGTCTATGAGAAACCCTTGTTATATGCTGGATGTGTCGCCCTTTGAGCCTCCTCTCCTCTCTGTTATCAGCTGATCACAGTCTGGTGATAGGAGCCGAAGTACAGCGCCATGTGACCAGCGCTTCGGGTGTGACTGATGGCTGACTGTACAGGATGCATCAGGGGGGTCCGTCAGCTACAGCCCCCCAGCCGTGCTGTGTGCGGAGCGCCTTTATCTCTCCCAGCGGAGGGACCCCGTGATCGCCGGCTATTTACCTTTTCACCGTGAGGGTGCGATCGCACGCAGCGGATTGATGCACTTCTTTACGCAGTTCTGCAGCTGATTTCACCCTTTCAATTGAAGTCTGCAGCGAATCCGCGACAAGATCCGCCAGCGGCGCGGCTGTTAGGCGGTCGTCCCACTGCGGACAATCCGCACCGCTTCCGTTATGTGTGAACACTACCTAAAGTGGATTTGGCCCTTCTGGCCGCGTTCACACAGTTTTTGCGTACGGATTCGTATGCACATTCTGCACGACCGTCCGCGAGGTTTTGGTGTCTTATGGGAATCCGTGCCGTGGTTCATGCGCCGCCGATGTGACCGCGCACACATTCGTTTTACGGAAACAGCATAGGACGGCGCTCGGTTCTTTCAGTAGTCCCGGCCGTCTCTCGGCGCCTGGAAGCTGCCGCTCCATCATTCAGGCGATAGAAGGGGGGGACAATCGTCTACCGGGCGTCATGGCGGCTCCTGTGAGTGAGAATCTGTCAGGCTGCGTCCGCCTCCACACACACAGGAACCGCTGCGCAATTTACACTTGTCTAATCGCTGCAGAAATTCAATCCCGTTTATGCCGCGGTCACTTGGGGAGGATCATCCGTGCGGAACGTCTTCAGCGTTTACAGTCGCACCGCGAAATTCAAGCCCTAAGATACAGGCGCTGGGCTCCGCAGCCGTTCTGCAAGAAGAAATGCGGCCAAATCTGCGCCTTTTAGATGTGGACGTGGCATCCGCAGAATGCCTGCAGGTGTTGTTGCGTGCCGGCAGCCATTCGCCACGTGTGGCGGCGGTTTTTGGTTCCTTGCGCACAGGGCGGAATATTCCACAACAGAACACGCCGTCCCCGGACTCCGCACCGACATTCGCACGGCGGACTGTGGCATTTGACGCAGAATTGCCGGCAGATTTTTATTTCTGCGCGTGGATTTTGGCGCTGAGCTTTCCGCAGCGCCGCCATAGAATATTCCATCCCGCAGGTGCCGCGCTCCGCTGTGGGGTGACCTGGCGGTGGGCTGGGGTTAGGAGCCGCGACAGACGCTACGGTTATAATCCACAGGGCCGCGCTGCATACAATGATGGGGGGTGGGTGTCAGCAAGCAGGAAACTGCCAACATAACAACCCCTGTCACTGACCAGAGCAAGTCCCTCCACTGCAGTAATGGCCGCCTTGGGCTGTCAGGGCCGCTCCTCCCCACTGCACACTCACCTTCCCGCTGGCCGTGCCGCCGCTCACCCCGATAAGGAAGGGTCGCTGGTGTCCGCGCTCAGGGGTCTCCATGTTCCCTGCAGAAGCCATGGCTAGGTAAGCTTGCTGGGAAGGGTCAGAAACTACAACTCCCAGAAGCCCCTGGGCGGTAGCGCCGGCCATAAGCATGCGCACGGCACGTACCGCACTGCATGTCGGGAAGTGGAGTTGCAGGAACTTGCGTCGCATTGATAGTCATGTGATGGAGGGGTCATGTGACAGAAAGGGTTGAAATAATGAGCAGTCGGTTGTTATGAACAATAAAGTTTTTTGTGTCTTTCTAAAATACGAGGCGGCTCACAGACGTGTATCGCGGCAGCACACTGTGATAAACGCTGCGACCAATCACAGCGCAGCTTTCATTTTACCTCAGTAGTAGAAAAAAGGAGAACTGTGCTGTGATTGGTTGCTATGGGCAACACAGACAGATTTTCTGTATCTAGACAGCTAAGACTGTCATTCATCAGGGAGTTGAAAAAAAATGTACGCAGGTGGTTCGGTTCCGTCCATACCGGCACTGTCATGTACAATACGGGAAAAAACCGCATCAATTTTAAGCTGACATTCACGTTTTTAAAAACATTTGCGCAGAATACGTTATCATCCGATTTTTCTGAGAAAAAGTTTTTTTTTCTAATAAAGTTTTGTAGTTCATTTTGTTTGCCCTTTTTCACAAAAACCGCATCTGTAAAGCGCACGGTGACATCGCCATGGGTTACCGTACATTCTTCATTAATTTGAGTACGTTTAAACTACCACTGCATCCATGAAACGCTGCATTACAGCTGCCTGCACACGGGCGGATTTGAATTGCGTAATCTGCAGCAAGCACCGCCCGTAGCACGCTCTGCAAAAGTGATTCTTCCTGCACACGAGCGGAAACAAATCACAGCATGCTCCATGGAAGTCAATGGAAGCCGTCCGACCCGCGACCCGTCCGCAATTGACAGCTGCAGATTCCACGGGAGAAAAATCTGCACTGCGCATGTCTGATGGCGAGCCGAGCGGAGCATCCGCAGTACAGAAAGCAGCTACGCAGTGCGGCCCGCTGTTTTGATACGTAAATACGCAGTTCCGTGCGTATTTGTGCGCGCCCATTCACTTCTGTGGTCTATTTTGCGCAGAATACGCAGATATGAATGAACGCATTGAAGTGGATGAGCCTTAAGGCTGCGGTCAGACATAAATTACCCGTAAGCGCTGCAGAATAAGTAGGTGCTACACAAATAACACGCCCCCTAGTGTGGTTTACGAACAAAACTCGTCCATTAAAGTCAATGGGGACAGAAAAAAACGGACGGCACTCGTATGTGTTTTTTAAGAGCTGCAGAAAGTAAGAATTTGCGCTCTCCTCAGGTTTTTTGTTTTTTTTTGAAGATGTGAAAAATACACATGGAGGGTAAAGAAACAAAACCTGACACATGGACCGCACACGGATGGCACACGCATGAAAAAACATCAGTTTTTTGCAGATCTCACACAATATTTTACGCACACCTAACGTTAGTTGAGGCTTTTCCTAGATGCCCGGGAACAGCCACTGGCATTGCGCACCGGGTCCCAGCTGGATAAGGTGCAGCCTGTCATCTCCAGGTTTAAGGGGTGCAGAGATCACAGACTCACCGGGCCCTGAGGGGCCCCAAAAGACATCAGTATTATAAATGGTACACGAGGGCCGAGTTATAGATTTTGCACGGGGGGTCCAGGAACTGGGGGCCTCAGTGTTAAAGGCGCTGCCCACAAACATTCTCCTCCATATGCCACAGGAGGGAATGAGGGCATCAGAATTAGGGGTCCCCTATTCAGTGTCCCCCCTCCCTTGGAGCATGAGCAGAGATCCTACGAAGGGCTCGGTGCAACTTAACATTGACTGGGGCGTGGCTGTAGCGGGCGCAGAGGTGGCAGTCGTACCCCAGTCCCAGTGTCTCTCTGCCACATATGGCACATGCTAGGTGGGGGGGGGGGGGGGGGGGTTGGCTGGGACAGATTTTGCACTGGGGGACAAGAGTTTCAAGCTACCCCTTTGTCCATTGGGTTCAGTGCTGCCCTCTGATGGGCTCATGAGGCAGTGGACAGGGTGGATGGCCTCATCACTAAGATACCATGCAGTACACTGCAACAGCTACATCTCCCCATATGCAGTGCAGCAGAATAGCCAGCAAGGATGTGACTGGAGTATAATGCAGGCAGTAACTGAGGGTCCGCACCAGACAAGGAAAGCGGTCCACATCCACAGAACGCAGCAAGTCCCGCTGTTCCAGAGACGAGCGGACGTTACGTTCACCACAAATCACGCATCATTAGACGTCCTTGCCCTTTAAGAGTTTACTGCGTTCTCATCTTATCCTTTACCCCAATAGCAATAAAGCAATAAATGTCCGAACCGTGCCAGCAACAGCCATGGCATGAGGGTGGCGCCCGGGCAAGCGTTCATATCTGCAAAGGCAGCGGAAAATGTGAATTCTAGTTCTTATGGAAATCGCTATTAAATCTAAATCCGTGAGTCGTTAAGGTATATGAATTCGTGAAAAGCTTGGCGTTAGTCACCATCGCCGCCATCAGAGCCCACACAGGGGATGGCACCCACTTTGTGCTTAACCCCTTTGTGACCGCAATACACCTTTTTACTGATGTCAGTAATGGGCAGCACATGTGTCTTTTAAAGGCAGTGGCTTAAATGACTACTGACAGCCAGGATCCTGCTCTAACAGCCAGGGGCAGAGAAACCTCAGATCCTGGTAGTTTAACCCCTTACAGACCACAATCAATAGCAACTGCAGCATGTAAGCAGATGACAGGGGGAGGGGGCTCTGTCACCCTTCAGCACCCCGTAATGTGATCACACGGTACTAATGGCAGCTGAAAGCCTCACAAAGCCCTCCACTTCTGCCATGTAATTCAGCCTATTAGACCCCGCCTCTCACAGTCTAATAGACTGATGTCATAGGCTTAGTAGAATGCATTACATAAGTAATGCAGTGTACTATCCTAGTGAGAGAACGATCGCATCTTCAAATCCTCTTGAGGGTCTAAAAAAAGATCAATACCATTTAATTGAAAGCGGCCCGATACTTACCCACGGTAGGGGCGCGCGATGCAAGGTCTCCCATGGGAAAGAATAGGAGACACTCTACGATCCTCCGCGGCGGAGAATCACTTCTTCCCCGAAGTGATGCGAGGCGGTTTTGACATAAAAACCGCCTCACATCCGCGGGGAATCCACATGGTGGGGGGCGCGATATCGCACTCGCCCGTGTGACGTTAGCCTAAGGCTGCTTCCACACGGCTGAGAAACTTGCGCAAGATTTGTGCGTTGTGAGACACGCCAATATGAGCCTCATCCTTCTGAATGGAGTCATATATATATGAGCAATGTTCTACCGCACAGCGATGTGGGAAACAGACCGCTGCGTGTCCCATCTTTTTACGTTCTTCGGAACGCATCGCCCATTGATTACAATGGGACCTTTAATGCATTCCATGGCATGCGAGTGCCATGCGATGTGCATGCGAGGTCTCCCATTGAAATTAATGGGAAACACTTCTGTTCCTCTTTCGCCCTGGTCCATGTGTAGGTAGCCTAAACCGCTTGTCAATGTGCGTTTTACCCGCAGATGTGCGGCATTTTTATCACACATATCGAGGATCAGCAAGTGTTTCCCGTTGAATACAATGGTAAACATCACATAGCACGGCATGCGATGTGTGTGACTGTCCCATTGAAAACAATTAGCGATACGTCCCGAGGGACGTGAAAAAATACGATATGCAGCAATATTTTGTAGCATCGCTGTGAGGAAAAAAAACATCGCTCGTGTATGACTCCATTCAAAATCCACAAGCTCACAAGCCCGCAGCAAGGGTCCCCGTTTACTTGTGAGTCCCTACACTAATATCAATTTAAAAATCACTGAAAGCGGCCTTATACTTAAACTCTATTTAGCAGTCTGGCTCTCTACATGTTGAGGGATAAGTGGTGTTTTTGTACGTTTTTTCCAATTCCCCCCCCCCCCCAAAATGTAACAAAAGTTTCACAACATATTAAAATATACAATTTTAACGAAAAAGTCCCCATACGGCTGTTTACGAGTTTTGGCTCTTGCAACAATGAAAATCATTTGATCCTTAAGGCACAAAACAGCGGTCACTAAGGGGTTAATGTGCCCCTACAGAGCAGCGTGTCACTCTAAAAAGCTGGATGACCCTTCAGGACTTGTAACCGTCGCTGTATCGGTCATCACTCAGCTTTCCCGGAGTCCTGAGATAGCAAAAAATAAACCATCAGAAATGAATTTCTCACAACTTGGCTGATGAGGACGAATGAAGGACGTCCTATGGAGGAGCGGCCCTTTAAATCTGATCATTAGTCAATGAGACGGGTCTGATAGGAGGGTCTGACGCCGCTTATCTGCTCTGTGTGACCTCGAGAAGGCAATTAGTAGAGATGCAGCCCGCACTGCGGATGTGGGAACTTCCATTATTGCCATCTACTGAGTGAGGTCAGGGCGCGGATGAACTGGTGGGTATTGTCAGGAGAGCGGCAGCCAATAAACAGGAAACGGGGAGGAAAGACCATTTCCCTCTAAATCCAAACACAAGTCATCGAATCTTCTGTCAATCTGCTAAGAATCTATTCAGTTCCCAAGAACCCCAGATGACAACCAACATGGCCACCGTCCCCTTTGGAGGGTTCACTCAGCTTTCCCGGACTTCTGAATGGTAGATCTGCAAAGTTTGCTAACAGCTGGGTGACAGGCAGCATGGCCGCCATTATACCACCTGTCAAACTGTCATCCGGCTTTTCTCGGCTGCTGCTTCCGTAATTGCTGTTGCTTCTTTGATGGCAGAGCCAACACATCCCCGCAGTCTGTATTCGGCAATCTCTGCTTGCAGTCATTGAATGGTAACATTCTTGTTTGCATCCAGAGGTTGAACAAGTACCCTGACCTAATTCTATTCACAGCTGAGGGGTCGTTACAATTGTACAGGGTACCTGGTTGCGCCCCCTTCATCTAGGTGGAGTGATGCACCCTGTGTGATCGTACACCCCAAAGGCCAGCCCTACAGACATCAATGCTAACAACACCATCCCTTGCGCTACATGTTGGCATCACTTGCCAATTTCCAAAACGGACGGCTCAGTAGTTGTCGCGTAGCATCCTGTTTTTGGTTGTCTAAAGGGTCTTCAAATGGGCAGAATGTTTCCGTATTCCGCACCAAAACCCACAAGTCCCATTGCGAATTTTGAGGCAGAATTTGCTGCGGAATGGGGTGCAGAATGTGGAAAAATTCCTCCCGTGTGAAAGGCGCTTCTGAAATTCATTGTGGACAATGAAATCAAAGTTAGTTTGCAGGTTGGATGCAGGTCGTGTCCATGAGCTGTGATGTAGCAGAGCCAGGTAGCACTAGTGCAACAGGGATCTTACTACCCACAGCCACCGCCAGGAGACTTGAGGGGCATCTCTGCTCCTTACAGCTGGTACCTTGGATAGCAATTAATTTGGCCCCTACAAACATGGCACGAGTGGTGACATAACCCCGTACCACTCTCTTATCCGACCTACCTACACCCTTTGTACCATGGTGGCACTGAGGATAATGGTACTGCCAGCCTTCCCTGTGAAATCAGCACCAGGAGCTGAGCTCCTATTTGCACAGCCTTCCGCAAACAGGTTCGTCAATTATTAATAAGGCAGCTGAGAGCCAGGAAACTGAGACCTGAGGGAGAGCAAGAGGGAAGGAGGGTGGAGAGAAGACGACAGGAGGATCAGGACCGGTAAAGAAAAGGGCCAGCGGAGGCCAGCGGGCAGCAGGGTGGGCACAAGTCAGAATGAACCAGCCTGTGTCTGCAGACCAAGAGCAGGATTAATGAGAAGAAGAGGATAAGACGCAGCAAAAGTTCCTCCAAGTCTCAGGGAAGGAGTGCCAAGACGCAGGGAATTATGGCTACTACAGGTACAGCATGCGGGGTTGGGAGATTGTAAGCTCTTGGGCCCACACTGACCAGTCACTATGACTGAGTTATTCACGTGGGCATGGTGCTGTGCGGAGGTGACAAGGACACATGATAGTGACTTGTATCAGACAAGCAAAAAGTTGTCAAACATGGGAAAATGAAGGCGCTAATAAAACCATAGATCAAAGCGTCAACACTGGTCCACAAGCTGCAGGTATCCACATGACTGTGAACTACAACTCCCAGCACATCAATTATAACAGGAGCTGCTGATATCAATCACATATATGATGTCTCTGGAGGTTATATCAGTATCGGAGCATTATATGAGTTTCTGGAGGTTATATTAGTACTGGAGCGTTATAAGAGAAGTGGCTGATGTCAGTAACATAGGATGTAAATGTCTCTGGAGGGTATATCAGTACTTGAGCGTTATAAGAGGGTCTGCTGATATCAGTTATATATATGATGTCTCTGGAAGTTATATCAGTACTGGAGCATTATAAGAGAAGTGACTGATATCAGTAACATATGATGTAAATGTCTTTGGAGGTTATATCAGTGCTGGAGCGTTATAAGAAGAGTGACTGATGTCAGTCATATATATGATGCAAATGTCTGTGGAGGTTATGTTATAAGGAGTGTTATAAGAGGAGCAGCTGATATCAGTCACATATATGATGCAAATATCTCTGGAGGTTAGACTAGTACTGAAGCGGTATAAAGAGGTGCGGCTGATATCAGTCACTTATGTAATATCTCTGGAGGTTATATCAGTACTGGAGTGTTATAAGAGAAGCAGCTGATATCAGTAACTTATGTAATATCTCTGGAGGTTATATCAGTACTGGAGCGTTAAAAGAGGAGCAGCTGATATCAGTCACATATATGATGTAAATATCTCTGGAGGTTAGACTAGTACTGAAGCGGTATAAAGAGGTGCGGCTGATATCAGTCCCTTATGTAATGTCTCTGGAGGTTATATCAGTACTGGAGCATTATAGGAGAAGCAGCTGATATCAGTAACTTATGTAATATCTCTGGAGGTTATATCAGTACTGAAGGGTTAGAAGAGAGGCGGCTGATAACATCCATGTATATGATGTAAATGTCTATGGATCTTAGAACAGTACTGGAGCGTTATAAAGAGAAGCGGCTGATGTCAGTCACCTATGTAATGTCTCTAGAGTTTATATCAGTACTGGAGCGTTATAAGAGGTGCGGCTGATATCGGTCACATATAAACTCCATAGACATTTACATCATATACTAGTACTGGAATATTGTAACAGAAGCGACTGATATCACATATCTGATGTAAATGTCTCTGGAGGTTATATCAGTACTGGAGCGTTATAAGAATGGTGGCTGATATCAGTCACACATATCATGTAAATGTCTATGAAGGTTAGACCAGTTTTGGAGCATTATAAAGAGGAACGTCTGATATCAGTCACTTATGTAATGTCTCTGGAGGTCATATCAGTACTGGAGTGTTATAAGAGTAGTGGCTGATATCAGTCTCATATAGAAGGTTCTCAGCACTGGAGATATGTGACATCTAGTAATGGCACAGGGGAGGTTTCTACACTTCCTGTCATTAATCCCATTGAAGAAACTACAGTCATCCTCTGCCCAGTCTGATAACAGAGCAGCAGTGCAGTTGTTTACATGCACTTTTACGAGGGTTTGTCCTGTATCTTGGGTACAGGATTTGACACTCTCGATCCCACATCTGCATCTGCCAGGGTGACCCCATAAAGCGTGACTATTACCCTTATGCTATATACAGGGAGGATGATTTACTGCTTAGCACCTGATCAGAGCAGACAAATAATCCTGTTATATCACTTCTCTTCCTCTTGGTTCTTTCCTTTAGCAAACATCACAAGATCAGCAATATTACACCCCCTCTGGGAACCAGAGAGGAGAGAAAGATCAGGAATACAAACACCAATTGATAGAATCCTAGAATGGTAGAGTTGGAAGGGTCCTCCAGGGTCATCGGGTCCAACCCCCTGATCAGTGCAGGATCACTAAATCATCCCAGACAGATGTCTGTCCAGCCTTTGTTTGAACACTTCCATTGAAGAAGAACTCACCACCTCCCGTGGCAACCGCTTCCACCCATTGATCCCCCTCACTGTCTAATATTTATTCTGTGTCTCCTCCCTTTCAGTTTCATCCCATTGCTTCTAGTCTTTCCTTGTGCAGATGAGAATAGGGCTGATCCCTCTGCACTGTGACAGCCCTTCAGATATTTGTAGACCGCTATTAGGTCTCCTCTCAGCCTTCTCCTCTACAAGCTAAACATTCCCAGATCCTTTAACCGTTCCTCATAGGACATGATTTGCAGAGCGCTCACCATCTTAGTAAAGGGTGACTACCCACTAGCGTTTTTTTTCCGCTGCAAATTCGCTGCGTTTCTTTTTTCCAGATGCCAATGGGACTTCCCAATGTTAAAAACGCAACGCGACGCAACCCAACTTTGCGTTTTTACCATTGGAAAGTCCCATAGGCAATTGGAAAAAAATGCAGCGAATTCGCAGCGGAAAAAAAAAACTAGTGGGTAGTCACCTTAACTCTTTTCTGAACTTGCTGCAGTTTGTCGATGTCTTTTTTAAAGTGAGGTGCCCAGAACTGGACACAGTATTCCAGATGAGGTCTGACTCAGGAAGAGTAGAGGGGGATAATGACCTCACGTGATCTAGACTCTATGCTTCTCTTAAAGGAGATGTCCCGCGCCGAAACGGGTTTTTTTTTTTTTAAACCCCCCCCCCCGTTCGGCGCGAGACAACCCCGATGCAGGGGTTAAAAAAACCACCCGCACAGCGCTTACCTGAATCCCGGCGGTCCGGTGACTTCAATACTTACCGCTGAAGATGGCCGCCGGGATCCTCTATCTTCGTGGACCGCAGCTCTTCTGTGCGGTCCACTGCCGATTCCAGCCTCCTGATTGGCTGGAATCGGCACGTGACGGGGCGGAGCTACACGGAGCCGGCATCCTGCACGAAAGGCTCCATAGAAGAAAGCAGAAGACCCGGACTGCGCAAGCGCGGCTAATTTGGCCATCGGAGGCCAAAAATTAGTCGGCACCATGGAGACGAGGACGCTAGCAACGGAGCAGGTAAGTAAAAAACTTTTTATAACTTCTGTATGGCTCATAATTAATGCACAATGTATATTACAAAGTGCATTATTATGGCCATACAGAAGTGTATAACCCCACTTGCTGCCTCGGGACATCTCCTTTAATACATCCCAGAATTGTGTTTGCCTTTTTGGCTGCTGCATCACATTGCTGACTCATGTTCAGTCTATGATCTATTAGTATAACCAAGTCTTTTTCACATGTGCTGCTGCTTAGCCCAATTCCTCCCATTCTGTATGTATTTTTTTCATTTTTCTTGCCCAGATGTAGGACTTTGCATTTCTCCTTGTTAAATTCCATTCTGTTAGTCGCTGCCCACTGTTAAAGCTTTTCTAGATCATTTTGAATCCTCTCTCTCTCTCTTCACTAGTGTTAGCTATCTCTCCTAGCTTTGTGTCATCAGCAAATTTGATCAGTTTCCCATCAATTCTCTCCTCCAGATCATTTATAAAAATGTTGACCAACACTGGGCCTAGGACAGAGCCTTGTGGTCCCCACTTGATACATTCTTCCATTTGCATGTGCAGCCATTTATGACCACTCTTTGAGTACAATCACTAAGCCGGTTGTGAGTTCACCTAACAGTTGCCTTGTCAATCCCATATCTGGTCATTTTTTCAATAAGGATGGTATGAGATACTTTGTCAAATGCTTTACTAAAGTCAAGAAAAACTATATCCCCCACATTTTCCTGATCAACCCAGTCAGTAATACTATAATAGAAGGGGATTAGATTAGCCTTGCATGACTTGTTTGTTACAAACCCATGATGGCTCTGGTTAATTACTCCATTTTCATCCAAGTACTTGCATACATACTGTTTAATAATTTGTTCAAAGATCTTTCCCGGTATAGAAGTCAGGCTCACAGGCCTGTAGTTTCCTGGATCCACCTTCTTACCTTTTTTGAAGATGGGGACAACATTTGCCCTTTTCCAATCTTCTGGGACTACTCCTGTTATCCAGGAATTTTCAAAGATTATGGCGAGGGGTTCAGCAATTACTTCCGCTGCTTCCTTTAGTATCGTAGAATATACCTACTATAATACTGCCCCTATGTATAAGAATATAACTACGATAATACTGCCCCCTATGTACATGAATATGACTACTATAATACTGCTCCCTATGTACAAGAATATAACTACTATAATACTGCCCGCTATGTACAAGAATATAACTACTATAATACTGCTCATATGTACAAGAATATAACTAATATAATACTGTCTCCTATGTACAAGAATATAACTACTATAATACTGTCTCCTATGTACAAGAATATAACTACTATAATACTGCCTCCTATGTACAAGTATATAACTACTATAATACTGCCCCTATGTACAAGAATATAGCTACTATAATACTGCCCCTATGTACAAGAATATAAGTACTATAATACTGCCCCTATGTACAAGAATATAACTACTATAATACTGCCCCCCTATATACAACAATATAACTACTATAATACTGGCCCCTATGTACAAGAATATAACTACTATAATACTGCCTCCTATGTACAAGAATATAACTACTATAATACTGCCCCTTATGTACATGAATATAACTACTATAATACTGCCTCCTATGTACAACAATATAACTACTATAATACTGCCTCCTATGTACAAGTATATAACTACTATAATACTGCTCCTATGTACAAGAATATAACTACTATAATACTGCCCCCCGTGTACAAGAATATAACTACTATAATACTGCCCCCTGTGTACAAGAATATAACTACTATAATACTGCCCCCCGTGTACAAGAATAAAACTACTATAATACTGCCCCCCCGTGTACAAGAATATAACTACTATAATACTGCCTCCTATGTACAAGTATATAACTACTATAATACTGCTCCTATGTACAAGAATATAACTACTATAATACTGCTCCTATGGACAGGAATACAACTACTATAATACTGCTCTTATGTACAAGAATATAACTACTATAATACTGCCTCCTATGTACAAGAATATAACTACTATAATACTGCCCCCCGTGTACAAGAATATAACTACTATAATACTGCCCCCCGTGTACAAGAATATAACTACTATAATACTGCCCCCCGTGTACAAGAATATATCTACTATAATACTGCTCCTTATGTACAAGAATATAACTACTATAATACTGCCCCCTTGTACAAGAATATAACTACTATAATACTGCCCCCTATGTACAAGAATATAACTACTATAATACTGCCCCCATGTACAAGAATATAACTACTATAATACTGCCTCCTATGTACAAGAATATAACTACTATAATACTGCCCCCCGTGTACAAGAATATAACTACTATAATACTGCCCCCCGTGTACAAGAATATAACTACTATAATACTGCCCCCCGTGTACAAGAATATATCTACTATAATACTGCTCCTTATGTACAAGAATATAACTACTATAATACTGCCCCCATGTACAAGAATATAACTACTATAATACTGCCCCCTATGTACAAGAATATAACTACTATAATACTGCCCCCATGTACAAGAATATAACTACTATAATACTGCCCCCCATGTACAAGAATATAACTACTATAATACTGCCCCCTATGTACAAGAATATAACTACTATAATACTGCCCCCTATGTACAAGAATATAACTACCATAATACTGCCCCCCATGTACAAGAATATAACTACCATAATACTGCCCCCCATGTACAAGAATATAACTACTATAATACTGCCCCCCATGTACAAGAATATAACTACTATAATACTGCCCCCTATGTACAAGAATATAACTACTATAATACTGTTCCTATGTACAAGAATATAACTACTATAACACTGCCCCCTATGTACAAGAATATAACTACTATAATACTGCCCCCTATGTACAAGAATATAACTACTATAATACTGCTCCTATATACAAGAATATAACTACTATAATACTGCCTCCTATGTATAAGAATATAACTACTATAATACTGCCCCCTATGTACAAGAATATAACTACTATAATACTGCCTCCTATGTACAAGAATATAACTGCTATAATACTGCTTCCTATGTACATGAATATAACTACTATAATACTGCCTCCTATGTACAAGAATATAACTACTATAATACTGCCTCCTATGTACAAGAATATAACTTGCTGTTATCTTCATACAGCAAAGGGAGTTTCATTTAAATGCAAATGAAGCTAATAAACTACTATTAGGCATTAGTGCCCATTAGTAGCTATGAAAAATGATTGCTCAAAACTGTCACTTAAAGCTTTCTTTTGAGAGATCTATGCGTGCAAATGGGGCTTAGGCCATTAATAGTTTACAACTGGACAATCCCTTTAATACATTTGCATATGGGTGATACATCATAGAGATAAGGCAAAGCAATACTGAGGATTTTGTCCTTTGACCCCCATCGTCCGGCTCCATGCCGCTCACCCATGATTTACATGAAAGCTCAGAGCAGAAGTTCTCAGGAAACCGGAGGGAACGGGAATGAAATGATTGTTTGCCTTCTACTTCTCTCAAGAAGCAATAAATCTCCACGACTTCCTTGTGTGACTCATAAGAAACACCTAACACTGGAGAGAAAGTAAACAGCGGCAGAGGAGCGGAGATTATACTGGATTATAGGGGATGCCATGAAATACCTCCTCTAATCCGGCATCGGAAAGCTGGGTGACCATCAATATGGCCTCCTTGAGGTCTTTCATAGGTTGTGATCCTGCTTTTCCAGGATCCTAAATGGTCCAGTGATGTAGTAATACAGAAGTGGGAGAGGTATTGCTGCAGATGTGTTATTCTGGAGCCTGCGGAGGGCTCAACGTAAAGTGTAATAGTGGCCATATTGGTAGCCACCCTGCTTTTCCAGGTACAGGCAGAACTTCTACTATATATTGTGTTGACAGAAGTATTAGGACACACATAGATGGTGATGAAATTGGATTACAGTCACATTTTCCATCCAGTGTTGGGCTACCTTTGGCCTCCATGACTGCAGTAACCCTCCTAGGCTACTTCCCACCAAACTCCCATAGATGTGTGCAGGCACTGTGAGGCATGATGGGAGTGTTGGGCGCACGGATATGGCAATCTAATTTATCCCAAAGATGATCAATGGGATTGAGATCCGGACTTTGGGACAGCCAATAAAGTCTGCAGACATTCTGCTCCTCCACACGGCATGCTGTATGACATGGAGCTCGCCATGTTGGTGGAGACACGGAGCTGCACCAAATGACTGCCATAGGGGAGGCTTTCACTGCTGTGATGTTGTGTGCAGCCGCTCGTCCATGGTAACCCTTCCCATGCCGTTCCCTATGGATGGTTCTGGTGCTAATGGATGTCCCAATGTTCTGTAAGACCCGCTGAGCGAGGGCAGACGATGTGTGTGATGTCTTCACAGCTCCTACAAGGCTTCGTTGCCCACGTTTACAAGGGCTCCCTGAACATGGCGACACCGCACACACTGGATGGCTTCCATCCCCCAATAACATGGCCAACAGTGGACTCTGGAAGGGCAAGAAGTTGCGATGTCAATACTGATTTGTGGTGACATCCCCCCCCCCCCTCCCTACCAGACTTCATTGTCAGCTCTACACCTGGTGACATCCCACCACCAGACCCTGTTGTCGGCTCTACATCTGGTGACATCCCCCTTCTGACCCCGTTGTCAGCTCTACACCTGGTGACATCCCCCCACCAGACCCCGTTGTCAGCTCTACACCTAGTGACATCCCCCCACCAGACCCCGTTGTCAGCTCTACACCTGGTGACATCCCCCTTCTGACCCCGTTGTCAGCTCTACACCTGGTGACCTGCCACCACCAGACCCCGTTGTCAGCTCTGCATTTGGTAATATCCCCCCCCACCAGACCTCGTTGTCAGCTCTACACCTGGTGACATCCCCCTTCTGACCCCGTTGTCAGCTCTACACCTGGTGACCTGCCACCACCAGACCCCGTTGTCAGCTCTGCATTTGGTAATATCCCCCCCCCCCACCAGACCTCGTTGTCAGCTCTACACCTGGTAGCATTCCCCCTCCAGACCTCGCTCTTGGCTCTACACCTGGTGACATCCCCACTGCCAGACGCCATTGTTGGCTCTACACCTGGGGGCATCTAATGGTTTCTGTACTGGGGTCTCCTGTGTGATCCTCTCCTTTATACCTGTTGCTCACACATCACCTGACCGCACAGGACTGCTGGGGCGCCAATACTTTAGTCAGCATAGTGTAGTTTGTAATGTCCTTTCACCGATCATTGCTGATACGAACATATATTAGGGAACTGCCAGCTATGCAGCTCTGTGATGTATCAATAATTGCTGCTCTCAACAGTTCACTGCCTGAACCGTTCCCTTAAACGCGATTTACTGCCTTGCGGGACACGATCGGATAATGTTTATACAGAGTGAGCGGCGGGAGAACAAAACAGCAAGAATCTTATCAGCAAAAAAAGCGACATTAACCCGTCCCGAGAGCAAAGGTGGCTCCACAGAATGTCGCTACCGCCGACGGCACTGCCAGGAATCAGCAATAATGACATGAAAGGACTCTGAGCAAATGCCGCATAATGACAAACCGCCAAGGAAGCCGGTCACCAGAAATGTCGCCATAAAGCTGCCACCATGGTGTTGTCCGGCAGGTCCAACGCATCACACATATGTATTTGTCTAAAAACGCAGTATTTTTATTATTTCGTTCACTGTATTTAAATCCCCGGTTTCCAGTCATCTGTCAGTGCCCGCTGCTTCCACAATCCCTGCAGCCGCAGCACGTCCTGCGATGGCGGATGCACATGTGCTGCTCTGCTCCATTCACCTCAATGGGACAGCTGAATGAGAGGGATATAAGAGATAAGAGGGGTGGCTGATATCACATATAGTATGATGTCCATGTCTCTGGAGGGGAGATCAGTACTGGAGCGTTAGTGGAACAGCTGATATCACTTCAGTGGGACCGCTGAGTACGAAACTCTGCCATCTCTGTCGATCCCATTGACGCGAATGGAGTGGTAGTCGGACAGGACTGCAGTCACATTATTGGTGGGGTCCCAGCTGTCAGACCTTCACCGATCAGCAAGTTATCCCAGACTATTCACAGCTGAGGGTTTGTTAACAATTGTATCCAGTGTAGACTCCAGACCGATACATGTTACCTGCACTGATACATTGTAACGAACCATCAGAACAGGAGAAAGCTGTGCTGCTGATGTTTACCTAAGGCTGGGCTGCATGCCGCACGTAAGAATCTCACGCTCAGGGAACCGCAGCAAGTACGCAACGCCGTGGGTACTTGCTGCATGCCACTAATCCCCATACACTCTCTTGGCGTGTATGCGTGTGCAGTACATGATAAGATAGAACATGCTGGGATTTTGTTTTTGGCATAAGTAAAGGCTTAAATACACAAACGTGATCATCACAGCCGCATAATGGGTAAAACAAAACCACTAGTTTTGTTTCATTATCAGGATTCTCACCCATGAATTGTACGGCCGAGAAAATATAAGACTTGGTCTATATATAGTATTAACTCCGTGCTTCCCGCTATTTCAGCACGCTCCTGCGCGATGGCATGGAGTTTGAAACGCTCTATAGTTGTGCACATGGCTGTCAGAAAAACCTAATATACAAGGCGCTGCTGAGAAGTCTTTGGCTTTGTGTTCTTTTTTTGTTTCTATGGTAACGAATGTTACATCACATGAAAGCCTTATGTGTCTAATTTATGTGTTTGTAGCTTATGGCAACAGTGATCTCGGCACGCGGGAAAACAAAGTGGCGGAGTCTAAGGCGATATTCACAGCCAATGAGAGCAGAGGAGGGATAAAGTCGGCACAGGATATTCCTGGTGATCTGTGGCAGACATCGGGGGATCAATGCCCTTCATATTCTACAGTTATGAACTGGGTGGCCACTTCAGCCCCAATGATGAGGAACGTCCTGGACGACCGAGAGAGGTTGTTGTTCCGGAGATCGTCGATGCTGCGCACAACCTCATACTGGAGAATCGGCCGGCTGCAGGAATAGCTGACATCATGGGGGTTTCTGGTGAACGTGTTTGTGTCATTATCCATGAAGAAGCCATCTGCACAGTGGGTCCCCAAATGTGTGACAACAGATCAGAAAAGCATCGAGTGACAACTTCCCGGTCCATTTGTCAGCGTTTCCGAACTGATAAGAACTTCCTGGATGGACCGGTCACTATGGATGAGACCTGGATTTATGTGTATGACCCTGAAACCAAGGAGCAGTCAGAGTGGAGGCCCAGTGGTTCTCAGCCACTAAGGTGATGGCATCTGTGTTCTGGGATAAGGAGGGCTGCTGCCAGTGGACGACCTTCACAATGGTTCCACCATCAATGCAAGGGATTACATTGAGCTTTTGGACCAATTGAAGGCAGCTCTGAAGGTCAAAAGGCGCAGCAAGCTGTCCAAAGGAATCTTGTTCCTGCAAGACAACGCCTCCGCTCACACTGCACAAGCGACCACGGCCAAACTGGTGGAGCTAGGCTTCCAGCTGGTGGACCACCCACCTCATTCACCAGATCTAGCTCCCTCCGACTATCATCTGTCTCCAAACCTGAAGAAACACCTCAAGGGGACCAACATTCACACCATTTCTGATGCTATGGCTGCTACGGATGACTGGTTTGAGGCACAACCGAAATCCTTCTTTTTGCAAGGCTTCCAGAACTTGGAATCCCGATGTAAGAAGTGTGTTGGCATCAGTGGAGAGGATGTGGAATAAAGGGAAAGTTTCATCTTCCTATCTCGTTTCTTTCTGGGTAAAGCCAAAGACTTATCAGCAGCCCCTCGTACATGCACAAAAAAAGCTGGTGTGAGTGGCCCAATACAAATCATGGCGCTATTGGCAACGTGCAATGGCAATACGCTCCTGTGAGGGCAGTCTAACACATTTTAACAAACCTTCAGCTGTGAGTGTACTGTTGCAGTTTAGGACCGACTTGCATTGTATTCATTGTTGTGATGCTAACTAGCTGTCCTGCTCTTTGTTAATGCAACTCTAATGACACTAACCCCGACTTATTTTATGCTCTACAGAGATGGAGGCTCCGATCGAAGAGGAAAGAAGCGGAGCTGCAGCAGAAATGAGCCAAAGAGCTTACACTCCTGGAAACGTCCAATCAATCGTGCAGCCCAAGAATATATCAGAAGAGCCTAAAGGAATAGAGAATACAGGATTTGTTGGGGACCCTCCGCCGTATTCCCCTCCAGACCCAAAGACTGCCCATCTCCTGTATCCGAGTTACCCAGCAAACTTCTCGGGGAACATGCCCGTCTACTACCAGTCTGGACCCACAATGTCCAATTTGTACCCTCAGCAGAACCTGCCGCCGGGGTCGTATCCATATATCATAGTAAGAGACTAAATGGGGCGTACTTTTATATTCAGCATTACCTTAGTTCTGTCTGTCCTTGGTCCCGCTGGGTGGCCACCAATATGGCCGCCATTACAGTTCCTACAACTCCACCAGACCGAGAACACTGGGTGAGGGCCCCTTTAAGAGTCGTTCATCAATCGGGGGTTCAGTCCTGTGGTTTGTAAATGTGCCTCAGGGACTCCCTTACAGCGCATCTGCTTATCATTTATAAGAATGTAGCTTATGTCGGTGTGTTGCATCGTGGGTTTTTGCGCGGCGCTCTTTAGGTACATGAAGGGTTAACCACAAATATTTCCCAAGAAGAAATAAGATCTTGGAGGCGGTTGTTTCAGCTCCTTGTCTTGGGAGGGCAGTGAATTATTAATGCCCAAATGATCCTGTGCTGCACCCCCACCCCCAAGAAACTGCGCAAAAGTCATCCTCGTTTGTACATGCACACCAGATTTAAATAAAAAGCGCCATATTTTCTTTCACGAACATTAATAATCTTGTATGTGACCTTGATTTGGAGTTTTGCTGATGCCACCATTGCTTCTCTGCAGAACGAAGCCTCTCTGGGTATGCCGCCTCCGCAGCCGGAAGCGAGGACCAAGGACTACATGGTGGAGTCTGTGCTAGTGACGTTCTTCTGCTGCTTCTTGACGGGGATCATTGCCGTGGTCTATTCACACGAGGTGAGATAAAGGAGGGGCTAGAGGGCATCCCCATTCTGACTTGCTTTAACGTGGAACTATGTATTTAGATGCCATCAATCCAAGGGCCATAGGGCAGATACACTATACTGATGGAAGTATTGGGACACACGTAGGTGGCGAAATTGGATTTTATTCACATTTTCCATCCAGTGTTGGTCGCCTTTGGCCTCCATGACTGCAGTCATCCTCCGCGGTCGCTTCCCACCAGATTCCCATAGATGTTGGAGGTATTTGCTCCCATTCCTCCAGGAGCTTTAGATAGTGATGCAGGGGATGATGGGAGTGTTGGGCGCACGGATACAGCGTTCTAGCTCGTCCCGCTCAATGGGATTGAGATCCGGACTTTGGGCTGACAATGAAGTCTGCAGATGTTCTGCTCCTCCACACCGAATGCCGTATGACATGGCGCTCGTCATGGTGGTGGAGACACAGAGCTGTACCAGAGTATTACCACAGGGGAGGTGATGCCACATTGTCTGGGATGTCTCTGTACCCATTCGCATTGAGGGTGGACTTCACCATAACCAATGGCCCTAACACCCCCCCCCCCCCACCATAACAGAACCGCTTCCTAACTTCACTGTTAGGATGATGACGACACGTAGAAACCACTCTTCAGGTAACCGTCCCACCCAAGTGACGCCATCGGATTGGAAGATGGCGTCCTGTGATTCATTTATCCACAACACTTGCTTCTACTCACTTACTGTCCCATCACTACGAGCCCCATCGCAGGCGCATTTACTGCTGTGATGTGTGCAGCCCCTTGTCCATGGTAACCCTTCACATGCCATTCCCTACAGAGGGCTCTGGTGCTAATAGATGTCCCACTGGCCTGTGAGGCCTCCTGAGTGAGGGCAGATGAGGTGTATGATGCCTTCACAGCTCCTACAAGGCTTCGTTGGCCACAGTCTGTCAGTTTACGAAGTCCCCCTGAACGTGGCGGCACCGCACACACCGGATGGGTTCCATCTACCCATAACATGGCCAACAGTGGACTCTAGAAGGTCCAGACGCTGCAATGTGCATACTGATTGGTGACATCCTCCTCCCTTCCCCGCCCGCCCGCAAGACCCCGGTGTCGGCTCTACACCTGGCGACATTCCCTCCCCCCCTCCGCACGCGCCAGACCCCTGGTGCCGGCTCTACACCTGGCGACATTCTTCTCCCCCGCCAGACCCGATTGTCGGCTCTACACCTGGGGGCATCTGATGGTTTCTGTACTGGGATCTCATGTGTGATCCTCTCCTTAAGGCCTCTTTCACATGGCCTACACCATGCATGTAAGTGAAGCTCATGGTTTCCAATGTGTTCTTTCAGGCTACAAAAAATCTCATGTAAAACAACCCATTGGAAGCCATCAGCTTCACATACCGCGTTTCGTAGCCTGTATGAACGAGGCTTCATATGCTACAAATCGCCTCTATGTGAAGCCCGTGCTTCCCATGGGTTCCTTCACATTAGGGAGGTTTTGTAGGCGGCTACATTGCAAGAAAAAAAAAACCCCTGTGGCATACTGAATATTGCCGCAATTTGCAATGTTTTGTAGCCCACATTATCCTATGGAGCCTTCCATTGTGCTGGATCGGATAAAATCGCGTTTTTTGTGTAGTGCGATACAACTTTAACAGTAAGAAGTCCTTCTGTTCCCCCTAAAGGCCTCGCTGCATTTAAAAGAAGACAAAGCCAAAAAAACACTGTCCACTTCTCCTGAAGCTCCGCCGGACTCGTTTACAGTCTTCAGCCACCGCTTCCTGGTTAATGTTCACAAATCCAGTTTTCAGGAAGCGCTGGCCGTGATTGGTTCTCGAGCGCAGCGGCTCAGCCAATCAGAGCCAGTGCTTCCTGGAGGTAGGATTCATGAACACCGTAACCAGGAGTGCGGCAGAGCGGACAGCACCTATTAGCTAATGGTTTTCTTTTTTTTAACATGCACCTAGGGATAATTTTTGGAGTAGGGTTTATATTTCAAGGCAGCCCCCCCCCCCCCGTCCCCACCTCAACAAACAAACAAAAAAAATCCCGAATACAGCGCTACAAAGTTGCGCAATAAACCGCAGCGATATCGCACACAAATTGCAGGACACCCTGCTGCCATATCGCTGCCCCCCGTGTGAAAGAGGCCTAATGCACACACATCTCCTGACGGCACAAGATTGGTGGGGGAAGGGGGGGGGGTGGGGGGCAATGCTTCGGTCAACATAGTGTATCTTGACATGGAACAGAGCAAAACGTGTAAAAGCCCTTTAAATCCTGGTGCTGTATGAGATTCAATGGTGGCTGTGCCAACTGCGGTGCCAAGCAAATCACAGATCAGGCGTTAATTATTTAGAATGGAAAAAAGCAAACCCAGTCGGCCGGAGTCCAGAGGAGTAATCTACACCATGTAATATTAATGGGGTAAACAGGATATGGGCCGACCGACTGCAGATACTGAACGCCAGAACGGCCGCACATACTAGAGAGGAATGTGCTGTTAATATTAAAAAAACAAAAAAACTACAAATATCACATTTTTATATTACCCTGGTATTGAGAACTTGTTTTTTTTCTGTTTTGTCATGTCACTATATTAAAGGAGATGTCCCGCGCCGAAACGGGTTTTTTTTTTTTTAAACCCCCCCCCCCCCCGGTTCGGCGCGAGACAACCCCGATGCAGGGGTTAAAAAACCCACCCGCACAGCGCTTACCTGAATCCCGGCGGTCCGGCGTCTTCATACTCACCTGCTGAAGATGGCCGCCGGGATCCTCTGTCTTCATGGACCGCAGGGCTTCTGTGCGGTCCATTGCCGATTCCAGCCTCCTGATTGGCTGGAATCGGCACGTGACGGGGCGGAGCTACACGGAGCTACACGGAGCCCCATAGAGAAGAGGAGAAGACCCGGACTGCGCAAGCGCGGCTAATTTGGCCATCGGAGGGCGAAAATTAGTCGGCACCATGGAGACGAGGACGCCAGCAACGGAGCAGGTAAGTATAAAACTTTTTATAACTTCTGTATGGCTCATAATTAATGCACAATGTACATTACAAAGTGCATTAATATGGCCATACAGAAGTGTATAGACCCACTTGCTGCCGCGGGACAACCCCTTTAATACTATCCTAAAATCCTGCAGTTCTCACACTGACCACTGGGCCTAATACTTTGACACCGGCTGTTTGGTGGAGTTGTCATCTTTTTGATTACAGGCAGGATTATATTGAGAAATGACACCTATATATAGATAACACAGGATCCACTATTGTATTCGCAAGAGGAGATGTTACAGCTCTCCTCCTCCCCTCCCTGCACACTGACCAGAAAACATCTCAGCCATTGTCTCACTATAATCACAGGCAGGATTACATTGAAAGGTGACACCTATATATAGATAACACAGGCTATTCACAATAGGTGATGACACATCTTACCTCCTCCCACTCCATGTACAGCTCACAGAGCATGCCCACAACAATCTACCATAAAAATCTATAGGTGATGAAACATAATAATCTTTATTTGTATAGCGCCAACATATTCCGCAGCGCTTACATAGACGGGGGATACAGAAAGACAAAAGTACAAAAAGTTACAGAACCACGGTTACATAGTAATCAGCTGATGGAGACAATAGGGGTGAGGGTCCTGCTCCAACGAGCTTACATACTACAAGTAATGGGGTGATACAGAAGGTAAAGGGGCTGGAGATGTGCACGGTATGGCGAGGTGGAGATGTGCACGGTATGGCGAGGTGGACAGTGAGGGATGCTATACACATAGCTAGTGGTCAGACATTAAGCCGTTTGACAGCAGAAACTGTGTGACTGCAGGGGGAAAGTTGATGGTGGCTAGCAGGGATTGCAGTCGGTAGGTCAGGTAGCATGTTATCAGGCGGCGTACCGAGGGGTTTGGTTTAGGAGATATGGTACGCCTCCCTGAAGAGGTGCGTTTTTAGAGCACGCCTGAAGTTCTGTGAGTCCTATATTGCCCGGGTATCCTTTGGTAGTGCGTTCCAGAGGACCGGTGCTGCTCTAGAGAAGTCTTGGAGGCGGGAATGAAATGTTCGAATTAAAGGAGAGCTCAGTCTGGTTTAGTTAGCGGAGCGGAAAGCCCGGGCTGGATGATGGATTGAGATGAGGGAGGCGATGTAGGGGGGGCGCTGCGCTGTGGAGGGCTTTGTGGATGAGTTTAAATTGAATTCTGTATTTAACGGGCAGCCAGTGCAGTGACCGGCGCAGGGCAGAGGTGTCCGAGTAGCGGCTGGACAGGAAGATGAGCCTGGCTGCCGCATTCAGGACGGATTGGAGAGGGTAGAGTCTGGTGCAGGGGAGGCCGATCAGCAAAGAGTTGCAATAATCAAGCAGAGAGTGGATGAGGGCAACAGTAAGCGTTTTTAACGTGTCTGTGGTGAGAAAAGAGCGGACTCTTGCGATGTTCTTGAGGTGCAGCAGACATGTTCGGGCAAAAGATTGGATGTATGTGTAAAGGAGAGATCGGAGTCAAATATGACTCCAAGGCAGCAGGCGTGCTGGGAGTTATGGTGCCACACACTGAGATGGAGATGTCAGGAGGAGGTCAGATATTGGAGGGCAGAAACACCAGTAGGTCAGTTTTAGAGAGGTTTAGTTTTGGGTAGAGAGAGGACATGGTGTTAGAGACAGCGGGCAGACAGTCGGTGATGTTTTGGAGGAAAGGTGCAGAGATGTCACGGGAAGAGGTGTATAGCTGGTGTCGTCAGCAGGCTAAATCTCCTGATGGTCTGTCCAATAGGGGCTGTGTAGATGGAAAAAAAGGAGGGGACCGAGCCCTAAGAGACCCCAACACCAGGAGGGAGAGGAGAGGAGCGGGCCGAGGACTGAGCCCTGGGGGACCCCAAAAGCAAGGGGAAGAGGAGGGGAGGTAGAGCCAGATAAGGAGACGCTGAATGAGAGGTCAGATAGGTAGGAGGAGAACCAGGAGAGAGCAGTGTCCTTTAGGCCGATGGAGCGAAGCATACTGAGGAGGAGCTTGTGGTCAACAGTGTTAAATGTTGCGGAGAGGTAGAGGAGGATCAGTAGGGAGTAATCGCCCCTCGATTTGGCTGTCAGGAGGTCGTTTGATACCCTTGTAAGGGCAGTTTCTGTCGAGTGTAGGGGTCGGAAGCCAGACTGTAGGGGGTCTAGGAGAGAGTTCTCTGATAGGTAGCTTACAAGTCAGGAGTAAACCAGGCGTTCTAGTAGTTTGGAGATGAAGGGGAGGTTTGAGATGGGTCGGTAGTTGGCAGCGTCAGTCGCTTTAAGAGTCGGCTGCTTTTGCAGTGGGGATATGATGGCGTGTTTGAAAGAAGAGGGAAAGATGCCAGAGGTCAGAGAGAGGTTGAATATAGTGGTGAGATGGGAGATGACCACCGGGGAGAAGGAACGGAGGAGGTGTGAGGGGAGAGGGTCGCGAGCGCAGGTGGTGGGGCGACAAAGGAAAGCAATCTGTGGACTTCTGCCTCTGTCGTTGGTCTGAGTACAAAGTGAGCAGGAGCTAGATGCAGTGCTAATGAGACTAGGGTCGGGGCTAGTCTGCGATTTGGAAGTTATTTCCTGATGGATGTCCTCAATTTTCTTACCCCTTTTCCACAGATTACACAGCATACCCAGAATACTCTCCCACATAAGACCATAGCTGATGATTGCAGCTTACCTCCCCCTCTGCGCACAGGCCGCAGAGAATGCTCAAATTTTGTAAGCAGTATATAAATGTCAGAGCTTTCCTCCTCCCCATCTCTGCACGGGACAGAGTGCCCACAACACTCTTCCATAGAAGGCTATAGGTGATAACCCCCTTCCACCTCTCTGTATAGGTCACAGCATATATCTGACCTATATATGTAATAATCTCATCTCATCTTACCTCCTTCCCCCTCCTTGCACAGGTCACGGATCATATTCACAACACTCTCCTACAGAAGGCAATGAGTCTCTTCCTGTACACTGTGTCTATGGCCCATAAGGCAGCAAATCTGTCAATGCTGTTAACTGCAGCTCAGGTAGATCGCCGCCCTGATGGTCCTCATGGTAAAACCAGATATTTTATTAATTTAAATAATGAAGGTTATACTATCTCTTCAGAAGGCACTGCATGCCACATCCGGTTTCCCCCAGGAATCTGCTGAGAACCAGGCAGCCTGGGCGAATGTCCCCAGTGAAGCTATAGGGGTTGTACCACAATTACAAGTTATCCGCTATCCATTGCGGCATGTAAGGGGTTAATAGTGTGG
Organism: Eleutherodactylus coqui; assembly: GCF_035609145.1. Lineage (NCBI taxonomy): Eukaryota > Metazoa > Chordata > Amphibia > Anura > Eleutherodactylidae > Eleutherodactylus > Eleutherodactylus coqui. The sequence goes on along the minus strand of NC_089846.1, from coordinate 9,056,126 downwards.
TTCGTTGTTCTCTGTTGCAGTGGGAGACCTGCTGACAGTCACAGCCGGCTCCCACTGCTGAGATCATGGACTCCGCTTCTGCTCCTCTGCCACCCAGAGGACGCAAGTTTATGTCCATTTCATAGATTAGCGTTGGAAGAGACCCCTGGGGTCATCTGGTCCAACCCCCTGCTCAGTGCAGGATCACCAACTCATTCCAGACAGATATTTGTCCAGCCTTTGTTTGAAGACTTCTATTCAAGGAGAACTCCCCACCTCCCATGGTAACCTGTTCCACTCATTGATCCCCCTCACTGTCTAATATCTAATCTGTGTCTCCTCCCTTTCAGTTTCATCCCATTGCTTCTAGTCTTTCCTTGTGTAAATGTGAATAGGGCTGATCCCTCTGCACTGCGACAGCCCTTCAGATATTTGTAGACAGCTATTAAGTCTCCTCTCAGCCTTCTCTTCTGCAGGCTAAACATTCACAGATCCTTTAACCGTTCTTCATAGGACATGATTTGCAGACCGCTCACCAACTCTTCTCTGAACTTGCTCCAGTTTTTAAATCGTGGTGCTCAGAACTGGACACAGTATTCCAGATGAGGTCTGACTAAGGAAGAGTAGAGGGGGATAATTACCTCTCGTGATCTAGACTCTGTGCTTCTCTTAATACATCCCAGAATTGTTTGCCTTTTGGGCTGTTGCATCACATTGTTGACTCATGTTCAGTCTATGATCTATTAGTATAACCAAGTCTTTTTCACAAGTGCTGCTGCTTAGCCCAATTCCTCCCATTCTGTATGTGTTTTTTTAGTTTTTCTTGCCCAGATGTAGAACTTTGCATTTCTCCTTGTTAAATACCATTCTGTTAGTCGCCGCCCGCTGTTCAAGCTTATCTAGATCTTTTTGAATCCTCTCGCTCTTCCCTAGTGTTAGCTATCTCTCCTAGCTTTGTGTCATCAGCAAATTTGATCTGTTTCCCATCAATTCCGTCTTCCAGATCATTTATAAAAATGTTGACCAACACTGGGCCTAGGACAGAGCCTTGTGGTCCCCACTTGATACATTATGACCACTCTTTGAGTACGATCACTCAGCCAGTTGTGAATCCACCTAACAGTTGCCTTGTCAATCCCATATTTGGTCATTTTTTTTTCAATAAGTATGGTATGAGATACTTTGTCAAATGCTTTACTAAAAAGTCAAAATGTACTATAACCACCACATTTTTCTGATCAACCCAGTTGGTGATCAGATTAGTCTATTTGTTACAAACTTATGCTGGCTCTGGTTAATTACTCCATTTTTATCCAAGTACTTGCATACATGATGCTTATTAATTTGTTCAAATATCTTTCCTGGTATAGAAGTCAGGCTCACAGGCCTGTAGTTTCCTGGATTCACCTTCTTCCCTTTTTTGAAGATAGGGACAACATTTGCCCTTTTTCAATCTTCTGGGACTTCTCCTGTTCTCCAGCAATTTTCAAAGATTATGGCGAGTGGTTCAGCAACTACCTTTGCTGCTTCCTTTAGTATCCTAGGATGGAATTCACCTGGACCTTGAGACTTGAATTCATGTAAGTTAGCTAAATGTTCCCTCACTATCTCTCTGCTTATAGATAGCCTGCATTCTTGTATTCCCCCAATAGCACAGGGAAGATCAGCTGATGTTATATCTACTTTCTAGAGAAAACAGATACAAAATAGGAATTTAAAAGTTCGGCCTTTTCAACATCATTCTTAACCAATTCACCAGTTTCATCTTGTAAGCATCCAATAGCATCTTTGACTTTTATTTTGTTTTTGACCCCCCAAATACTCTTTTTTTTTTATTGCGTTTGGCCTCTGTTACAAGCCTCAATTCATTATCAGCTTTAGCTTTTCTGACACTTGCCCTACGGTTTATGCAGACCACATTATATTCTATTTTACATATTCCCCCCCTCTTTCCATTTGATAAACAAATTTTTCTTCCTTGGTAAGAATTAGGTCCTAGATAGCAGATCCCCTTGTTTTCTCTTTTACCTTTTGGAAGATAAAGCTGTCTGCAAGAACGGATAAGAATTTGTTGGATCCATTACTTTTACCTGATAGAGATTCCCAACAAATGTCTAGATCAGTAAAATCTCCCATGATCACCATGTTGGGCTTCTTTGAGAGCTTGGCCATCTGATATATAAAGAGTTCCTCCATATCTTCTGCTTGTCCCGGCGGCCTATAGTAAATGCCTACAATGGTGTCCTTTCTGTTGTTCTCTCCTTGTATTCTTGCCTAAACCGTTTCTACAGAACTCCCAGCTCTGAAGCTTGGATCTCGGTGGAGAGGAATGTTTTCCTAACATACAACACAGAACCTCCTCCCTTTTATTAGGTCTGTTTCTTATAAATAAGTTGTATCCTTCAAGCCTTGTATTCCAATCATGTGTATCATCCCACCAGGTTTCCGTGATGCCTATGACATCATATTCCTCTTCCTGTGTTAGGAGCTCCAGTTTTACTTGTTTGTTTCCCATGCTCTGGGCATTTGTGTAGAGAAATGTTAGTTTGTGATCGGGGTCTCTTACTCCTCTACTTTCCTTATGAATTTTTTGTTCTCTCTTTCCACTTCTAATAGCGAGGTTCTCAAATTTATTACGTAGCTGTATATTTTTACCTTTCACTTCCCTTCCCATATTGTTCTAGTTTGTGGGTCAACTTTTGCAGCCAGGACATAAATTTACATCCTGCATTAGGAAGCGGTTAATAGGTACTCACCCACAATCACTGTCCATAGAGATATCCCAGGGGTGTAATGAATCAGCTTGGCAGCCGTCACGGTATATACTATAGAGTAAAATGGTCACCAGTGTGGGGCAAAAATCTTCAATGCTTTATTGGCATCTTGGATAAAATATGCCCCCCCCCCCCCCAGCAGCCCAAGGCTAACCGGCGGATGGCTGATGATTGTTTCCCACTACAATCTTAATAGGTGCCTTATGGAGTCCTGCTGCAGCGTTTACACAACATGACATACATAATAACAGACCATTCACCCAGAGCGCAATGTGTCTAGTGGAAACCAGCAATATTTTGGTGATACTGCAACATAAAACATACTGTTCTAATGACAAGATCAGTGGCCCGCAAAGTGGGGGGTCATGTTAAGAGTTGGGGTGGGAGCAAGACGATACGCAAAATAAAAACAGAAAATGCCTTATTAACCTCTTTGTGACACAGATACGACTGTTTATGTCCTAACTACACATACCCAATACAGTTAGGACATCTATAGCCGCCCACGGCATGTGCTATGTACGGAGCAGGCTTGGAAGCTAAACCTGCCCCATACACATCGCGTATCGGCTGTCTTTGACAGCAAATAGCTGCCTGCTACATCTGCGATCAGGGATCACTCTGATCACAGCCCTCAGTGGCATGGACATGTCCTAATCCATCAGGATTTAAAATGTCCCGAAAGGCCAAGTTTCATGACAGCCCGGGACCTTCTAAAAGCTCCCAGGGCGACCATGTACTTGTATTTCTGCCTATTAAGGGCACACTCACATGAACGTGGGGGGCGGGAGGTGGCGTAACACGCACGCATTTTATATGCGCATAATACGCAGTCCTGAAAACCCACTGACTTACATTCGGCCAAACAAACTACAAGTTGTCCTGCTAAAAAACAAGCCCTCGCACAGCTCTACCGATGAGAACAAATAAAATTAAGTCTTTTGAAAGTGGGGATACAATAACTGCAGAATGTGACGAACGAAAGGGTTAACATACATGTACTTTGTATGTATTCACATAAACAAGGTTGAGGATAAAGATGGAAGATAGATAATATTTAACACAATGCACACGGCTCAGTCAGTCATTTAACCCCTTTATGACGGGCTCATTTTAGGCTCCAATGATAACCAACCCATTTTCTAGGTTTTTTCCCGTCTCCGCCTTCCAAGGGCCCGAACTCTTTATTTTTCCATTGATATAGCCGTATGAGATTTTTTTGTGCGTGTCGGACGAGTTATTTTATTGGCATCGTTTTGGGGTACATATAATGTATTGTAAACCTTTATTTTGGGGGGGAATATTGGGAGTAAAATAAACTTTGTTTCACTTTTACGGCCTTCGGCATGCAGAGAAAATACTGCTACGTTCCCTCCCCTTTCAGTATGATTTCGGGGATACCACGTTTATACGGGTTTTGTGTTTTGCCATTTTTGTACACTAAAAGCTTTTTAAATTTTTTTTTCTTCCTTTAAAGAATTGCTTTTATGTCGCAGTCCAAGAGCCACAACATTGTTATTCTTCTGAGTGTCACGTGACATTGTGCACGACCCGTTGGGACTTCCTCCGCCCCTGTGACTTCTATGAGTGGAGCTCTATGAGAGCTGGTTATTTTCGCGAGCTCCAGTCTTCATTTAGCCCATTTTTGGGAACACGTAGCATTTTGATCACTTTTTAGTCTATTTTTTTTCTCGAGGCAAGATCACCAAAATCAAAATCCGTAGTTATGGCGTGGGCTTTTAGTTTTCTAATGGCGTTCACCGGGCGGTAGAAGCAGTATGTTAAATTAATCCTGTGGGTCAGTACGGTTATGTTGATAGCAAATGTTATACATAAAATATATATATATCTTTTTTTTTTCTTCTGTCAACGGTGATGTGTGGAGTTTTTTTTGTGGGAGGAGTTCTACTCGTTATTGTTACTATTAGGTGATCCATGTGACTTTATAATAGCTTTCTATTCTGTTTTTTGTGAGGGGAAATATGCGAAGACAGCCATTTTCGCCTTTTTTTTACTTTGTACACTGTACGGATTACATAAAATTACAAACTTATTTATGTGGGTCATTATGAGTGCAGTGACATTAAATTTTGCATAAAAAAAAAATTTGATCCCCACCTTTCCCCATTTCACAAATGTTTTTTACGCTTTAACTTCAGGGGCGAGGGTGGGGTTGCATTTTATTTATTTTTTTACACTTGGAACGATTTTTCAGGGAGAATGTTATTGATGACCTAGGATAAGTCATCAATAGTTGATCAGCTGTGGTCCGTCGCTCAGGCCCCTGACCGATCTGCTGGGCATGTGCATGCTGTCAGGGCCGCAAAGATACAGAGGTCGGAGCAGAAATCTCTGCTCCGACCTCGGTGTAGTGGCCGGCGCTTGTAACTGCAGGCACAGCTCCAATTGAAATGAAACTAGGTCATTAATAGCATTCTCCCTAGTACACCCCTTTAATGCTATATATTTGTTCCACTACAGGACTTGGATGTCACTACATTTCAATATAGGTTTGATAAACTACTAGACTAAAGCATCACAGTGTATTATATTGGTCTATGAGGTGGAGGCCCGTAGACCATCATAAATGGCAGACTCTTGAGGCCATCTTCAAGCAACCAGATGCCATAACAACCCATTGGGACCCCATGATCACATTGCAGGGGTGCAAAGGCTGACAAAGGGAGCCCCTTCTCTATGTTAGCTTTTAACATGCCCCGGTTGCATTGACCACACCATGAAAAGGGTCGAATGGCTAAGATCAGAGATTTCTCTGCTCCTTGCATGTTAGAGCTGGAGTCTGGCTATCACCAGACAGGCCCCCTGGCTCCAACCAGCATGGAAGACCCTTGTCAGCAGTATGATGCAGGGACGTAAAAAGGTGCCTGCGTAAGAATAAAGCCCATTCGTGACCACTGTAGATAGGTGCATGGGCGATCGCTATGCGGTTAATCTTTAATATAGCACTTGTTGCTCAACAGTACGGTGCGCAGACTGGTGGGGACGTCGTCCTGCTTCGATGCTTTATACATAGTAAAATGCCTTGTAGAAGACTCCGCCATTATCTACAAATTGCACGCACTCTCAAACACGCTGGAAGGTCCAGAAAACAAAACAAACTGGGCTGCTGAGTATCTGGATGACGTACGACCGGCATTTCTAGGAACTTGAATCACCTCTGCTGTGGCGCTGAGCTAATCGTTCAATAGAAATCAAAAATAATGCAAGTGCCATCTGTTACCCGGCAGCCCGATTTATCTTTGTTTTCTTGACTTGCCTGCCTGTCCGAGGACGCAGTAATCGTAACTGGATGGCGCTGGAGTCCTCTGGAAACAACTGAAGTATATTATAAGCCGCAAAGTGCAGTAACCTGTCACTAGCAGTCTGTGCGCCCGCTGCGAGAAAGACGTGCAACATGGATATTAAACAACTAGGACGAGCGTGCGAATAGTGTTTGACACGGATACATTTTTAAAATGATCACAGAGTTTTTCATGTCATTGTTGCACCGTAAAGTGTGATTGTTCTAAGTAACCAAGTAATCGTGTCGATAGGATACCTTTTAATGGCTAACAAAAATACATGATGTTACAGCAAGCTTTTGAGATATCGACTCATCAGGCTAATGAATGAAACCAGTCTGGATGGCTCACAATTATAACATACAGATGCCGAGGGGGGGGGGGGGGGGGGGCGCGACAACACCACTCTTGATCTAAACAGAGATTTGAGACTTAAAAAAAAACAAAAAAAAAAAAAACACAAGACAGTCTGAGCAGAGAGAAAAATACTAAATCAGTTCACTGAGCTTAGGAATATGACAGTTTTATGATGTCTTCTATCTCTAATGCACATAGAAGAAGATGGAAATACTACCTCAGCAGCACCACCTATTGGATGGAAACATTCGTACAAAATCAATTTCTGAATTTTTATGGGAAAAACAAAAACCGATTGGGAAGAGGTCACCCGTCATGACCTCCTTCAGAAATTTCATATTCCCCACTTATGCAAGAATTCCAGGCTGAGGGTGTCAAACACGGCCATAAAAACTTATACTCCCAAATTCTTCGGTGACGCTGTGACTTGATGTTGCCCTTCAATATGATACCATCCCACCTTAATTGATGACCAAATCACTAGAGCCACCAGGATACCCAGAAATCAACTACTCCAATACAAGGGGGAAAAAAATGGACCCGTGCTTCTAGTAGTGACCTACAATTAACAGCCAGAGGTACTAAGGAAGACTGCAAAGAAACTCCACCATACCTACACAAGGATGACCGTCTGAAAACTATCTTCCCGGCCCCTTTGCTTCTGTATTACAGGCAACCTCCTAATTTGAGGAACTTTATAATCAGGAGTGCATTGCCCTCAGACACACAAAAAGGAACTTATACCTGTAATGTGAGGAACTGGAAGACTTGCTGACATGTACGGACCACGGACAGGATACAAATTCCCAAAACACAGCAGGATCCCGGGGACATTCACATGTTCCACGTCTGATGTTGTGTACCAGATCCGGTCCAGTAAATGTCCTCTTGGGGGGCTTTATATCAGGAGAACAGGACAAAAACTAAGAGCCAGGATGAGATCCCATCGCCACTCAATTACAGAGAGAAAGACTGAACTACCTGTGGCAAAACATTGTTGTGGTCATGGACACAGCATAGAGCAGATGAGAGTTATTATACTGAAAGGCAACATCAAGTCACAGCGTCACACAAGGATTTGGGAGTATAAGTTTATGGCCATGTTTAACACCCTCAAGACAAGAATAAACCTGAGCCTGGGATTCTTGCATAAGTGGGGAATATGACATTTCTGAAGGAGGTCATGACGGGTGACCTCTTCCCATTCGTTTTTTGTTTTTCTCGTAAAAATTCATAAAATGGATTGTAAGAATGTTTCCATCCAATAGGTGCTGCTGCTGCGCTAGTACTTCCATCTTCTTCTATGTGCATTAGAGATAGAAGACATCATAAAACTGTCATTCCTCGGCTCAGTGTACTGATTTAGCATTTATCTCTCGGCTCGGACTGTCTTGTGTTTTTTTAAGTCTCAAATTTCTGTGTGTGAACATTTATTTAGATCAAGAGGGCTGTCGTCGCCCCCCCTCCCCTCTGCATCTGTATGTTATAATTGTGTGCCATCCGGACTGGTTTTATTCATTAACCTGACGAAGGCTTGTTAGCCCGAAATCTTGCTATATCATGTATTTTTGTTAGCCATTAAAACGAATCATATCTACAAGATTACCTGGCTTCTCTTACTGAGAACAATCACACTTTACTCTACTGGCTAACACGGTACCAAACCTTTTTTTCATGTTGCACTGTATACCTACACATTTTGGTTGTTCTTTGGATGGAGGTAGGGGTGGGTGGGGGTGGTGTAAGTAAAATTCTCATCCAAAAGTGGGTCACAGATTCAGAAATTTTGGGAACCACAGTTATAGATGATAAACAGAGTCCCCCTAGTGGCAGAGCTCAACATCCACAGCACATCCCTATGAAGTCACTATCACCCACCTGCCTTCTCTCTTTTCCAGACCAGATCAGCACTGAGCAGAGGCGACATCCTACAGGCTCAGGAATCCTCACGCAAGGCTCGCTCCCTCGTCCTCTTCAGTCTGCTCTTTGGAGTCTTCATCTCCATCAGCTGGATCATCTACGTGGTGGTGACCATATTCCTATGACGGAGGAGTCGCCGTGAACTGTAAAAAGAACCTTCTGCAGAGACTAAATAACACTTTGCCCCTGCTAGTGCCCCCACATTCCCTGTACAGCCTGATGAGAGGTGACATGGCTGGCCCCCAGGACTCCCGCACGCTGACCGATGTGTATATGTACAGGAAACAAATACAATGTACGTTTTGTAAATTAATCAGGACTTTTTTGGGGGGAGGGGGGTAAGTGGGGAGGTCAAACAAGTCTACAAATAAAGCCGAATTGACAAGGGCGGGCGCGGTATCTGTCCAAGGAAGTTGGATCGAGATTGTGCTTGCAGAAAAGTTATATTCCCTGCGGTGAGTTTTGTAACAAACATATTGCCTTGCCGTACCTGCGATTATCATGAATATCACATACTATGTCAAGGTAGGAACGCACAAAAGTGTCACCAAGGCCCTTGAGAAGCATGCGGTGGACAGGCACTGCCATGCTGCCGCAAGATGGGTAGCACCGTTTAAGGACGGGCATGAAAGTGTTGGACATGTGACTGGAGCCGGCAGGTCTGTGACGGCCACAGATGAATCTTACATTGCTTAGGTCCACCAGCAAAGGACATGCAAAGATGTAGCTGCAGATGAACATTTCATCCAAATCAGTGAATACGATTCTGACGGTACACCGGAAAATGCAAAAAGTCGCTTGCGGATGGGTTCCACACAACCTTTCCGAGACTCAAGCTTGGCATCAAGTCTCTGCGTCCATCTGAGTCGAGATGAAAGAGGAGAAGCTTTTCTGAGACGCATTATCACAATTGATGAGATGGACACGGAGCTTCCAGCCTGAGCTGAACGGCACAAAAGTAAGCGGAATTTTCACGGAGTCGAGAGAACATTGTGTTACGGGGCGGTATTTGTCTGACAGCTGCTCACAGCTTCCGGCTGGCAGAAGAAATATGAACGATACTATAGCGAGCGCTCATGACCTCTATCTTTGTATTATATACATTTTCTCGGACTTTGTTATACTGCAGATGTAGCGGGGTGTTGCCATTCATTCTTCCATGACCCTTGTATATGAATAAAGCCGCATTCACATCTGCCTCAGAGGCTTCATTTGATGCTTCCGGCGCAGATTCAGCAGAAACCGCCAACGAAGAAGCACAGCATGCTGCGGTACTTTGTTGGGCATCATGCAGTCGTACGGCTGGAAGCCACATGGACCCCCTTATAGTCAATGGGGTCTGTTCTGCACGGTTTGGTCCCGGCATTTTCTTTGTTCAGCTCCGAGGACAGTCAGAACGCAGGATGTAAATGTGAATGGGGCCTACAGCTTAAGTAGAAAGAGCGAAACTAATAAGCAGATACAGCATACACACGGCGCCAGCTACAGGAAGAGATAGAAACTGCAATGCAAATGCTACATAGCACAAGGTAGCGAAAGGAAACTTGTTGGGCCACGCCCACAGCGCAGATTTTCTGCAGTACCAAACCTACGATCTTACCGTGGAATCGGCACCGATCGCGCACTGCATTCGTGTTTTAAAAAACTCTAACCGATTTTAAGGACATCCACTCTGTAGCCTATACAGTGCAGATATAAAACTCACCTGTGTGCGCGTCACGTATCGACTCCGAATTCGAACGCAGATTTGCTCCGTTGCAAAAAGGCTCAATCTACGTGCATACCAGCTATAAATGCAGATAAGCAAGCTGGAACAATTCCTCTGCAGCGCCACCTACTGGATGACAGCATTCCTTCAAATTAATGTCAGACCCTTTAAACAAGTCTATGAAACAATGATTGGGAATGGAAAACCAAGGCAGACCCCATACACAGACAGCTGCTTCGGGGGTTTTGCCCCTCATTAGTGCGCAGTAGGTTTCTGGCTCGGCTAGTGAGAGGCCTGTGATGTGGGTTGGGATTCCCAATCATTGTTTTATAGACTTGTTTAAAGGGTCTGACATTGATTTGAAGGAATGCTGCCATCCAATAGGTGGCGCTGCAGAGGTATTGTTCCATCTTCCTTATTTGCATATATTTCCCAGAGGCGCATGCATGGCCTTATAAGTCTCCTCACTCACCTCTAGGTGTCTCCTTAAGGAGAGATGATACCGGCTGTAAAGTTAAGTGCAAATGCAGTTATGAATTTCGAAGCGGAATCAGTGTGGAAACGCCCGGCGCAAATCTCTGCATATGAATGTAATAACGGGGGGAATGGATTTTGATGCAAATACGCTGCAGTCCTGCGTGGATTTCACCTTTGCATTTCAGAGAGTGAAATCCGTACTGAAATCACACAGCACAAACTGACCACCACAGTTCCCACATCCAGTCCTTTTACTCAACTTGCCTATCTGTGAACCACAAATCCCAGCACATCACTCACTCACATAGCACTGACCCTCACAGCTCCATTTCTCACTCGGGCACAACGTTGATTTAATCCCCAATTCTGAGTAATTTCTATGAGGGGGGAAAAAAAAAAGTGAACTTTTTATTTAAATTAACAACTGGGGAAGTTTAGGACACGGCGTCGTCACATGGCAGGATGGCGAGATCCCTCATCTGAGATGCCAGGCAGTGAAGAACAAGAACGTTGAACACATTTATTTGCCCTCCTCTGAGGTGGCTCCTCTATGTACATGACTATCAGTCTCCAGATACTCGTCATGCAACAGCATAAAAAATATATAATAATACAACATATCACATGGCCCCTTCCCCCAAAACACTGATATTTACAGGAGCTGCTGCCCTCTGCTGGGGGTTCAGGGAAAATGTCCAACATAAACCAAAACTTCTTGGCAAAAGAGAAAAACAATAACGAAAACTTTGGGCTCCACATCCAGTCGTTTCTTCTTTTTCTACATCCAACATCTTATCTAAAGACCTCCGCAAGAACAGCAGCACAATATCCAACATGTTGACCCTTCCATGGACGTGTAAACGGATGGCACACAGTGTGGCGTTTGGCCTCGAGTTGATGGCAAATTAGCGCAAGACATGAGATGGCAGAAAGCAGGGCCAACCGTGTCATCGGTAACCATGACGAATGACCCCACCCTCCCCAATCAGTCTCTGTGATCTCCCTGCTATAGTCAGAGATCCCCTAGATTCAGTGTCCACCGGCAGCGTCGCCTGCTTTCCTTACTTTAGGTTTTCTCGTCTCTCTCTGTCTTTCGCCTCGTGATGTTACGGGGTTTGATTTTCAGGGAAAGCTCCCATAAAGCCTCTTCGGCCAGGTGGTCGCTGAAGTCGTTGAAGAAAGAGATGATGTCATCATTCCGGCGAATTTCATAATGACTGTAGGGGGGAGAGTCATAGAAAAATATGTTGTATTGAAGATAGTCAGTAGGTCACATGACCAAAGTTTGCAGTGTAGCCCTGCCGCTGTGTGGCCGGCACCATGAGCCCATTGACCCGAATGTAATGTGACGGCGCAGGGCTACACAGCAGTTTTTGGTCATGCAATCCCTGTTGTGGCCAAAAGTCGCCATGTAGCCCAGACCTAAAAGGGTTGTCCCACAAAATTTAGTTATCTCTGAACGCAGGCTTGGGAATATCTTGCTGGTCTGTGGGGGTCCGACCACTGCGACCCCTACCTATCCCGAGAATGGGGGTCCAGAGCGTCCAACAATGATTGCACACCAGCGCTTGCACTCCATCTCCAGCAGTCCCACTAAAGCGAATGGTGTGGCAGTAAACATCCGTGACCGCTACTGCATTGATTACGGGGCACTCCAGACCCATTTTAAGGATTGGTGGGGAACAGAGAATAACTTAAAGGGGTTGTCCCGCGCCGAAACGGGTTTTTTTTTTCTTCAACCCCCCCCCCCCTGTTCGGCGCGAGACAACCCCGATGCAGGGACTTAAAAAAAAAACCGCTCAGCGCTTACCTTAATCCCCGCGCTCCGGTGACTTCTATACTTACCGGCTGAAGATGGCCGCCGGGATCCTCTTCCTCCGTGTACCGCAGCTCTTCTGTGCGGTCCATTGCCGATTCCAGCCTCCTGATTGGCTGGAATCGGCACGTGACGGGGCGGAGCTACACGGAGTCGGCATTCTGCACGAGCGGCCCCATTGAAGACAGCAGAAGACCCGGACTGCGCAAGCGCGGCTAATTTGGCCATCGGAGGGCGAAAATTAGTCGGCTCCATGGAAACGAGGACGCCAGCAACGGAGCAGTTAAGTAAAAAACTTTTTATAACTTCTGTATGGCTCATAATTAATGCACAATGTACATTACAAAGTGCATTAATATGGCCATACAGAAGTGTATAGACCCACTTGCTGCCGCGGGACAACCCCTTTAAAGGCGTCATAGCAGAATTTGAAATAACTCACTATCCACATGAACGGTTTAAAGCAATAAAATGGTTACCGGGACTAAAACTACTCATGACCTATTCTCATAGGACATTAAAAGCCGATTGGAGGGGGCTGACGCACGTAATCCTTGCCGATCATCTGTTCGCCAGGCCTGCGAAGAGAGATGGAAGCACGCAGTGGTGTCCACATTGCAGCGGTCGGATTGGTAATGCATTGAATTTGATGGGAGCTGAAACTGCAAAACCAACCGGGACTGCTGCGCTGTGCACAGAGCCGTCTGCCTCCGGCTAGGTCTGCAGCGACGGTGCGCCTAGCAAACGGCTGATCATCAGAAGTCTGAGTGGCCGATCAACTATTGACGGACAGGTTATCAATAGCCAAGTACTGGAACATGAGTGGGTGTAAAACAATGATCCCATTCACTGGCAGCAAGCAGGGATCTTGGACACCACTGGAACATGGTATATTATAAACACAATTAAAAGAGAATCAGTCGTAACGTTTGAGCCCCATAATGTAGTTTATGGTGATCAAAGGTGAGGGAACAGGGAAGTTGCCAAACACATAGCGTGACTCACTGCAGCCGGCCGTGGGCATGCACGCTCCCATTCAGCTCTATGGCAGAGTGCAAGCACACAGCCGGCTGAGAAAGGTCACGCTGTGTGTATGTGGCAACTTCATGAAGACACAGCGCTGGAATGGAGCTTACAGTGAGAAGCAAACACGGCTCCCCCCCCCTCACCTTTAAGCACCATAAAGTAGTTTATGGGGCTAAACTTGAAGACAGGTTCCCCTTAAACTTTCTATTGCACGGCCATTAATATAGAAAAGCTTTATAGCTGTTTAAACGTGTTGTCCAGTGTTAGAAAACTACAGCACCACCCTTCTTAGTAGGAGTGTGTAGTATTGCAACCTCAATGGAGCTGAGCTGCAATACCACATACAACCTACGGACCAAGGTGGCACTGTGTTTGTAAGAAAGCAGCCATGTTTTTCTAACCCTGGCCAACTCCTACAAGGCATGCAATATGCAAGTGTCTATTCACATGTATTCACTGGGCAGCTTTTTTGGATGTGATGTTTGCTAACATACTGCTGACATTGCGGCTTTAACCCTTTAACCCATGACAGTCATATTCCAGGTCTCCCTTTGCTCAGTAGTGAAGTTCTATACACAGACTAGGTGTATAGGATGTGTAGGGATGAGGCAAATCCCCAATGATTCTGCACTTACACCTGCTGGAATCGTCTCATGCTGTCCAGGATGTTGAACTGCTGCCAGCGTTTGGAAAAGTTCACCTTCCCGTCAATGTGGTCTGGATTTCCCAGGTGTACGAAGGTGAGATCCTGTAAGATCAAACCCCTGAAACAGACAAAACAAAAAGTGACCTGAACAACCGTGTGCAGATACACAATGTCACGGGATCATGGACACCAACAACCAGCATGTGATATCTGCATGGACGCCTTTCATACGCTTACAGGTAGGGTATACACGGGGGCTCCACATCAGACAGCGCGGCCCGATAAGCCCGGAAGGAGGAGGAGCTGTCAATCAGAGTGCAGTATTCTGCAAGGCCCTGCAGGACAAAAGAGATGATTTAATACAGAAGTGTGTCAGACGTCACAACCAGCAGAGGAAGGAGCATTGCACGAGCCTCACCTCAGAGGTCTGCTTTTGCCACTCCAGACGGCGGATGGGCGCCGAGTCCAATGCGGACAGGATGGCAAGGTACGAGTTGAAGTTGTTGAGCTTCCTTAGATGCTGCAAAAAAAAAAACAACAAAAAAACAAAGATGAGATACTGAACGTTCTGCATCTTTAACCCCTTCACGTCCCAGGAAGTAGTTACATCCTGGGCATGCACTATTTTTATAGAGCAGGATAGAGCCAATCCCACTACATACAGGGCGGGTATTGGCTGTCTGACAGCTAATAATCGCCTGCAACAGCAGCCATCAGCGTTTGAGCTGATCACAGCTATTAACCCTTTAAATATCACTATCAATGCTAACAGCAGCATTTAAATATCCCAATCAGTGTTCGGGGGTGTTCGATCAGCTCCCAAGGGGCGGTTTATTTGCCATAGCTCCCAAGACTACCACAACTGATTGCCTATCAGACATGCCTGTGACACATCTTGATATACAGGTGCTCCCCGACTTGCGAACAGGTTCCGTTCCGGGAGCCCGTTCGCAAGTCCGTTTTGTTCGCAAGTCGAACAAATGGTTGTATGGAGGGGATCGCGGGTGGATCCCGCTCCATACAACGTCGGGAGCAGGCTGTTCTTACAGTGGGCACCCGGCGGCAGCAGTTCCGACGAGCCGCGCCGCTTGTCGGAACTGTTAACACTTTAAATACCGCTCTGACAGCGGTATTTAAAGTGTTAACAGTTCTGACGAGCGGCACGGCTCGTCGGAACTGCTGCCGCCGGGTGCCCGCTGTAGGAAACAGCCTGCTCCCGACGTTGAGGGGGCCCGTATAGCGTCCCACGATGAGATCGCGGGACGCTGTGCGGTTGCTAGGCAGCCGGGGACCTCCTGAAAGGCCCCAGGGCTGCCTATGCAGAGTGCCTATCAAGCGCACGGCTTGCTAGGCGCTCTGCATAGACAGCCTTAGGGCCTTTCAGAAGGCCCCCGGCTGCCCAGCAACCGCGATGTGACCGGACAGGCTTCTATCAGGCTTGATAGAAGCTTGTCCGGTCCCTGCACAGTACGATGTAATGCCATAGCATTACATCATACTGTGCAGAACAGATAGTTCGTATCTAGCGAAATTCGTAACTCGAATGTTCGCAAGTCGGGGACTATCTGTACTGCATTCTGACTGGCAGGCTAATACAATACCTGCAGTATACTGTATGAGTGACGAAACAATCACAAGTTCAAAAGACCCTATAGAGCCAAGAAAAAAAAATTTACGATAAAAAAAAAACGCAATAAAACATAAAATGTATTTAGTATCGCTGCGTCCCTAGAAGTCCAATCTATCAAAGTAACACATTTATTCTGCACGATGAACATCAGAAAAAAAAACAAAAAACAGAATTGGGCTTTTTTGGTCACGCTATCTCCAAGAAAACAAATGTTAAAAAAAAGTGATCAAAAAGTCATACGAGTTCAAAAACACGAGTACCAATAAAAACCACAAGACATCCGGCAAAAAACGAGCCCCCACACAACTATATCGGATTCGCAGTGTCGGCATAATCCTCACTGGCAGACACTTCAGGATCAAGAGAGTATAAAAAATCCTAAATATATCCCTGTCACGTCACCTAATAGCACCAGCATCTAGTTTATTGTGCTGTGGGGATGTGACAGGTTCCATTTAAGACCTCTGTTTGCCGTCAGTGAATGCAAAACATTTTGCTTAGATCCAGAGGTTGAAATCCAACCTGATACTTCTCATAGCTGAGGGTTTGTTTCAACTGTATCTGGTCTAGACAAGAGTTGGGTGTAGAGGAAGGGTTATTAAACATCTAGGTTGGGGATTTATGGGGGACTATGCATTAGTCCACTCCAGAGTCTGGCTAACAATTACACCCACCCCCCTCCCTCCATGCAAAGCATTCCAGGTTCCCTTCCGATGTCATGTGATCACTGACCTAATCATCCAATACTCACTTTCATAATTTTGATGAATTTTAGAAGCAGTCTTTCGCGATCCTGCGCCTTCTCCTGCAGCATGATGATGGATCGCACCCTGGGAAGGATGAGGTGGTATGATAATTAGCATCTTTCATTACACGTCTGCGCAGCGGTCGCCCCTCCACATTACCGCCCCCACACTCTCTTACCAATAGGACATGTTGTTGAAATGCTCTGTGAACTGGGTCAGATTTGGACTCTTCTCCTCATTTTGTTCTTTCGCCCAAAGCAGAACCTCAGGAATCTGTAATGGGTAAGAGGTTGGGATGCATCACCAGGAGTGGCGACTAGAGGCGAATTGTAGACCATCATTGCCTCTGTTCTTACCTCAATTTTGTAAAAGAGTTCAGCGTCCAGAAGGGTCAGCTGCTCCGCGATTTCATGACTGTGGAAGTCGTGCAGCGTTCCTGGTCTGGAATAAGGGAGAAGGACGTACAAGACTTAAGTCAGTGAGGATCAGTTACACTGAAAGCGCTGAAGACCCCTAATGGTAGCAGTGTGTGCCTCTACACGACTACAGTTGTGAGGGTCTATTCACACACGGTGCACAAATTGTGGATTTTTACTGAGATTTAGCAAGAAAAAAAATTAAAAAGCGATTTGACGACACTATATGAATAGACGTTAACAGAAATAAGTTCTCGATGCACTGCCTTTCTGCTGAGTTTTCACCAAACAGAAGTGCAGTGTAAAGTATGGAGGAACAGAGCAGCTATTTCTGAATAGCTTATACTCCAATGTAGTTAAAAGGACCCTCCAGGACAAAATCTGTTCACGGACCAGCATGTGTGGTTTACATTACTTGATACGGTCCTTTCTCTTCGTTCTGCCACCGATCTGCCTGTTCTTGTTGTCTCTCCACGGTGTTCCTACATGACTGCTGCAATCACCCAATATCTCTGAAAGATTTCGTTCATGGATTGGAGGGATTTTCCAGGCAAAATACGACAATAGTTGATGAGCTGGGGTTTACCGCTCAAACCCCGGCCGATCAGCTGATCGGGTGCCCGCTGCCAATGCCACAATATACAGAGGTTGGAGCAGAAGCTGCTGCTGCTCCGACCCCTGTATAGTGGCCGGCGCAGCTCTCATTGAAATCAATGACAACTGTGCTTGCAGTTATAAGCACTGGCCACTCTGCAGGGGGTCGGAGCAGTGACTTCCACCGTGACCCCTGACAGTGGGCACCTGATCAGTTGATCAGCATGGGTTCCGAGCAGTAGACCACAGCCGGTCAACTATTAATGACGTATCCATTAGGATACGTAGGTCATCAATAGTATTTTGCCTAAAAATCCCTTTAAGCACGGTGTCTTAAAGGGAGTCTGTCATCTCGTACATGCTGTCCAAACTGCAAGCAACTTCTAACAGAGCAGGGAGCGCTGCGCAGATTGATAAAAGTTTAGAGGGAACGATTAAGCATAACTTGTATTTTATTTATTTAACCCTTGCTTAGGGTGCAGTCACACGGGCGTATTGTAGATTTGGTTGTATAAATGCGCTGCGCAAAAACCAAATGTATATGCAATTGCGTGCATTCTTACTTAGCATATTTTCGCGCCCTGTATACTTAATACAGTATCCGCACAAAGATATGACATACCGTGAAAACGTTAACGTGCCCGAAATCAGATGTAAAAAACATGCAAATATGAATGAAACGATTGAAAGTAAGAGGTCATATTCCTGGGAATTACGTGCACAATGGAAGCGTTGCAAACATACGCTTGTGTGAATGAGCCCTTATTCTGAGCTGAACAGTCCAGCGGGCGGTCCTAACAGTGATTCACAGCTATCCCAGCATGTACAGTCATACAAAGATAGCTGTCAATCACTTGTAGGACCGCCCACTGGACTCTTCCGCGGAGAATAAGCAGAGGCTCAAATGAAATTAAGATACAAGTGAACTGAATCTTTTCCATAAAACTATATATTAATTTGCTCAGCTGCTCCTGCTCTATAACATGATGCCTTCAGTATGGATAGCATGATTGACATGACAGATTACCTTTAACAGATCCAAACTGCAGTGTAAAGCATGGCTAGGACAGAGAAGTAATTTGATTCTCTGATGAGACACTAGGTGGATTTTATACTATTTCACACTTCAGCAGACAATGTAGAGGCAAGAGCATGTGGCAACCGCTATTCTATAGCCCAATAATAAACAATCCACCGGGTTAGAGTCGTCCGTATAAGCTGCTATAAGTGCAATATGTGGAGTGCAAGCTTCAGCGGGGTGACGCTCATACCTTGCAGCCACCCCTCGAGCAGCAAGTGGCCTCATGGCGGAGTTGCAATGGCTTTGCACTCTCTTGTTGTCCACTTTCTCCAGGATATTCTTCCGCAGCACACGGGCCAAGCTGAGCTCCCCTTTACACACCAACCGGAACACCAGCTCCATCAGCAGTTTCAGGATTTCATCTGTGAGCTCCACCAGGCTGGAGAAGGTGGTAGAAAATACCCTTAATACATGTGCCATGGGCATTTCTGCATCTACTATACATGGTGGAGGATGCAGTACAGAGAAGAGATGAAGTTTGCAGACCGCATCGCCACAATGCACTTTGCTGAAGGGCTGATGAAGCACACCAACTAAAACATGGCCACAAATATGCTACAAGACATATGGAAGAAGCACAAAAACGTGTTGCGTCTTCCATCCTGCCTGTGAGGGAGAATTCATGCTTGGATGTTGGCACTTACCACAGCTCGTCCACCACTCTCACCAGCACGAAGAAAGTGTTCTTGCTCACTCGCTGCTTGAACGTGTCCTGGAAGTGACAGAATCTCTCATATGTGGACAATGGTTAAAGAAATAATTGACTGTGACTGACAAGAGAATAGGACCCCGGTATGTTAGGAGTTGTAGACTCTTAAGACCCGGAGACCTTTTATTCATAAATGGAGCCTGACAAATCTCAGTAACTTATAATGAGGCCCGTCCGGTGTCCAGTATATGAAAGCAGCCATATTGTGTGTGCTGGGATAGAGAGACTGGAAAGGATATCTATACTGGAGTTTCTGAATCAGCTCCTCTGGTGAGATGAACGTCCGGTAGGTGGTCAGGAAGGCCTCACAGTACAGAACCAGATCTGTGGGGAAGAGCAGGACAATCCTCAATATAACTAGTAGAAACAGGGGTACACATGCTGTTAGTGAACCCCAACATAAAGAGCTGAACTCACTATTCTGCTGGTGGAGTCACTGTGTACATACATTACTTATCCCGTACTGATCCTGAGTTACATCCAGTATTATACTCCAGAGCTGCACTCACTATTCTGCTGGTGGAGTCACTGTGCACATACATTACTTATCCTGTACTGATCCTGAGGTACATTCTGTATTTTACCCCAGAGCTGCACTCACTATTCTGCTGGTGGAGTCACTGTGTACATACATTACTTATCCTGTACTGATCCCGAGTTACATCCTGTATTATACTCCAGAGCTGCACTCACTATTCTGCTGGTGGAGTCACTGTGTACACACATTACTTATCCTGTACGGATCCTGAGTTACATCCTGTATTATACTGCAGAGCTGCACTCACTATTCTGCTGGTGGAGTCACTGTGTATATACATTACTTATCCTGTACCGATCCCGAGTTACATCCTGTATTATACTCCAGAGCTGCACTCACTGTTCTGCTGCTGGTGGAGTCACTGTGTACATACATTACTTATCTTGTACTGATCCTGAGTTACATCCTGTATTATACTCCAGAGCTACACCCACTATTCTGCTGGTGGAGTCCTTGTGTACATACATATCCTGTACTACTCGTGAGTTACATCCTGTATTATACTCCAGAGCTGCACTCACTATTCTGCTGGTGGAGTCACTGTATACATACATTACTTATCCTGTACTGATCCTGAGTTACATCCTGTATTATACTGCAGAGCTGCACTCACTATTCTGCTGGTGGAGTCACTGTATACATACATTACTTATCCTGTACTGATCCTGAGTTACATCCTGTATTATACTCCAGAGCTGCACCCACTATTCTGCTGGTGGAGTCACTGTGTATATACATATCCTGTACTGCTCCTGAGTTACATCCTGTATTATACTCCAGAGCTGCACTCACTATTCTGCTGGTGGAGTCACTGTGTATATACATTACTTATCCGGTACTGCTCCTGAGTTACATCCTGTATTATACCCCAGAGCTGCACTCACTATTCTGGTGGAGTCACTGTGTACATACATTACTTATCCTGTACTGATCCTGAGTTACATCCTGTATTATACTCCAGAGCTGCACTCACTATTCTGGTGGAGTCACTGTGTACATACATTACTTATCCGGTACTGATCCTGAGTTACATCCTGTATTATACCCCAGAGCTGCACTCACTATTCTGCTGGTGGGGTCACTGTGTACATCACATTACTTATCCTGTACTGATCCTGAGTAACATCCTGTATTATACTCCAGAGCTGCACTCACTATTCTGTTGGTGGAGTCACTGTGTACATATATTATTTATCCTGTACTGATCCATACAATATACTACAGAGCTGGGTTCACTGTTCTGCTGGTTACTGGAAATGGTCAGCAAACTTGTGGACTTCACTCACCTTTGCGGTCTGTTTCTGTGGCATGGACAAGCAGGATGTCCCCAGAGCCACCCCTCACATCTGGGCCATCATCACCCTGTAGAAAGAGGATATTGCGCAGTGTAACTAGTGTCTAGACCGCCTGCGCTCCACCTCAGCTATGACGACACTTTTACCTCTTGTTTCAGAGTCAGCCGGGCCATGATCTCATTGTGATCGACCAGAGAAAGTTCATCCGTTTCCTCATTTTCTTCTGCCTCCTGCTCCTCTTCATCAACTCCTTCTGTGGAATTTGGTGGCCTGGCATAAAAGAAAATCAATTTTTTTCCAAGATCTCTGCTTGCTGTTAGTGAATGCGGACATTCTGTGTTTAAATCCAGAGGCTAAAAAGAAGGATTGTGATTGAATGCTTCACACAGCTGAGGGTTTGGATGCAATTATATCCATTCCAGACACTTCATGGACCTTAGATTGATACAATGTATCATTGCAGATACAGGTGAACAAGCAGGACATGGGAGAGACTTGTGCTGCTTGTGTGGCGTCTCTGAGGTTTCTATCATTTGGGTTCAAGGGGTTGTACAAGAGTACCAGTCATTGCCTATCCACAGGACATGGGATAACTTGCTGATTGGTGGGGGTCTCACGGATGAAAGCCCCGCCACTCTCGAGAACGGGACTCCCGTGTCCTGCTATGTCCGCCACTGTGGGGGTAGTGTCTCCACCCACAACGACGCCATTGTGAATAGCGGAACATGTGCAGTCAGCGGTCCATTCATTTCAAATGGGGCTGATGGAAATAGCTGAGCGGCACCCTCTCAGTATCTCCACAGTCCCAGTGAAAGGAGTGCTAGTGTGACCAACGCTCCATACTGCAGGGGGTGCAGCAGCCCCACAGCGAAGACGATGGGGGGACGTACAACACCTGCTCTCCACATCGGCACGGTCTCAGTGATGGGGCCCCACTGATCAGCACGCTATCCCCTATTCTCTGGATAGGAGCCAACTTGTAAATTGTGGTCCAAGCCCTTTAAGATTCCTTGTACGCAGTCTATACTTGACATGGCGCTCACTGTTGTGGTACTGTCACACCTCCTCCGTGCGTCAGCGCAGACAATAGCAGAAGGGAGAAGGTGCCGGGAGATAGAAGGCAGATAACACGTTGTTGGCGTTTCTTTGATGTTCTTACAATGCTTCCTCGGCCGCCTTACTATCCGCACGTTCTCATTAAGGAGACATAATTAGGATGTCGCAGTGCCTAATAACTGTAATTATATCAGTCGCTGCTCTGAATGGCGCTCATGAGGGCTCTGAGAGGACGGCACTGTCATAGCTGCTCATGAAGTGACTGGGGATTGGTCGACTAAAGCTTCTACACCCATGTAAACAGCAATATGTACCATCCCCCACTTTGAGGCAAAAAAAAAAATAATATATTTTCCTTTAATTCCTTAGTGATGCGACCTATTTTGGACCGCAGAACAGAACCCCCCCTTTTTTTTTCGGTGGTGGGGAAAGGGGGGTGGGGTGTCCATCTTCACTTTTCAAGAGCCATAACTTTATAATTGTTCTGTTGACATGACCATATGAGGCCTTGTAGTTTTTTGCGTGGCGATCTGTAGTTTTTATTGTTATAATTTTGGGGTACATATGGCTTTTTTGATTAAAAAAGGCATTTTGGCTCCTTTTTCATAGCACTTGCCATGTAGAATACAATGTTTGTTCCATTTACTGTACGGGGTGTTATGGATGTCACAATACCATACGTGTTTTGTTTTTTCTTTTCAAGCAAAAAGAGGGGGAGTGCACAGACTGTTTTTTTAAGCATATTTTTGTCTTATATTTTTTTACATTTTTATGTCCCTGTAGGGACGCGAACCTTTGACACATTGATCGCTCCGACAATACACTGCAGTACTTGTGTACTGCAATGCATTATCGCTAATCATACCAATCTCAGGTCATGGCAGATTCAGACGTCATTGTCTGGCATCCGGTCACCATGACAACCCACCTGCGCTCCGCGATTACATGGCAGAGGGCCGATTTCCTTACAGAGGGAGTGTTGTTTCTGCAACATTAACAAAAGTAAGGCTGGGTTCACACAGGGCGGATGTGTTGCGGTTTTGCTGCGGTTTTTCCGCAAAACCGCTTCAAAAGGTTATTTTTGTCTTGCGGATTTTCCGCGCGGAAAATCTGCAAACTTTTTTACTTTTGCAGCGTATTTTGGTGCGGATTTTGCTGCGTCCATAGAGGTCTATGGACAAAAAAGCGCTGCGGAAAAGTCAAAAGAATTGACATGCTGCGTCTTGAAAAATCGCGCCGCAGCTGCATTTCCGCACTGCGGCAGTGTGGAAAAAAAATCCGCCCTGTGAGAACAGCTTTTTGCCTAAACACATTTGTGCTGCATTGCACTGCAAACGCAGCGGTTTTGTCGCAGTGTGGATATGCAACGGCAAACCGCAGCAAATCCGCCCTGTGTGAACCCAGGCTAAAAGTTCTGCAACTTCCTAAAATAAGGTTTCTGATTTTATGCAAGTTCGGACTGCTGCAGGTACCTTTCGGTGGTCTCTTGGCTCTCGCTGCCTGGCACGCAGGGCGATGAGGCTCTTTGGTGTCCGTCTCCAAGCAAAGGCGATTCCTGCAGAAGAGCAACATGTCTGTGAGATACGGGAGTCATGTAAGGAGCTGAACTCCTGCCTACAGATAGGAAGATCTGCATGGACTCTGCTCTAAGTCATCAGCAATGATCCAGTCATTATGTTTATGTACTGCTATCCTCATCGGTACTACTATACTTGTGGGACGATCACACCTAAGGCTACGCATTCCCTGAATTGGTCTACAAGCTGGCTGGTGATTATAGACCGGTCCGCCAATAGACTGTAGGCGGACATCAATAGCTTGGGGGGGGGGGGGGGTCAAGGAGATCAATGACCACTTGGGTCTCTCCTGGTGCTGCAGAACTACAACTCTCAGCATTCCCTGAAAGGGGGTTGCAGTTCTGCAACAGCTGGGTCGTCACACATTAGAGGTCACTGCAGCAATTACAATGCTTCCCACCCGCCACTGTATATATGCTAGCTGCTGGTAGGGGACGTTGCCGGCACTCAGAAGATTTATGGATCAGCCCTGCCCTCCAAAATAAAAAATACACCAATATACAAACATGCCAGACTGTTGTATAAGATGGAGCACCAAGTCACTAGCAGCGGTGAGTAGGGACAGAACTACACACACAAGCCACAATCACAATTCACAAGCGGCGGCGGATGATGGGAGCCGGACACAAAAGCCACAACCGATCAGGTGAAGATGCAAGAAAGGCCTGGTTACCTAGCACTCAGGTCTGCAGTAATTGCTGGAGCGCTCATCTTCTGCAGCTTCACACCCCTGTAAAGAAGTGCAGTTTGACCCGCAGGCCAGTCCCCTTTAACCTTTAGGGCTGAACAGCTTCATAAAAGCCGCTGGCAAAAGGATAACCCCCATATGGACCTCCGAGCGATGGAAGGATTATGGGCGGTCAAGTGGAGGGGGTCTCATAATGCCCCCATTGGGTCACTCACAAGGATGGTACTGAGGCACAAGGTGCTATTTGTGTACCTCATCGGGGTTAATACACGAGTCCTCCAAGCGGCAGGGTCAATTCTTGAAGCAGCAATCGACTTAAGGATGAAATTAACGGTCTTAAGATAATTGCCTGCAGCTGGAGCTATAGATGATTAGTATTCGCAGCAAGGAGCCCATTATTAGCTGGGGGATGGGGGGCATCTATCACCCGAGGTGTCCCTGCAGGGAGATGCTCATCGTCTTAGGCCACCTGCATAGGGCAAGAGCGAGTTGCATCTAAGAATCTATGGCGCGACTAGCATCACACAGACACTTGGTCTACGTGCGAGACACGCCGCACACTATATGTCCCAATGTCAGGCGAGACGCATACGAAAATGGGACATTCAGTGAGCTTTCAAACTTTGACCATCGGTCCGAGTAAAGAGGATAAAAAAAATAATCACTCATGTGACTAAACCCATGCCAATCAACGGGTTCATTTTCTCTGTGCGGTTTGTCTGTGTCGGACCCGAACAGAACTTGTGCAATATTAATAGGCCATGTGAACACGGCCTTACGAAATGTCCTGCCTGGAGTGAAGGACGCTCATACCGCGGGACACAATGGGGCTTATTTACTAATACGGTCTAAGAGGGAGGGGATTTGCACATGTGGGTTCTTTCAGGGAGATGGACGTAACCTGCAGGTGAAAACCGATCATCGATTTCAATGTGTTTATTCACGTGAAGAATTTTTCTTTTACGGTGATGTTACGGGGCAAAAAATAAAGATACATTTTAAAAAACTTGATGCAATTTTTATTTTGTACTGTTTTTTTTTTTTTGTAAAACAGATCAGCCAAAAAAAATAAATATATAAAAATTGCATGTTTACAAGTACAATGTCAAACTGATCTCGCGCTCGCCTGTGTGAATCCAGCCTTAGGGCTCCTGTCCACGGGCGTAGCGTGATCCTGTGGCAGATCGCCGCCGCGGGAGCCACCACTGGGAGCGGGGGAGTGCTGACAGCTGTCCGCGCTGAGTTTATCTGACAGCGGAGAATTGCGGCAATTCGCAGCATGCTGCGATTTAAATCCCATAAGCGGGGAATTGCTATGATTCTCTGCTCGTGGATAGCGGGGCTGCGCTTTCCAAAGTAAGTCTATGGAAAGCGTTCACTGCGTTCCCCGTGGCCAGATTATCGCCGCGGGGAAAGCAGTGAAAATTTGTGCGTGGATAGGAGGCCTTAGACCGCGCTCAATTACGAGTAGACGGTAACTCTGAATGATAAATCTGTGGTCTTTTAAGACTATCTAGTCCAAGTTTATACCACACTTTAGCTGCCTTCACTTATGCTAAAAACTGGGCCACAATTTGATGCAATTTGTGACGTACTTTAGGCCACGCCCACTTCTTACAACACGCCCTTTAGTCGGACATAGAGATTTGCCAGAAAACTGCCAAATTCTACGTATTAAATAAGCCTCGATGTATCTGGGGGCAACACAACATAAACCGCATTCACCACTTGGAACGCTTCTACATCTGTGCTGCGCGGTGAGCTGGGTGGACGTCATACATGGAGAATCAGTGGGATCATCTACAATGAATGACGCTGGGGGTCTTCCAGTAAACGGACTTCTGGGGGTCGGGAGAGTTTACCGTCACAAGGGAGGAGGCTGAAACACCGTCCAAGGTTTAGTCACACATCACAGTTTTGGAAAACTGCTGCAAAACCCGATTTAAACAAAGCCGTATTTTCTTGCTCTTACGCTAAAATCTGAAGGCTTCAGCTTTGGACTGACAGAATCCGATGACATCACGTTAGGGTGGAGAACCGGGGTGGATCCAGATCATCTGCATCAGTGACGCCCCAGGCTGAGCCTCTCCAGCTGCTGCAAAACTACAACCCCAGCATGTCCTGAGCGCCTCCGGCTGCTGGGGGTTGTAGTTGTGCCTCATGATGCATGTCCTTATTAAGGTCAGGCAGAATGTAGACATTGATGGAGATGGGGGATGTGGATCATATAACCGTGGCGGCTGCGTTGCACCTCGACACAAGGGAGTGACTGAGAATTATACACCGGCTGACCACTTTATTAGAGACCACCATCTAGAGCCGAAGAAATTTGCTGTGGCGAAGAGTCCACTAGATGATGAAACTGTTCTGCAGGAATACGGCCCCTACGGACAGGAAGCTTCATGTAGTTGCCGCAGATTAGATGGCGGCGCTGACATGTTCCAACTGGCTGACAGGAAGGGGTCACCGATTCATGCTGCTTGTGCCAAATTCTGATCCTTTCCATCAGCACGATGCAGCAGTGATCTGGATCCATCTGACACGGAGAGGTTTTTCCGCTACTCAGTGATACAAGTTTTCCACTTTTTGGAGTCTTGACTTTCCATTTCTCTTACACACAATGGCGCTGGAACTGGTTGTCAGTTGTGATATCCCATCCGTGCTAAGGAACTGCGGTTGGCGGTGAGCCCCCGGCTAGTCCAGCCCCGATGACCCGGCCTCGTTGGAAGTCGCTCAGATCACTGGATTTTCTCATCTAATGTGGATTCACACTGAAACTGATCCACGGAAAGCTTGCCACGTGATTTTATGTCGCACTCCGGGGTCACGGGGAGAATCTCCTTACAAAGAGGCGCAAATTGTGAACATGCCGGGGACTCTAATAAAGGCCTGGGGACTCTAATAAAGAGAGCACTCAGTGCATAAAAGTGGTTTAACGTTACTAGTTGTGCCCTTGCCTTTATGAGGTTTATTGGACAGCACATAGATCGCTACGGCCCCCGGCATTTGCCATGGCCACATCATTGTTATATATTGCGCTGCACCGTGACTTCCTATAGGTCGGGCCATGAGGTTATTGCGCCACTAAAAATATAAAAACTTTCTAAAACAAATCAAACAGATGCGTTAATACCACAATGGTGTAAGTTCTGCATGTAGGAAGTTACAGGTATCGTCGTGCACAAAAATGTTAATTTTAGTAAGTGCATGGTGGTGTAATAACGCTGGAGTCAGAGGTTAGTGTCTGGGTAAGGTTGGAGGGGCTCATGCGGTGCATTGGTCTGGCACAGCAGGGAGGTCAGAGGGGCATGCGTTGCAAAGATACTGAGCATGCGGCGGGCTGGGTTTGACTTTTAATCCCCCCTGTGCCCGTTCTCACTGAGACTTTTACTTACACCATCAGAGGGAAGGGGGTCTCCGTTGCTTTGCCCAGAGGAATACAGGTTGACGTATTCCCCATCTCCCGGCTCCTCATTTGCATTTTCATTCTATGGTGGGAAGAGGGAATGTTTGCCGGTTGTCTCTATTTTATATGTTTGTTGAGTGCGGGAGTTCAAAAAAAATGACATTGCACCAAAAAAGACTAAGAAAGGTCAAATGCACCAAAACTCCACCCTTTTAAACCTCCATAAGAAGTGAAGTGACTCTAAACTGTCTATATCCTGTATTGTACTCCAGAGCTGCACTCACTATTCTGCTGGTGGAGTCACTGTATACATACATTACTTATCCTGTACTGATCCTGAGTTACATCCTGTATTGTATTCCAGAGCTGCACTCACTATTCTGCTGGTGGAGTCACTGTATACATACATTACTGATCCTGAGTTACATCCTGTATTATACTCCAGAGCTGCCCTCACTATTCTGCTGGTGGAGTCACTGTGTACATACATTACTTATCCTGTACCGATGCTGTGTTACATCATATATTATACTCCAGAGCTGCACTCACTATTCTGCTGGTGGAGTCACTGTGTACATACATTACTTATCCTGTACTGCTCCTGAGTTACATCCTGTATTATACTGCAGAGCTGCACTCACTATTCTGCTGGTGGAGTCACTGTGTACATACGTTACTTATCCTGTACTGACCCTGAGTTACATCCTGTATTATACCCCAGAGCTGCACTCACTATTCTGCTGGTGGGTCACTGTGTACATACATTACTTATCCTGTACTGATCCTGAGTTATATCCTGTATTATACTCCAGAGCTGCACTCACTATTCTGCTGGTGGAGTCACTGTGTACATACATTACTTATCCATTACTGATCCTGAGTTACATCCTGTATTATCCTCCAGAGCTGCACTCACTATTCTGCTGGTGGAGTCACTGTGTACATACATTACTTATCCATTACTGATCCTGAGTTACATCCTGTATTATCCTCCAGAGCTGCACTCACTATTCTGCTGGTGGAGTCACTGTGTACATACATTACTATATCCTGTATTATACTCCAGAGCTGTCAGTAAACACTCCGCTAACAGCTTAAGGCCCATTTAAACAGGATGAATGTTAAGCAAACGATGCCAGACACTCGTCCTGGTGTGTCCTCGCTCTCACCCACCTCTATTGATTTAACATAGAGGCCGTTCAGTACTGAACGGCCGCTATTTACACTGAGCGATCAGCTCATCGTCCATGCAGCATATGGCGTTGGATGATGAGCTGATCACTCAATGTAAATAGCAGCCGGTCAGTACTGAACGGCCTCTATGTTAAGTGAATGGAGAGGGGTAGGGGAGAGCGAGGAGAGAAATCTCCTGCAGCCTCTGAGAGCGAGCCAGCTCTACTAGCTGCGGTGCAGCAGCACAAGAGCGAGGACACACAGGGACGAGTGTCGGGCATTGTTTGCCTGACAGTCGTCCTGTCTAAATGGACCTTTAGCTGAGCTCTTATGCAGCAGGGGGTCAGTTTCCCAAATCAGATGACTGCACTATAGTCGGTGTTAGAGGACTCAACTTTCTAAGATTTGCCTAAGAATGCAGTTTAATCACCGTACAGAGGAGAGACCTTCACTACGCCAAGGGCCGAGTCTTCACAGTAAGCTGCCCTCCCGACCACGGCAGGCAAAGTGACAACAGCTCAGCGCACAGTTTAGGGCATTTGTCATTTCTATAGTGAACTTCCCCTTTAATTAGTGTAACATGGAGCGTCTGCATCGCACCAACATAATACACCGCAGCCCAGAGTCAGAGAATAAATCACAACTAAAACCAGGAATACGGGAACAGTATTACGGTAAATTATAACAGCGCCAGACTTTATGATTAGGCTCATGAATATTCGTCTTTCTTAACCGAGCGCCAGATGAGAGAAAAAGCCACTTGATCTCACTTGGTAAAAAGAAGCCAGCAATTACTGACGCATTTTGAGCCCCACTAGCCATTCACTGTAGTAGTGCGGCTCCAAATGCGGAAGCGTAATGGTGATTTGACTGAATATACCGGTTTCTACTCTTCTGGATTTGTTCCCTGGTCATCGGTATCTACAATACTCCCTTGGGGTCTACAACCCGGCATTGACCCGACCTCGGGAGGACAATGCTGACAGACCCGGCAAATGATTTTGCAGATGGTAGTTATATGAGAGCAATGAGCAGGCTGAGCACAGACAGAGCATGGAGAGGTGGTGGAAGCGGCGGAGGCCGTACAGCACAGGGGTGATGACAGAAGCAGGTTTGCCATTCATAAATGCCCCCCCATACACACAAACGCATCTGGCCGAGCCCCCTCCCATTCTCACCGCTGATGTCTGCAGAGAGCTGGAGAAAGGAGGCTCAAAAGGCAGGCAGGCAGGAGGGGTCCCGCAGGAGCTGCCACCCTGAGAGGAGGGTAAGGGAGGGCAGAGAGGGGCTGGAGGAGGGGGCACCGAGTCTGGGAGGGCCGGGGAGAAGCGGGAAGAGTAAAAGATGGCAGGATTCAGCAGGGGAAGGGCAGGAGCCTGACTCTGCGGGGCGAAGTCCTGGGAGTAGGAGCGGAAAACAGATTTGTACTGGGCGGGTTAAAGAGGACCAAGGAGAGAGAGAGAGGAGGTAAAAAGAAAAGCAGATTAGTGTGAAAGCAGGTTTAGTATCCGGACCTCCAGTTACAGCACAAACACCGGCTTACTACTACTACTATCCCCAGCATGCTTTGAGAGGGCGGAATCTTCATGACATTTACTTCTAATTTTGGAGGAGATTTCTGCTGTCTACACATCCCACAGCGCCAACCACATGCGTCAGACCTCAAAGATCACAGAAACTAGGCTGCAGCTGCATCCCCCTCCTCCCCCCCACCATCCCTTGTATTCCTCCCGATGGATACTTTGGGGGTCGTGGTGATTTGTGGAGCTTCCAGCAGAGCTGCAGGACCCACAGAGTCCTGTCAGTGCATTGCTGACGGCGCGGCAGCCTCTAAAGGGCTATTGCAGACCTGCACAACCTGGCAGCAGGTAGGGGCCATAGGCCAACCTCTTGGGACCAGAGATAGGTTCTTAGCAGCTTTAGGTTGTATTCCTTCAGAACAATTACAACTTCTGGTCAAACCAGAATCTATCTGTCCACTCTGGATTTAACACCCTATGTTCGGAGTCCATCTTCTGTTCCTTTAGATCACTCATTTTACGATGTCACACCAAAAAGTTTTATTCTCCAAAAATGTTCCCAGCGCTCCTGCACAGCTGTTAGACTCCCAATTTCCCCTCCTGCACCACAGTTGGTTGCACCGCTACTCCCAGGCCTAAAGGACCTTCCCTGACATCACAGTCATGTGACTGACTGCGCAGAGAGGGAGGGGATAGCGGGTGTCAGCTGCATGTTCAATGCCAGGCTCAAGTCACGCAGCTGACACCCGCTATCCCCTCCCTAGCTGCACAGCTGGTCACATGACCGATTCAGGAAAGGGCCTTTAGGATAGTTACGCTAGTGTGACACGACTATGCCGGGGACTGTGATAGGACTATGATGTCAAAAGGCTTAGCCTCTTGACATCATAGTCATTGTCACAGTCCATGGGTCGCCAAAAATCCTGTGCGGTCTATGTGTGGCCCATGGGCCCTATGTTGTGCAGGCCTCAGGTATTGCACCACTGCGATTCGTATCGTAAAGTAGGGCAATTGTCAGCAGGGTGGCAGGACATTGTATTGGATGCTGGAGTTACACATCTCACCGTAATCACTGGTTGAGATGTTTGCGGCTGCCAAGTCATTTCTGCGTCCGCTCCCTGTTATGACACGGACCTTTCCTGTAACTCTCCCCCCCCCCCCCATTCCTTCCCATCTCCTCCTTTCCTCCCCTCCTTCCTTCCTCAGATTCTTGCATGCCACAGTCTGCCTCTGGAATCCCAGCTATGTGTTCTCGCAGTAGGAAGCCGCTATGCAGCCGCACCCCCCTTCCCATTAATCGCCTTTCCATATGGTCCGCATAGCAGCTCTCCTGTCCCCTCTGGGGGCGCATGAGGACCAAACGTTTCCTGTGATTGCAGTGTGTGAGCGCCAAGCCCGCCGACCCTTTCATCTCACCCTGGTTACTTTATTACCAACCTCTGAGGGTGTCTGAGGGCTGAAGGGGGAGCAGCTGAGAGCTTCTTAAAGTTTACCATCTCAGGTTGCATGTTCTTAAGACTTGGTCAAGTGATCACGACGTAGATGGGGGTTACTGCATGAGAACCGTCTTCAAGATCTGCTTGCCGTCAGTAACCACCACCAATAATAAAGCCCCTAATGAAAAAGTTCGGCTCCCACACCGGCACACCGTAAAAATCCCTTTGGCATCAGGACTTTATTTGAATTCACTGACAGCAAGCAGAAACTTGGAAAACCGTGCTTCTATTCTCCACCAGGTCTCTTAGAAAAGTTGTAGCTTTTTTTTCTACAGGGAATAAAGAAGTTGCGAACTACTGATGGCCTATCAGCAGGATGGACCATCGATATTAGAACGATGGAGTCTGCCACCAAAACCCCGTTGATTCGCTGTTTGCTGGGTCGGTGTGTTCAAACAATGAGGTAATTTCTGCAGGAAGCAGACAGCTCTGTTCCCACTGCAGTGGCCAGGCTTGGTATTGCAGGAAAAGTTCCCATTCACTTCCATGAGAGCTGGGCCTGTAATATCAAGCCTGAACACTGCAGTGAGAATGGCACTGTCTGCTTCCTGCAGAAATCAGCTCAGTGTACAAGCACAGAAAACACCCGACAGCTGGGGGTCCCTAGCAATGGAACCCCACTGACCTATTGATAACCCAATCAAGGTGCAGGACAGATCTTCATGGCACAGACCTAACTTGCGGATGGCTCTACGTGAATATGACTTCTACTACAAGCCTAGCCTGCATTACATGTCTCCTATACACGGTCATCTACATGGGATCTAATGACACTACATAGATCACACCGATCTCATTCACACTCTACGGTCTAGTTCTCACATTCTACACCACAGAAGAGGCAATGAAGCTGGCACTCACCGAAGGCACAGGGAAAGAGCCGTGGCGGCTCAGAAAGCAGTTAGAGACGGACAGACTGATGCCCTGAGGGTGGCTGCCGTCCTCAGGTGTGAAGACCCCTTTGGTTGGCTGTGCACAGTACGAGACAGAGGAGAAGGAAGAAGCAGCAAAGGAGGCCTGCTGGAAGAATTACATACAGAGAGGAGGGAGGAAGAAGAGATCCGAGGAGCACAAAGACATAGCAGATCTTACTAATGGCTGACAGCATTACTAACCCTGGACGCCCCTACAACCGCTCAGTGCATAATGCTTATGGGGGGTGCATGTGCTTAGAAGGCTTGGACCCTGTTAGCTGCTTCTGCCTATGCAATTACGGTTTTCCAGGGATGTCTGCACTTCTAGATGTACACTGAGTGGCCACTTTATAAGAGCCCCCGGCCCGCTCACGACTGGAGCCTCCGACCCTCTCACGACTGGAGCCCCCGGCCCGCTCACGACTGGAGCCTCCTTGTATGGATGGGATCCCCACGGTGCAGCATACAATCAAGTTTTCCATGGATCGGTTTCAGTTTGAATCCACATTAGACGGGTAAATCCAGCAATCTGAGCGGCTTCCAACGAGGCTGGTCATCGGTGCTAGACTAGCCACGGCCGGGATTTCACTGTCAGCTTTGTGGAGTTCTCACGTAGCACGCCAAGAGTACATTGAGAATGGCGTGATCAATGAAAACCATCCAGCGAAAGAGGATGCTGTGGACGGAAACAACTTGTTGTCGAAAGGGGTCAGGGGAGGATGGCAAGAATTGTTCTGACCAACAGGCTCTGCGCAGTCACCCGAATACAACGCTGGGGCTCCTACTAACATGTCCAAATGTAATACTCGCCATTCCTCCGCGCGGATAAGCTATAACAGCAGGCCACCAGCTCCAGCGCCATTCCAGAAACAGAAAGACGAGACTCCAGCGAGCGAAAGAGCGCAAAACTTGTATCACTGAGCAGCGGAAAAACATCTCCTGGTCAGATGGGTCCAGATTTCGGTTGCCCCGTGCTGATGGGAGGGCAGAATTTGGCGCAAGCAGCATGAATCAATCTTTCCCTCTGGCTGGTTGGGGGCGCAGTAATGGTGGGGGGAAGGTTTTCATGGCACAACCGCAGTCCTCCGCTGTCTATGGATGCCCCGATGACTTGCTGCAGGTCAAAAGGCCCAAGGAGGTCCAACGTACTACTACATGGGGGTCTCTGATAAAGTGGCTATTCAGTGTAGGCAGCTCAGGCCGCTTGCGGATATCCCACCCTTACTGCGGCTTTTGGTCACTATTGTCAAATCCTTTAAAAAAAAATCTTTTTTCCTTTTCACCGATTTTGACTAACCCTTTCAAAAGGAGCCACATGTTATGATAAAAGAGAATGCCTTACTAAGGTACCTTTACATGGGTTGATAATTGCCCAAATTCCCACTGGAGGCAGCCAATTTGGGCCCTAATCGTCCCATGTACACGCGGCCGCCAACCGGGCAGAGCGACAAATAAGTCACCTGTTGGGATTCGCTTGGTTATTAGCAGAACTAAAAGCCAAGCGACTATCAAGCTCTGTAAACAGGAGCCACTTAATGTGTCAGCGACTCCCGTTCACTGTGAATGGAGGTGGGCGACTGGAACGATCCGTGGCCATTCCGCCTCAATTCACTTGAAGGACTAGGACTTCTGTGTAAAGCACAGGAGCGATAGTCGTGCGGCAGTCCGTGAGACACGGTCGTGATCCTAAGCCCCCGACAGTCGTCCCATGTAAAAGGTACCTTTAAGCCATTTTGAGTTAATGGAGGGGCAAAATTGGGACGGACCTTCCTCAAGCCAGAAACACACCTACTGAAATCAATGGATAACCACTCTGTTACGGTAACTAAATGTCATTAAAACAAGTTTCTTTTGAAACTGCCCCCCCACCACCTCCCAGTCATTACTGGTTTCAATTGAAACACTGCAAGAATGCAAGACCCTCACATGACAGGGCCCGGGGCCGCAGAGCCTTGCCGTGGTATGTAGTGTTTGTTCTTACCAGCTGCCTCTGTTTAGGGGGAAGGGCGGGCGGCGGGGCTCGTTCGATGCCCGTGTCTGGGCCGCTGAACGAGTCGTTAAAGCCGTAGACCTCACGTAGATGTTTGTTCTTCTGCTGATAGATTTGCTCGTTCTGTGGCGTCTGATAGAAGACCGACGGCTGCGGCTCGGAGTAGTCCTCCACGAAGCGCATGTATGTCATCACTAGAAAGATAGAAAATGCAGATTTTGAGAAGATAAGGGGGTTGTCCAGGGGTAGACAAACACAGCTGCTTTGTTTCAAGCACAGCGCCACCCTTGTCCTTGGGTTGTCTCTGGTATTACAGCTCAGCTCCATTTACTTCAATGGAGCCAAGTTGCAATACCACACACAACCCCTATGGACAAGGGTGGCGCTGTGTTTGGAAGAAAGCAGTCATATTTCTCCAAGTCTGGACAACCGCTTTATAGTCATGTGTTGTGTTGCTGCATCTGTTTAACATTCTCTAAGGGGTTACAGACTTGGTGTGGCCCTCCGTTTCCGAATATTCATCTTAAAGGGGTTGTGTCGAGATGGCATCCCGTTTATAAGCGGCCCTCTATGTCGCAGAACAGAGCTGCTCAGTAAGATCGGCTCTCGTCTCGTCGTGTCCCGGTATGACCATTCATGATAATGGCCATCCTGTATATTGCTGCTGCAAGGGAGAGGTTACGCTGGCTGTGGCCTCCCCTAGGCAGACATTGGTTGGCAGTGCCTACTGCAGGATTGGGCATCTTGGTACAATAGCTTTAACAACAACCTTAGAGACAGGAACCTGACAGACTAGAAACGGGACCAAGATTAGACACACATCTTAAGGCCGGCCACACATGGGTCAGATATTTCCCGCTATGTGGGCTCCTTCTGCTGTACATGTGGTCGGCTGCACGCTGCATGATACATGACGACAGCAGTGTAATTAGGTGAGGTCTCAGCACTACGGGGAGGGGGGGGCTGAGCCTCCCTCCATGGGAACATTTCCTGGAACTACAATGACTGGCACCATGTACAGCTCTTATTGTCATGCCTACAATGCCCGGCTGTAAGTGCTTGAGGGCGGCTGGGAAAGAACAGCTGCAAGTGTACATGCCACTTCCTTTACAAGCCTCTAGCTTTCCTCTTGGAGCCCCGGAGGGACAGCCGGGCGGAGGAAGGGGGCGCAAAACGAGAGATGAAGATGGAACGAGGCTAAGGGTGCTAGTGCTCCGCCTGCACTTTGCAGTGAAGAAATGCTGTGGAGGTCCGCCGATTGCAAATGGCAACTTGTTTGAATTGCTCAGCGAATGACGGCACAGCGGTCAGAGATCGTTCCAGCTACCTGCCTCCGTTCACCGTAAACAGGCAGTCATTCATAGATAAACTGCTGCCTGTTTACACAGGCCGATGGTCGTTCAGTTTTTATACATGCAGAAACTGAATGATAAGTGAATGAATAATTATCGTCCGCTGCTCAGTCGATGTGTGCATGAACACTGAACGGTCGGCTTCCAGATTCACGCAATCCAGCTGGCATCTGCAGAGTTGTCGGCACGTGGAAAAGAGCCCTAAGGGTCCTTGTACACAAAGCAGTTAGTCATTATAATGAATAAAGGAGTCGTTCGCTTTCAAAACATCATCTATTCACACGCACAAAAGGTAACATTTTTTTTCACAGCTCGCCCAGCCCATCGTTGGTCAGGGGAGTCTGGAAATGCCGAACCGCTGAACAATCGCCTGTACAACGGAAGGCTGGCGAACGGCAAACACACGCTGAATAATTATTCTTTTTCTCACAACTCTACGATCATTTGAATGAAAAACGTTCTGTGTAAGAGCGCCCTCACTGTAGGAGAGATGAGCGTCTAGCGCTCTCAGTTATCGGCTGTTTCAACAAAGGCTGATGTATAGTCCTAGATGACGGGCAGATGTTCTCTATAGTAATGACTCCAATAACCTGAGATGCCCCTCCACAGTATGGAGGCCATAATTCCCATCTGTGCCGGGCATCTCAGTCACAAGGCGAAACACCAGAGGGAAGCTAATGCCACAACTGCTCCCATAGTTCCCTATAGTGTAGACCATGGCAGCCGGCGCATCAGTTTTGATGCCGGATGCCTCTTTATGCCGGACAGAAAATAGTTGCATGCAAAGATGGTCTGTCTGGGAATGTCTGAGCGGTGCAAAAAATGCACGAACACGACATCACGCCATCCGTTATATCAGTTCACCATATAGCGCCTTAGCCTTTGAATACTCCCTGTTGGGTGGCAGGAGGTGCAGCGGGCGTCACTTACTGTGTTTGTTCTTTTTCTCCGGTAGAGGTGGCGGCTTCTCAGGAATATCGTCGCACTCCGCCGCTCCAAAGTCAGTCAGGAAATCCACCTGCGAGGTGTTCCCAGCCTGAAAGGGCGAAATGGCAGCAAAAGGAGTAGAAGGTGGCAGCAGCAGGTCGTCCTCCGAGATGTTGTCATACTGGGAAGGGTGACGCTCGTAGCAGATGCGGGAGCCATCCGAGGCGTGGGAAGTGGCACTTCTACGTTTTTTCTCAGGAAGGGCAGGAGGGGTTTCTATGGCCGCGGGATGAGAGGCTTCTGAGTTATGGGGGTTGTTAGAAGGTAACTGGAAATGTTGTCCATGAAAGGGGGAACCAGACTCTCCGAGGGATTCGGGGAGAGGACTGAGGACCCCCGTTCCTTGGCCCAGCACTTGGTCTGCACTGGACAGGTCCTGCTGCAAGAACTCGTAATCAGGGTCGTAGTTATCTGCCAAGAAACAAGATAAACAGTCAATGCAAGCAGCAAGTAACATTATCACTTTCCCAAACTACAGCTTTGGTCTTACCCCGAACCACTGTGCATTCCCCTCCGTACACAACGCTGCCTCCACCAGAGGCTTAAAGGAGATGTCCCGCGCCGAAACGGGTTTTTTTTTTTTTTAACCCCCCCCCCGTTCGGCGCGAGACAACCCCGATGCAGGGGTTAAAAAAACCACCCGCACAGCGCTTACCTGAATCCCGGCGGTCCGGCGTCTTCATACTCACCTGCTGAAGATGGCCGCCGGGATCTTCTACCTTCGTGGACCGCAGCTCTTCTGTGCGGTCCACTGCCGATTCCAGCCTCCTGATTGGCTGGAATCGGCACGTGACGGGGCGGAGCTACACGGAGCCGCTCTCTGGCACGAGCGGCTCCATAGAAGACTGCTGAAGACCCGGACTGCGCAAGCGCGGCTAATTTGGCCATCGGAGGCCAAAAATTAGTCGGCTCCATGGAGACGAGGACGCTAGCAACGGAGCAGGTAAGTATAAAACTTTTTATAACTTCTGTATGGCTCATAATTAATGCACAATGTACATTACAAAGTGCATTAATATGGCCATACAGAAGTGTATAGACCCACTTGCTGCCGCGGGACAACCCCTTTAATATCAAGCAGCTGCCAAAGTACCGCAGGACTTCTGATTGTGTAGGAGGGACTCAGAGCTGCTGAAGTGCAATTACAAGATCGGAGTGCATGCAAATGGAACAATACCTCTACAGCGCTACCTATTGGAGGGCAGCATTCCTACAAGCCTTGCTAAAAGGTCTGACATTGACTTGCAGGAATGCTGCCTTCTAGTAGGTGGCGCTGTAGAGATATTGTTCCATCTTACAATTTGCATATGTCCCAGAGGAGCATGCATGGCCTTATAAGTCTCCTCACAGCTTCTTGATGAACTCCCTATGGAGAAACCATACTCTTCCTGACCCTCGTCTATAGGACTCTTACTAACCAAGCGAGAAACAGTCTGTACATGGTTCATTTTTCCTTCTTGCGAAGACTCTGGGTTTGGCCCATATTCCCAGTCATTGTTATAAGGTTTGCTAAAAGGTTTGACATTGAAAGGTGGCATGCCTACAAGCCGATACGTGGCGCTGTAGAAGCATCGCTCCATCTTCCCATTTGCATATTTCCTAGCAGAACATGAATGGCCTTATAAGTCTCCTCACACCTCTAGGTGCTCTCCTTAAGGAGAAAGGATGCCCTTTCTGAACCAAGATCACAGAGGTCACTGTCTCGTAAATGTACCAATTAGAGAAACAGAATCAATCTGTCCAGTTCAGCTCCATTCACTTCGGACTACCCCAGCGCACCAATTTATACTCCGTTTCCCCCTCAACAATCATCACCCAGTTGAGCATCAGCCATAATTATTCATTCACAATGATGGGAGAACACTAAATAGTCAACAGAACTTAGAGACGAACCCAAATACTACTGTTCACTTTTTACGCCAGGAATTGCAGCATTTTACCAGCGTGTGGTGCTGTGTATCACCGCGGTTTTAATCCCTTCTGCCTGCGCCTGACGGGGCATCTCACGCCCGCTGTCCTGCATCGGCTTCCTGGTTTCTTCTTCTTCTATCTTTCCTTCTTTTGTCATCTAGCAGTGTTGCATAATAACGCAGCCCATCCAAAATGTAACAGCTCATCTACAGCGTTTCCGGACGTACCCATTGACATAGGGCTCAATCGTGCGTAATATGCAGTGTAAAATAGAACATGCTGCAGTTTTCATGCATGTATTATATGCACGTGTGAGCGCATCAGCGAAAATCAATGTATTTTAACCGCCACGTTGTAATGCGTATTATATATGCGTACATTGCAATTTAAAGGGGTTGTCCCGCAAAAGCAAGTGGGGTTATACACTTCTGTATGGCCATATTAATGCACTTTGTAATGTACATTGTGCATTAATTATGAGCCATACAGAAGTTTTTCACTTACCTGTTCCGTTGCTACCGTCCTCGTCTTCATGGTGCCGTCTAATCTTCAGCGTCTAATCGCCCGATTAGACGCGCTTGCGCAGTCCGGTCTTCTCCTTTGCTGAATGGGGCCGCTCGTGCCGGAGAGCGGCTCCTCGTAGCTCCGCCCCGTCACGTGTGCCGATTCCAGCCAATCAGGAGGCTGGAATCGGCAATGGACCGCACAGAAGCCCTGCGGTCCACCGAGGGTGAAGATCCCGGCGGCCATCTTCACAAGGCAAGTATGAAGACGCCGGACCGCGGGGATTCGGGTAAGTACTATCTGTTTTTTTTATCCCTGCATCGGGTTTGTCTCGCGCCGAACGGGGGGGTTATTGAAAAAAAAAAAACCCCGTTTCGGCGCGGGACAACCCCTTTAAAATACGCTGGTGTGGATACGGCCTTACAAATACGGATCCATCAGAGGAAACTAGTAAAAAGAAAACTTTCAAAAGAAGATAACTCGCCGACTTGGAACCCCGAAATTGTAAGCCCCATTTATGAGCAATTCCCACCAAAATCAGAGATAGAATCATTCATCACCCACCTAGAAGATATACATCGATTATCGCACACTTTAGTTCGTGTAAACGAATGTTGAGCGACAATTATTGCAAGTAAATGGGCCTTTAGTCTCCCATACTGATGATCTGGAGAAAAGAAGGGACGATCTCCGCTTAAGGAAACAGCTGCCAGACAAATCTGGCAAAGAGCTCACGATTGATCGTATCCACAGAGTTCTGGGGCCAAAACCCTCTGATCCCGCCCGGACACGCGATGTTCTGTGCAGAACACATTTTTTCAAAGAAAAGAGGCCATTATGAAATCTGTAAGAGTCAAAAGATGAAAATCTTGGAGAAATCTCCGATCACCATCATGGCAGAGCGGCCATCAACGGGAACCTGTCACCAACCTAAAGAACCATGAAGAAACTTATGGTGCCGTTCGGCGAGGTGACAGGGAGCTGGGTGCTGTTTGCTTCATACTCACCCGATTCCTGGATCCCACTGTGCCACTTGCTGAAGTCCACACACCGGCTGAAAACCCAACTCTTTTCAGAGTCCCGTGCGCACGCTATCTCCAATACAAGTCTGAAGAGAATCGGATTTATTGGGTGGCTCACGGACTTGAGCGGCATCCAGGAAGCTCCCCAATGCCTCACCATAGGTTAGTTGAGGGCGATTTAGGCAGGTGACAAATTAAAGCCCTTATTAACAGCAGTAAACGATCCTGTTGGAGAATCTCCTTTCACCTGATAGTCCATCATAATAGAAAAACAGTTAGCTTGAAATCCATAGGAGACCTAACTAACTTTCTAGCAACTTTCAAACTTCCAACACTACCAGAACAGCCAACACGGACCTTCCCATCTGTTCTACCACAAAGAGAAGAATGGCAACGACCCAAACAGCCTTCCTCATCAAAAAGGAAACAGGATCCCAACCATGCCCGACTTAAGCCCTATTTACATGGGACGACAGTCGGGCAAACAATGCCCCACACTCGTCCCCGCATGTACTCGCCCCCATGCTGTTGCACAGGAGCGAGTATCGTTGGCTCATAGCAGGGTGGCTAGGGATTTCACTCTTGCTCT
Organism: Eleutherodactylus coqui; assembly: GCF_035609145.1. Taxonomy (NCBI): domain Eukaryota; kingdom Metazoa; phylum Chordata; class Amphibia; order Anura; family Eleutherodactylidae; genus Eleutherodactylus; species Eleutherodactylus coqui. Next base: position 9,014,927 of record NC_089846.1, on the reverse strand, counting down.
CCCCCACCCCTCTCCATTCACTTAACACAGCGGCTGCTGTTTACACTGAATGATGATCATCCAGCTCATCATCCATGCAGCCTAAATGATGAAAGATGAGCTGAACGCCCATCGTTCAGTGTAAACAGGAGCTCTTCAGTACTGAACAGCTGCTGGGTTCAGTGAATGGAGAGGGGCGGGGGAGCGAGAGGAATCTCCTGCAGCCTCCCTGCCCCCTGCTGGCTGCTTTGTCAGAGAGCCAGTGATACTCGCTCCTGTGCAGCAGCATGGAAGCGAGTAGACACAGGGACGAGTGTCGGGCATCGTTTGCCCAACATTCGTCCCATGTAAATGGGCCTTTTTAAAGGATGGTTCCTTAACAGAACAGAACTCCGGTTAATGTTGATCGTTGGGCAACAGATCTCCATCCCGTCCGAATGATTATATGGTTTATATTTTGTAATCGCTCTCCTTAATTTGACCTAGATAGGTTGCAAGTTTTTTATCTAGGCATCTAGCAGGGGGCTTAGGAGCCAAAGGGCCCTTGTACACAGACTGATAATCGTTTGGATTCTAGCGAGAATATGAATGACTATCATTCAGTTTTTATGCATGCATAAACTGATCAATAAGGGATATCGCTCATCGCTCAGTCTGTGCGTGCGTTTACACCGATCGGCGATCAGCCCACGTAAACGGGCAGTCGATCATCTATGAACGACTGTCTGTTTACCTCCATGCACTCAGCCATGTGTAAAAGTACAGGAATGATCATTGCTGGGACGACCTGTCGGGCTGGGACGACCTTAACTGCCTATGACTCTCACTACTCCACGCTGGGCAGCCCACCCTACCGACAGACGCAGGATGAAGACGGTCTTTAGAGTCCACTAATATTGTTTATTTCATGTTCTCCATAGTCTTATGATCTTTTCCCCCCTTTTTCCTAAAAATAGAATGTGACCATCTCATTACACAAGATCCATCTGCTCTTATAACACTAAAGGGCTTAAGAAACGGGAAAGTGTTGTTGGAGAATTACATTTCTAAGGAGAAAGAAGGTGGACATGGCCTCACAACCGGAAACACACTAAAACATCCAACAACCCCAAATGTGACACTAAACTTTTTTTTCCAAGATGTTTCACAGTCCCAACTCCAAATCAGGAGGGTCTATTGGGTCCCATCGGTCCTTTTCATCTACGAAACTTGAGACTCGTGCCAAGAAAGGTGGTAGATGTCTTATTTCTGACAACCGATCTCTCCGGATCATCACACATTGTAGCTGGCCTTTACTTTCCTAAGTGGATTCTGATAATCAAAGCGCCTAGTTTATTTTGAAACAGGATCATGCCAACTAGCAGGAAGAGATGGCGGCTATTAACCCTTTAAATGCCGCTGTCAGTTCTGACAGCGGCATTTAAATCCACCTGAACGATGTTCGGGGGTCCTGCACAGCCACCCCGCGGTGAGATCGGGGGAGCCGTGCAGGTGTCACGGCAGCTGGGGGCCTTCTGAAAGGCAGTCTCTTAAGGCAGCCCTGGGGCCTATCAAGCCATCCCCGTGGGGTGGCTTGATAGACTGTCTGTCAGATTGCAGTATGACGTAAGGCTGTAGCATTACGTCATACTGCAGGAGCGATCAAAGCATCGCATATTGTAGTCCACCAGGGGGACTTGAATGTAAAGTAAAAAAAAGAAAAGGATCAATAAAGTTTTTTTTAGTTGTTAAAAAAAAAGTTATAAAAGTTTCAAACACCCCCCTTTTGCCATATCTATTATTAAAAGATATAAATAGTAAAATAAAAATACATTTTTGGTATCGCCGCGTCCGTAAAAGTCCTATCTATCAAAGTAGCACATTATTTACCCCGCAGTGAACGTCGTCCGGAAGAGAAAAAAAAACAAAAAAAAACGAACGCCAGAAATGCACTTTGTCACCCTGTCTCCCAGAAAAAAACGCAATAAACAGCGATCAAAAAGTTTTATGTATTCCGAATTAGTACTAACGTAAACTCGCTCTCATCCTCGCTCAACTACGTCGACGGAAAAATAAAGTTATTGCGCGCAGAAGATGACCGCAGAAAATAATTGAAAAAAAATTTAAAGTCTTCGAAGAAAAAAAAAAAACAAACTATACAAGTTTGGTATCGTAGCAATCATACTGACCCATAGAATAAAGTTATGTCATTTTTGTTGCAGTTTGTGTGCCGTGGAAACAAGACGCACTGAAAGATGGCGGAATGTCGCTTTTTTTTCCTTCTCATTTTACTCCACTTAGAATTTTTTTAAAGTTTTTCAGTACATTATATGGTACTTTAAATAGCGCCATTAAAAACTACAACTCATCCCACAAACAACAAGCCCTCATACAGCGACGGCGATGGATAAATAAAGGAGTTCTGATTTTTTTTAAAGAGGGGAGGAAAAAGCGAAAATGGTAATAAAAAAAAAGACCGTGTCATGAAGGGGTTAATAAAAGCCTCTTGGTTGTTAAATGTGTGTCATTGTGCAGAAGCCGATGAACTCTCAGCTGAGAAACCCGCAGACAGGAAGCTCCTGCCAAGAACCGCGGCATCACTTCCAGGCGATGTGTGACGATTTCCGAACAGCTCACTTTTTTCTTTAAGGATAAGGATCAGAATTGCTCCCCTCCCCCGTCAGCAAACGCAAAATAAACTAAATTGATGCATTTCAAGCCACGAGCTGAAGTCTGCATGCTAGGTGCATGTACATCGTATACCGCCATGCTGTGCACTGCGTCTCATCTCATGCACAAACTAATCTCTGGACAGATTTCAGAGTTTTCCAAACCCCTTAGGCTCCTCCCCATCTTACCTAGTGTCTCACAGCTGGTATTTCGGGAGCACTGCCCACTGTCCCTATCAAGGGAGGAGAGCTGCTCGTCAGATTTACTAAGCTTTCCTATACTACTACATGGTGAAAGGCGCGGAGACTCTCCCCCGTAGGACTGGCTTCCTCCAGATAATCGACGATGCGCGTAACAATTCACTTCAAAATCCTACAAAAGGAACAAAATAGAAAAGGGGTTAAAAAGGGTCAAAACAGAGACTGGAGAAATCAGGCTACAGGGCCTCACTTTAAAAGCTTGCTGACTGTTTCCATTAACTAGCAGAATTGTTAGATACATAGAGAAAACAAGAATTGATTCCTGACGTACAACTGCTGGAATCAACAGGTCTGAATGTTATCCTCTTACCTGGGTACTGGTGCCAAGGGGTATACTAGACCCACTGGTAGCACGGCTCATGGGCGCTACAACAGCCACTCGAGTGGGTGAAGGTGCAGATTGTCTTTTCTTTGGAGGTAAAGCAGGAGGTGGACTGTAAGGAGAGAGACAGGAAAAGGTGGCGTCATTACTGGGACAATTTAAATAGGGAGATCAACACCACAGGCAGGGGGAGACAAACCTACAAAAGGAATCAGCAAAATCCACTGGAGGGAGATATACACAGCCACCACTAGAGGGAGCACCCAGCATACAGATATACACAGCCACCACCAGAGGGAGCACCCAGCATACAGATATACACAGCCACCACTAGAGGGAGCACCCAGCATACAGATATACACAGCCACCGCTAGAGGGAGCACCCAGCATACAGATATACACAGCCACCGCTAGAGGGAGCACCCAGCATACAGATATACACAGCCACCGCTAGAGGGAGCACCCAGCATACAGATATACACAGCCACCGCTAGAGGGAGCACCCAGCATACAGATATACACAGCCACCGCTAGAGGGAGCACCCAGCATACAGATATACACAGCCACCACTAGAGGGAGCACCCAGCATACAGATATACACAGCCACCACTAGAGGGAGCACCCAGCATACAGATATACACAGCCACCACTAGAGGGAGCACCCAGCATACAGATATACACAGCCACCACTAGAGGGAGCACCCAGCATACAGATATACACAGCCACCACTAGAGGGAGCACCCAGCATACAGATATACACAGCCACCACTAGAGGGAGCACCCAGCATACAGATATACACAGCCACCACTAGAGGGAGCACCCAGCATACAGATATACACAGCCACCACTAGAGGGAGCACCCAGCATACAGATATACACAGCCACCACTAGAGGGAGCGCCCAGCATACAGATATACAGTTACCACTAGAGGGAGCACCCAGCATACAGATATACAGTTACCACTAGAGGGAGCACCCAGCATACAGATATACACAGCCACCACTAGAGGGAGCACCCAGCATACAGATATACACAGCCACCACTAGAGGGAGCGCCCAGCATACAGATATACAGTTACCACTAGAGGGAGCACCCAGCATACAGATATACACAGCCACCACTAGAGGGAGCACCCAGCATACAGATATACACAGCCACCGCTAGAGGGAGCACCCAGCATACAGATATACACAGCCACCACTAGAGGGAGTACCCAGCATACAGATATACACAGCCACCACTAGAGGGAGCACCCAGCATACAGATATACACAGCCACCACTAGAGGGAGCACCCAGCATACAGATATACACAGCCACCACTAGAGGGAGCACCCAGCATACAGATATACACAGCCACCACTAGAGGGAGTACCCAGCATACAGATATACACAGCCACCACTAGAGGGAGCACCCAGCATACAGATATACACAGCCACCGCTAGAGGGAGCACCCAGCATACAGATATACACAGCCACCGCTAGAGGGAGCACCCAGCATACAGATATACACAGCCACCACTAGAGGGAGTACCCAGCATACAGATATACACAGCCACCACTAGAGGGAGCACCCAGCATACAGATATACACAGCCACCACTAGAGGGAGCACCCAGCATACAGATATACACAGCCACCGCTAGAGGGAGCACCCAGCATACAGATATACACAGCCACCGCTAGAGGGAGCACCCAGCATACAGATATACACAGCCACCGCTAGAGGGAGCACCCAGCATACAGATATACACAGCCACCACTAGAGGGAGCACCCAGCATACAGATATACACAGCCACCACTAGAGGGAGCACCCAGCATACAGATATACACAGCCACCACTAGAGGGAGCACCCAGCATACAGATATACACAGCCACCGCTAGAGGGAGCACCCAGCATACAGATATACACAGCCACCGCTAGAGGGAGCACCCAGCATACAGATATACACAGCCACCGCTAGAGGGAGCGCCCAGCATACAGATATACACAGCCGCCACTAGAGGGAGCCCCCAGCATACAGCTATACACAGTCACCACTAGAGGGAGCCCCCAGCATACAGATATACACAGCCGCCACTAGAGGGAGCCCCCAGCATACAGCTATACACAGCCGCCACTAGAGGGAGCCCCCAGCATACAGCTATACACAGCCGCCACTAGAGGGAGCCCCCAGCATACAGCTATACACAGCCACCACTAGAGGGAGCACCCAGCATACAGATACAGGATTCACACAGCCTGCACTAAGGGGAGCTCCTTGCAGAGAGATTTCTAGAGATACCACCCGAGGGAATTCACAGTGTACAGCCACCACTAGGAGGAACTCCCTGCATATAGACCTATACAGCCACAACAAGAGGAAGCTCACTACATACAGTGACCACTAGAGGGAGCTCACTGCGTACAGCATTCATGACCACCACAAGGGTAACCTCGTTGCATGCAGGATTTACACAGTCTGCACTAGGAGAAGCTCACCGAAGACAGATTTATCATAAGGCGAGATGTCTTACCGCTATACACAGGCACATACCTATTGTCCATCACTCGTATACCAGGTAATGGCGGTTTAGGTGGAGCAAGCTCATCAGTTTCTACACAGTCTACAGGAACTTCCTTAGACGGCTCGGGGGTCTTGCTGAGAATCTCCAGTTCTCTCTCTGATAAAGGCAAGTCTTGGGAGCTGCAAGGGAAAGAAACTCTGAGCCCGGCAATACTAGTAAGTTGTGGGATCAGATAACAGGGGGTGAAGGGTTACCCCAGATCGCACCTGTCTGATTTGCACGCAGGTAAGACTGGCTTCACAGGACTAGTGGGAGATGGGCGCTCCTGCTTCTCAATCATCAATCGTACCAACTCCTACAAGAGCAAAAGAGAGGGAAGTTAGATTCAGAGATGTGCACTGGATGCTGGATATACCTCATCAGCAAACCTGCAGCGCGGGGTCCACAGTCAGGGATCAGGGGCTTTACAGGGAATAGCGCTCCCCCCAGTAAGGGTCCTGGCGCAGAGCTACCCACGAGTGCATCCACTTTGGAAATACATTATATTGCTTTTCAGCACAGTTGAACTCTCCCAGCAGTGCATGCTAATGCAGAGTCTGCAGAAAGTATCCTCTGGTGATTTGCATTCTGGGAAATGTATTTTGACGGGGCTCTGTGCAGTCAACTGAAGGAGGAAACCAACTGCCCCCCACCCATTAGAGCTGCTCAGCTAAGCTTTGGGGTAGTCTAACCAGAAATTTTTTCCACGAGCAACCAGCAGAATAGTGAGTGCAGCTCTGGAGTATAATACTGGATATAACTCAGGGTCAGTACATGATAAGTAATGTATGTACGCAGTGACTCCACCAGCAGAATAGTGAGTGCAGCTCTGGAGTATAATACCGGATATAACTCAGGGTCCGTACAGGATAAGTAATGTATGTACACAGTGACTCCACCAGCAGAATAGTGAGTGCAGCTCGGGAGTACAATACTGGATGTAACTCAGGAGCAGTACAGGATATGTAATGTATGTACACAGTGACTCCAGCAGCAGAACAGTGAGTGCAGCTCTGGGGTATAATACAGGATGTAAATCAGGAGCAGTACAGGATAAGTAATATGTATACAGTGACTCCACCAGCAGAATAGTGAGTGCAGCTCTTTATGTTGGGGTTCACTAAAAGCATGTGTACCCCTGTTTCTACTAGTTATATTGAGAATTGTCCTGCTCTTCCCCACAGATCTGGTTCTGTACTGTGAGGCCTTCCTGACCACCTACCGGACGTTCATCTCACCACAGGAGCTGATTCAGAAGTGCAGCTCGGGTATATAATGACAGGATGTAACTTAGGATCAGTACAGGATAAGTAATGTATGTACACAGTGACTCCACCAGCAGAATAGTGAGTGCAGCTCTGGAGTATAATACAGGATGTAACTCAGGGTCAGTACAGGATAAGTAATGTATGTACACAGTGACTCCACCAGCAGAATAGCGAGTGCAGCTCTGGAGTATAATACAGGATGTAACTCAGGAGCAGTACAGGATATGTAATGTATGTATACAATGACTCCACCAGCAGAATAGCGAGTGCAGCTCTGGAGTATAATACAGGATGTAACTCAGGATCAGTACAGGATAAGTAATGTATGTATACAATGACTCCACCAGCAGAACAGTGAGTGCAGCTCTGGAGTATAATACAGGATGTAACTCAGGATTAGTACAGGATAAGTAATGTAAACAGTGACTCCACCAGCAGAATAGTGAGTGCAGCTCTGGAGTACTTAGTTACATCCTGTATAATGCAGATGTTCTAAGGATCAGTAAATGTAATGTATATTTTGGGTTTTCCCTTGACCACCTAGACTTTACTATTAATATACATCCCCCGTGTTCTTTTTACACTGTGTCCATCATAGATTCCTCTGCACTGGGTATAATAGAGCTGACATGCTGATGGGGAGCGGCTGCGTGGGGCCTCCGGCAGTGATAACATTCGGCGCTGCAGGCAGGACGTGATAATGAGGGCGGTGGAGCCTCTGACAGTTTATACACAGAGCGAGAGCTGGAAGGTGAAATCACAGCTATGGAGCTGTGCACAGGGAGCGAGGGAGGGGAGGCCTGGAAGGCTCCCAACTATGTGACTTCATTCTCTGGATGACCTCACGGATGCAGACTCCAGCTGTGTCTCCCCAGAGGGGACATGCAGGCTGCCAGGCGTATGGCTGGGGTTAACCCCTTAACCACTGTGATTAATAACACACAAGTCAATATACTGTGCACACACAGAAATACATTATTTGTATTTTGCATTGTTCTCCGGTTTGCTGGATACAGTGTTCTGTGTAAAGAATAGAGGTTTTATTTCTAGTTGCCATGACTACATAAATGGAGGTTTGCCAAGATAAAAAGTTATCTCCTATCAACAGGATAGGGGATAACTTACTGATCAATGGAGGTTCAACTGCTGGAACCCCTACCGATCTCTAAGGTCCCCACATTAACAAAAGCAGCAATTGTGAGTTCTATTCATTCAATGGGAGCGCTAGGCGATCTCTGGTACTCCCCCCACTGCCATCAATAGAGTAGCAGTGTGTATGCGCAATGTTCTCTGGATTAGTGGGGTGGACCCACACCGATCAGAAAGTTATCACCAGCCCTGTGGATAGAGGAATGTAGACATGACAGCCATAACAAAAAAAAACTCCATTCTTTACACTGCAGGCTGCCTATAGAAAAAAGTGCTAATTGCAGTGAATGTGTTGGTGAACTAATAAAACAAAGACCCATACATGAAGAACTTTAATCACAAAATGTACAAACCTTGACACCATCCAGAACAGCCTTGATGACATCCTTCACAGTGGCCACCATTTCCTTGTCCTCGCAGTTCACACCTTCCAGCATCACTTGATCGGACCAGCGGATAAGGTTGGCAAGAGACTGGTACACTCGGCTATAGCAGGAGGAGATCGCAGTACTATCAATAGGGGTGAAAAGTGACAAAACAGGGTAAGCAATGTGTTATCTGCCCCTGGTTGCACTGACAGCAAGCAGAGATCTTGAAAATAGCAAAGCTATGAAGGTCTATTAGAAAGTTGCAGATTCACCAACCTTTGCTGAGAGTGCGTGTCCGCCTGGACCAAGGGCAGGATGGCCTCCAGGACTTTGCTGGCCGAGCCGGGAAGCATGACCAACACCATCTTGTCCACAGCCATTTTGTCTACAATAGTCTTAAAGTAGCGCAGGGCGTTGACGACTTCCTTCTCCTGTTCCTCCAGCCGACTCAGAGTCTACAAAGTTCAAGGTGAAGAATTAGTGAAGGAAAATGTCCACAATGTAATACTATAAAATGGCAGAAAAACAAACTCCGCAGGGCTTATCAGCCTTTAGAAAAGCTGGGTGATAACCCATACAGCTGATCACAAGTGATGGCAATCCCAGCTTTCCCAGGATCTGGAATGGTAACTCTCTATATGGCTAACTAGGCAAAGGAGGAGAGACGAGTCGTGAATCTGGTGTCCACGGCTCTGGGAAAGTAGAGTTATAACTGTAGGAGGCGAGTTCGCACGTAGTCAGCCTTTAGCTAAATCCGTGTCTGGGAAAGCGGAATAAGATTTATTGCAATTCAGAACTCTTCTGCTTGGGACAATCTAGAGAGGAACTTAATTTGGTTTTGTTATAGAGCGACTTGCAGGAAGAGGATGAGAGAATCTCTGTACTTTCCCCAACTCGTAGCAAGAGCAGATTTCCTGATTGACACTTGAGGTGCCACAAAACAGCGAGACTGTGAACCTAAATTCATGAGGTCTGCCGCACATCCTGTGAGTCACCACTATAAGCAGCTATGGACCTCAAATTTCAGCGCTGTCACTTTAAGGAGTTGCATGCATAGTAATTTCCTCAACGTTATTACTAGAATGGCTTTAGGCCCCTCGAGAGTACGTCATTATTGGACATAGGAGCCCCATTCTTGAGATCGGAGGGGTTCCCAGCAGTGAGACCACCAATTATCAGACCCATCACCTGTGAATGGGTTATCAAAGTAAAAGAAGTTTTCCAGGCACATACTATTGATCAGCTGGGGGTCTACCACCCAGGACGCCGGCTGATCGGATATCTGCTCTACAACACAACAAGGGTATGGAGTGAAAGCCGTTAGCTCCAACCTGTATAGTGGCCGATGATGGTAATAGCAGGATCGGCAGTCATTGATTTTAATGAGACTCCATCGATTTTAATTACCAGCATCGCCCACTACAAACAGGCTAGAGCTAACGGCTCCCGCTGTGACCCCTCTGTATTGTGGTGCCTAGTCAGCTGATCATCCACGTTCCTGAGCAGCGGACCCCAGCAGATCAAGTATTGATGACCTATTCTAAGATAGGTTATCAATATAATTTGCCTGGAAAAAACCCTTTAACTGTGGTAATACACTGCAATACTTAAAAAGGGGTGTTTCGGTACTCTTAACATTGATGACCTATTCACAGGACAGGTCATCATTGTGAGATCGGTAGGATCTGCTGCTTAGGACCTCTGCTGATCAGATGATTGAAGAGGCAGTGGCAATCGGACGACCGCTGGAGCCTGTTCGTTGCATACCAGACACGGCACCGTAACTTGTAGAGCGGCTGTGCCTGAAATTGCAGCTCAGGCCTGTTCACCTTAATGGGGCCGAGCTGTTCTCAGACCCATGTGACTGATAAATGTAATGTCACTGATAGGCCTGAGAAGAGGCTACGGCGCTCACATGATGGCAATGCCCTCTGCAAACAGTTGATCAGTAGGGGTCCCAGCAGTTGGAACCCCACCGATCAGATGCTGCTGATCAATCCTGAAGACAGCTCGATACTAGAATCACGGAAAACCCCTTTAAACGGGGAAAGCGTCACCAATATTTTACTATATAACCTTACGCACTTGTTGGGGCACGCCTCTGCTATGCCCTGATAAGATTTATCAGCAGACGCTGCCCTGGGGGTCTTTCTCTAGTCCAACACTGTCTCCGAACTGATGTCATCACTGGAGATTGCATTGCTAGTGATCATCACCACAAAGTGCGCCCTCCCTGACCTCAAACAATCGCCTTCTCACAGTTGTACGTCAAGATGTGCCAACCACCTAAAGCCATTAAGGTACCATTACAATGAGTTAAGAGAGGGAAAACCCTAAATCGGGCCACATGATTGACCAGGAGGTTGAGCTCTTGGGGGGGGGGGGGGGGGGGGGTCGTGGATTTCCAGTTCTTGGGTGAGGTTTTCCTTAGCTGTGGGGTGTGGCGTAGGAGAACTCTCGACCTGCATTACAGCTGCGGGGTGGGAGAATTTAGCCGATGAGATCAGCTCATGACCCCCTCCGGCACGACCAGATGACACTCCCCAAAGGAGGTTAGACAGCGGAAAGGAAAAGCAGAAACAGGAAGAAAAAAGGAATGTGGCTTTTTCTAGGCTCACGGAGGAAACGATCTCCCACAGACAATCAAAGGAGAAGCGGAAAGGGCTCGGTGTTACAGGGGTTGTCCCGCGCCGAAACAGGTTTTGGTTTTTTTTTCACCCCCCCCCCGTTCGGCGCGAGACAACCCCGATGCAGGGGTTAAAAAAGAACACCGGAGAGTGCTTACCTGAATCCCCGCGCTCCGGTGACTTCTTACTTACCTGATGAAGATGGCCGCCGGGATCTTCTCACTCGGTGGACCGCAGGGCTTCTGTGCGGTCCATTGCCGATTCCAGCCTCCTGATTGGCTGGAATCGGCACGTGACGGGGCGGAGCTACACGGAGCCCCATTCAGAAAAGAATAAGACCCGGACTGCGCAAGCGCGGCTAATTTGGCCATTAGACGGCGAAAATTAGTCGGCTCCATGGAAACGAGGACGCTAGCAACGGAGCAGGTAAGTGAAAAACTTCTTATAACTTCTGTATGGCTCATAATTAATGCACAATGTACATTACAAAGTGCATTAATATGGCCATACAGAAGTGTATAACCCCACTTGCTGCCGCGGGACAACCCCTTTAAGCAACATGGCAATCAGCAGTCACATGACAGATCATGCTTCCATGGGCTGCAAACATAATTGGTGGGGGTGTCGTTGCTGAGAGCCCCAGCGATTCTGAGAACAGGGGTCCCATATCCCCTTTTTCACTGCAGGCTCTCTGAAACCAACCAGTGGCGTCATACTGAAAGCCATGGTGGCTGCAAATGTGTGGCCAGCGCTCCATTCATTTCAATGGAGCCGACAGCAATAGCCGAGTACAAGCGTTCGGCTGCATCTTGCAATCCCACTGAAAATCAACAGAGCGGCAGCGCAGATGCATGGATGTCTTTCAATCTTGTCCTCGCTGCGCTGCAGACGTTCCCCTTCAGAGATATATATATATATATATATATATATATATATATATATATATGTATGTGAGCTTACCTTATTAACGGGCTTCTCCTCGGTTTTTACGGTGAGGTCGGCTGGCTTCCCTTTCTTGGAGGGAGTCCTCTTGATGATTTTAGGGGAATGGAACTTGTCCTTCAGTTTCATGGTGAAGGAGGAGAGGTGAGAACGCTGACTGTCTGCGAAGACACAACAGGACAGAGGGAAACGCAATTTAGACAAGCAAGAGAAATTAAAAGGATAACTCCTCCGATAGGACGAGAACGCAGACATCCAGCTGTATCCCATCAGTTACATCACTGTGTACATACATTACTTATCCTGTACTGATCCTGAGTTACATCCTGTATTATACTTCAGAGCTGCACTCACTATTCTGCTGGTGGAGTCACAGTGTACATACATTACTTATCCTGTACTGATCCTGAGTAACATCCTGTATTATACTCCAGAGCTGCACTCACTATTCTGCTGGTGGAGTCACTGTGTACATACATTACTTATCCTGTACTGATCCTGAGTTACATCCTGTATTATACTCCAGAGCTGCTCTCACTATTCTGCTGGTGGAGTCACTGTGTACATACATTACTTATCCTGTACTGATCCTGAGTTACATCCTGTATTATACTCCAGAGCTGCACTCACTATTCTGCTGGTGGAGTCACTGTGTACATACATTACTTATCCTGTACTGACCCCGAGTTACATCCTGTATTATCCTCCAGAGCTGCACTCACTATTCTGCTGGTGGAGTCACTGTGTACATACATTACTTATCCTGTACTGCTCCTGAGTTACATCCTGTATTATACCCCAGAGCTGCACTCACTATTCTGCTGGTGGAGTCGCTGGGTAAATACATTACTTATCCTGTATTATACTCCAGAGCTGCACTCACTATTCTGCTGGTGGAGTCACTGTGTACATACATTACTTATCCTGTACTGATCCTGAGTTTCATTCTGTATTATACTGCAGAGCTGCACTCACTATTGTGCTGGTGGAGTCACTGTGTACATACATTACTTATCCTGTACTGATCCTGAGTTACATCCTGTATTAGGGTCCATTTGTATGGGACAAATGATGCCCGACACTCGTCCCTGTGTGCCCTCACTGCTGTGCTGTTACACGGGAGCTAGTATCGGTGGCTCACAGCGGGGCGGCTGCAAGAGATTTCTCTCCTCGCTCTACCCCACCCCTCTCTATTGATATAACATATGCTGCATAAACGATGGACCACGAGCTGATCGCTGATCGTTCTGTGTAAATAGCAGCCGTTCAGTACTGAACAACCACTATGTTATGTCAAATGGAGAGGGGCGGGGAAGAGCAGGAGAGAAATCTCCTCCTGCCACCTCGCTGTGAGCCAGCGATACTAGCCCTGGTGCACAGGAGCTAGTATGTGGGGGAACGAGTGTCGGGCATGGTTTGCCCGACATTCGTCCCGTTTAAAAGGGCCTTTACACTCCAAGCTTCAACAGCAAGGTGGATTTTACAGATCTTCACACATTGTGCAAAATGCTAACTTTTTGGAAAGTTGCAGCAAAATTTACAGTTTTGTAAAAGCACATCTGCACTAACTCTTATGGTAATGGAAACAGTCAGCAAGCCTGTGAAGGACAGACATCTTTGAACAGATTAGCTGGGCTCCATTTATTCAACTGGGACACTTAAAGGTAATTTTCCCTTCATCAGTAGAGACTTCCAGGCATGCAGGTCACTACAGCAGCGAAGCTCTGCAGACACTGAACAAGCAGCTGTTGTGAACAACTCATGATTACAGCCCTGAGGAAGCAGCAGCTGGCGCTCTCCATGTCACAAGAGTGACGCCAACACCCGAGGACCACAAAGCCCCTCATGGCCCGTACCACTGACTGCTATCCCAGAAGCTGTGAGGGAAGCATCAGCAAGCAGATGGGCTCTTGCTGACTGTATCCACGTGTAATCACGGAGGGCCACAGGAGGAGTTTCTGTGTTCTAGAGAAGGGGGCGCCACTAAAGCTACATAGCTTCGGGACGGCACCGGGCGTGAGTAATGCCAAGAAGCTGCTTGCAAGAAACCGCAGCTAGAAATAGTCAGCGGAGAGTCGGAGGGAGAGCGCAGCGGCTGCGACCACAATCCTGTGCTAAATATCACTTCTCGGCAACCACAGGAGCAGCTGTCAGATCAGACAGAGTGCGAGATCCGAGCGGGGGAGGGGCGGTCGCATGGTAGCAACTAAATGTGTAACATTACCAGTGGATGACTGGGCAAACCGGGTACAGAAGTGCCAGGCAAATGCATCAGCGGCCAGAACAACCTGGAATCAATGCAGAGTTCTGAGACTCCAGTAGGCTGCTTGCTGGCAGGACATGAAACGTCTGACAGCTTGCTACAATTGTATCCAGTCTGGATAATGCGCTACATCCTGAACGCCAGATGGATACATTGTATCACTGCAGGTAACAGGTATGGTGTACCTCTCTAGACTGGGAACAAACTGTAGCAAAGCTTCCGCTGTGAGAAGTTGCGCACTTGTTGCAGATATCCGTGCGCTCAAGCTGCGAGAACAACCCCAGTCATACAGAGATTTCGGAACTAAATACCCCCTTAGGCCAGGATGGGTCTGCAGCCTTCAGAAGCAAATACTGCCCTTCACTGAAAGCAAACAGAGATCTTAAAACAAAAAAACATGCAGGTTGTGCGGTGACGCAGCGCTCCACATGCAACAGTAATAGTTTGCATTTTTTGATAAAAGCAGCATCTTAAAAGGGCTCATCCAGGATGAGGAAGACATGGCTGCCATAGGCGGGGCCTGGGACTGCGCTCAGAGGCATTCACATTTAAAAAACACAAAAACACTCGCGCCCCCAGAAGAAGCTGTTTTACTGCAATACCCAGCATGCGGTTCCATCTCAGGCAGATCTGTAACTGATGAGAGTTGTGGTGATTAGATGAACGGTCACCGGAGGCTCTAGGAGTGGTTCCCCCCTTGGCGGCTCCTTGTGTGTAGTGACCCCTTCGTCTGCTTGTAGAGCTTGTTGGCCACTAGACGCCTCTACGACGCAGAGAAGAGATTTCACCCCGTTACCAGAGGGGGGCGCATTATTGGGATGGGAGAAGCTGGATGGTCGTATCCATGAATTGTCCCCCACCGGCCGTTCTGTCCAGACTGTTAGGGGGTGTTGGGACCAGTGGATGTGTGAGGGCACACAAGGTGACTGGGCTCAGGACGCCCCCTACAGACCAACAGTAGAGAGGAGCGTCTGATCAGACAGTTAGGAGGTGTTAGGACCAGTGGATGGGGGCACACAAGGTGACCGGGCTCAGGACGCCCCCTACAGACCACCAGTAGAGAGGAGCGTCTGACCAGACTGTTAGGGGTGTTGGGACCAGTGGATGGGGGCACACAAGGTGACCGGGCTCAGGACGCCCCCTACAGACCACCAGTAGAGAGGACTGTCTGACCAGACTGTTAGGGGGTGTTGGGACCAGTGGATGTGTGAGGGCACACAAGGTGACCGGGCTCAGGACGCCCCCTACAGACCACCAGTAGAGAGGACTGTCTGACCAGACTGTTAGGAGGTGTTGGGACCAGTGGATGGGGGCACACAAGGTGACCGGGCTCAGGACGCCCCCTACAGACGAACAGTAGAGCGGATCAGCTGATCGTTCCAACAAGCATGAGCAGCTCTAACTGCTTTGTTGTCCACCATCACGAGACAGGAGGCGCCATTGTTACACCCCTGTGTCTGTCAGAGCCATTTCCAGGCGCTTGGCTGAAGGACATTTGGTCTCACGGCCCCCATTACATGTACGGCCTCTGACCCCCACCGTCACCTCCGTTTGCAGGGATGACGTTAACAATGAAACTGGACCCTAGTGGTGGTACGAGGGACAATGACAGCTCAGCGATATGTTCAGGACATCCTGCAGCCACATGTGTTCCTCTCATGGCGGCTTCCAGCAGGATAATGCTCGGCCGTACACACAAGGGGGTCACAGGAGCCCCCACAACATTGTCACACTTCTGTGGCTGCCACTCACCAGATTTATCACCAGTAGAACATGTATGGGATGATCTGGGACGCAAACTTCCACAGCCTACGAGTTTGGACGATCTAGAGGCTCAGTTACAGCAAATGTGGAGTAATATGCCACAGAATACCATACAGAACCGGTAGGCCTCCATACCTGCCCATATCACATCTTGTATCCAAGCTAGAGGCGGTACAACAGGGTACTAGAGCCTCCATGCCTGCCTGTATCACATCTTGTATCCAAGCTAGAGGCGGTACAACAGGGTACTAGAGCCTCCATACCTGCCCTTATCACATCTTGTATCCGAACAAAAGGCGGTACAACAGGGTAAAACTACAGGTTATGGAGCGACTTGCTGATTGGTTGGAGTCCCACCGCTGAGACCTCGATCTCGAAACAGGGGTCCTGGGTCCCCCATTCTCCTCGCTGCTGGGTTACTGCACCCCACAGTGGAGAAGGAGACTGAACGTAGAGCAGTGGTCTGCTTGTGCACTTTCCATGAGCCCTATTGAAATGAATGGAACGCTGACCGCACATGTTCAGCCAGAGCTCCATTCACAGTGACAGGAGTGCGGGACACAGGAGTCCCGTTATTGAGATCAGCGGGGATTCAGCGGTGAGACTCCCACCAATTCTGTGGATAGGGAAAAACTTGCAATTAGGGTACAACCCCTTTAAAAGGGGTCATCAGAGTATTTTATGTCAAAACCTAGTTGCTCATGCAGCAATATAACTAACCAGCATATACTCCCCTCACCCCGCTGCGTCCCGCTCCACTAAGGGTCTCCCCCCCGCCCCACAGTGTCCGGCGCCACTAAGGGTGTCCGCCCCCCAGTCCCGCGCCACTAAGAGTCTCCCCCCCCCCCCCCTTCAGTCCCGCTCCATTAAGGGTCTCCCCCCGCCCAGCGCAACTATGGGTGTCCCCCCCCCGCCCCACTGTGTCCCACGCCACTAAGGGTCCCCCTCTCCTGCCCCGCGCCACTAAGGGTCCCCCCCCCCTGCCCCGCTGCATCCCGCGCCACTAATGGTCTCCTCTCGTCCCGCGTCACTAAGGGTCTCCCCTCACCCCACTGTGTCCTGCGCCACTAAGGGTCTCCCCTCGCCCCGCTGTGTCCCGCACCACTAAGGGTCTCCCCTCACCCCGCTGTGTCCCGCACCATTAAGGGTCTCCCCTCACCCCGCTGTGTCCTGCTCCAGGTCTCCCCTCCAACATCATGCCTACAAGCTGCGGCAGCCAATTGCAGAGCTTAGTGATCAATCGCCGAGTTTAATCATTGGATGCCGCAGCCTGGAGCGTCCCATAAACAGACAGGACTGCGGCCTGAAGAATACAACGGAAGCGGAGGAGGGAGCAGCGGCGGCGCGGTACACAGCAGGGAGAGGCGAGTATATGCCGGTTACGTTACCGTATGGGAATCAGGGTTTTCACGTAAAATTGACAACCCCTATTAATAGTCAACGGGGTCCATCCAGCGCCATCAGTTTCCGGCACCCTGTTAGCAGAAGGATGACAAGTTGGAAGGGCATTCAGCGCCACGCGATCGCGCCCTAACGAGCGGCTTTGTCTTCCACATCTCCGGCTCCCACCTCTTGAACTGACAACATGGGATTTACACCTTAAATTAATTCTCTCAGCTGGAGGGCGGTTAATAGCGATTCATCCCAAGAGGGAGCAGATAGCAATTATCCAAGGGATGGGGGAGGGGTCCTGCAAGATGGAGGCACCACGCTCGTTCCATGTAACTGCACTGCGACGCACACGGACGCTGCGCTTTCTGACCGGCACCGAGAGCGAATGCCAAAAACCTGCATCTCCCATCAGCGGGGAAGCGTCCGCAGCAGAGCGGGGCATGAAAGGCGCACTCCATAGCTCAGACGCAGCAAGAATCCCCCCCAAACTTACTACAGCAGCACCCCAATAATCCGGCATCAACCGCATTTTCTGAACCAATGGATGTCGAACTGCAAATGATTTCTTGTGCACATTGGGCCCTGCAGGGGGCAGTACCACCAGTTTATACGTGCAGAATCTGCATCAGTGTAATGCTGAGACTCAGCCAACTGATCCCTCCTGAAAGGGTAGCACACCTCCACGCAGCGAAAGGCGTCGGCTAAAGTACCTTTTGCCTTGGATGCATTGTTAAAGGGATTGTCCAATTGTAACCTATTGATGACCCATGTAGATATGCTGGATGCGTTCATGCACTGAGCTGAATTCTGAAGGAAGCCGACAGCTCCATTCTCATTGCAGTGGCCAGGCTTGGTATTGCAGGCATTGAAGTGAATGGGAATTTTGCTTGTAATACCAAGCCTGGCCACTGCAAGGAGAACAGAGCTGTCCGCTTCCTTCAGAATTCAGCTTAGTGCGTGAATACAACGACCCAGCAAACAGCTGATCGGCAGACCTCCGCCAATCTACTATTTAAGTAGTTTACAACTGGAAAACCTCTTTAAATCTACAACTGTAATCTTTGCTTTACTTGGCTTGAGTTCCATTATACGTTCTACACCAGTCACTACCAGAGCTGCATTGAGAATTCTACAGCTGGTGAACTGCATTCTGAGAGATCTAATCAGACCACAGTGCACCGCCGGATGTGAACATTTCATCTCCAAATACAAGAGCAGAGACTGAAGCAGCAGGGAAGAGCGAGCTCAGAATATAGACTACAGCCCCGAAAGCAGAGAAATGAACACGGCGCGCTCCCGAGTCACATGATGCATCACATGACGAAACCTAGGCGCTAGAACACTCCGTTATGTAGTGATGGATCCTCTACTCACTAGTAAAGCTGAGGGGAACATACGTATCTGGAAAGATGGGTGCCAGCCCTAAGGTAAAGATAGTAGATGCTCCGACATTCCCAGACCCTAAAGACTCAAAACCTGCATAGCTCTAAAAAACATCCCTCCAGTTACTACCAAAGCTGCATTCAAGATCTTGTTGCTATCAATCAGAACCAGTCATCTGCTGCAGACTAGCCACATTCTATCAGGATATGGGTTCTGCCAAGCGCTGGTGGCGTCCGTCGTGGTTTCCATTTATAACCGTAGGCTCTATTCACTCCGACGATTTGTGCATTTTTTTTCCTCCAAGAGGCAAGACTGATATAATGGAACGCCTGACTTACAACGGAGTCTAGAAGCACACAGCTATGTTTGCCCATCAACCTCCTAAGAGGCAAGATATGGTTTTCCCCCTGTGCTGTACACTGCAGCTCTGCTCCAGTATAGAAGACCTATGGTCAGTGACTTCAGTTCGGCCGCCTGCACACGGGCGAGTCGGATTCCGCATGCAGAATCCAACCCTGTCTGTGCCCGGCTGGTGACCGCAGCGTACCTGTACGGCGTCTTCTATTCTGCGGATGTACTGGCCGTCGCACATGCCCAGTATAGAATAGGCTGCGCTGTACTAGGTGATTACGCGAATCCCACGACCTTACTGCAATCATGATTGCGGAAGAGCCGCGGGATGGCTAGCTTCCATTGACTTCAATGGAAGCAGTCTCTTCGGAGCCCACACAAAAATCGCAGCAAACAGGTGATGTAAACCGCTCACTACCAAAAAAAAAAAAAAAAAAAAAAAAAAAAACCAAAAAAAATCGCATGCGACAAAATCCTGGACGAGGGGCTCCGCCCCGCCCACCGGGGACGTAGAGGACGAGGGGGCCCGCCCCCCGCCACCAGGGGACGTAGAGGACGAGGGGCTCCGCCCCGCCCACCGGGGACGTAGAGGACGAGGGGCTCCGCCCCGCCCACCGGGGACGTAGAGGACGAGGGGCTCCGCCCCGCCCACCGGGGACGTAGAGGACGAGGGGCTCCGCCCCGCCCACCGGGGACGTAGAGGACGAGGGGCTCCGCCCCGCCCACCGGGGACGTAGAGGACGAGGGGGCCCGCTACAAGTACTGGGGAAGTAGAGGACGAGGGCCCGCTACAAGTACTGGGGAAGCAGGGGAGAACCTGCAGTAACTACTCGCAAAGTAGAGGAAGGGGGTCTGCCTGCTGCGACTACGGGGAAAGCAGGGGAGGGGGAGCACCTGCAGTGACCTCTGGGAAAGTACACCTGGTTGACAGACCAGCACTAGTCACTGCACAGTGTTATGGAATTTAGGACAGAAACCCCTTTATCTCGAGCGCCGTTCCATTATAACCAATACTAAGGCCGCCTGCACACAAGCGGAAATTCCGTGGCAGGATTTCCCGCGGAATTTCCGCCGCTGGAAGCCTGCATAGGATTGCTTTAACAAATGCAATCCTATGCAGACGGCCGCGGTTTGGCCGCGTGAACTCTCGCGCGGCAAACAAACCGCGGCACGTTCTGTTTCTGTGCGGGCTCGCAGAGCCCCGCACAGAAAGGTCACTCACCCGCCGCCGGCTCCCCGGCAAGCCAGCACATCAAACAGCCGGAGCCGGCGGGCGAGTACGCGCTGCTCCCTGCAGGTGCTCGGGTCGGGTCCCACGGCGAGAACCTCCGCCGCCGGATCCGACCCACCCGTCTGCAGGCGGCCTAAGTGTCGCACCGGACCGGCTGAAGAGCCACAACTGCCCTGCATCGCTACTCATCATGCAGGGTGTCCAGTCCCCCCTACCTCCGGGCACAGCGGGGTCCGGCCATCACTGCCCGGGTATGTAGACAGAGCTGCTGTGCCCCCAGCGAGCAGGGACACCACAAGTGGGACATGAAGCGACTTCCACCAAGACTCGGGGAGCAACATTGTAACACATGTTCCCTGGCCGGCTGAGCAGTACGCCCGGTTTATGGGTTTCCATAGAAACAGTTGAGGGGGGCGGCGGGGGGTGGATGATGTCATCGGCTATTCCAGCTGTGCGATTCCTAATGGATGAGGCTCGGCGCTGGCAGCTTTGTGCATCAGGACAGGAATGCATGGAGCGCGCCAAAGGTTTACACCGCTCTAATGCATCAGTCTGCAGCGAGCTCCGCGGGAAGAAATGGCGGGACACGACGATGGACCCCGCCGCCCGACGGGAGGGGAATAATAAACGTCTACTGGGATCAACGCGCTTTACTCCATTCTGCAGAAGCCTTTGTGCTGGTGGCGGCGGCGATTTTCTGAGCGGACATTTGCGCATCTCCTTGCAGTAAACGGCACCGTGCAACATTTAAAGGAAAACCGCCCGAATTCTGCAAGGGGCAGTCGGGGTCACCAATCCCAAAGGGCGGCCTCGGACATTAGATAACGGTCAGGAAAGAGGCGACAATCAATCCCATCAATCCCCTGGAGAGTTGTAAATCGGCAGCTTCCCTTTGAGGACCCCTCTCCATATACCGGCATCACCCCACGAATCAGTCGTGCGAGACCCCCTTAATCATAAGACAGACCCAGCCAGGAAATCGGTATAAAGATCTTCTATTCTCCTCCTCCCCATTACCAGACCCCCCCCCCCCTCCTCCTCATTGCCAGACCCCCTCACCACCTTTCCTTATTTTTAAAAGGGTTAAACCCAGTAGGGGATTTGATTAATCCTACGGGGTAACGGGCGCTGAACTTCACGCTTGGCGCATCCTAATAATTATCCGCCACCGGTCTAATGAAACCAGAGTCTTGTTAGGAAGCAGCCGCGCGGAAGCAGAACTAGGCCGCCGGCCTCCCCGCCTATGGCCTCCCTGCTGCCTGGTCATTAAGCAGAGCTAATTAAGTTGATGAAGTGACGCGGACGCCATTAACTCGCACTTCGGTTGGATGCCGACTGGTTGTGGCCTTGGAGGAAGATGGGAAAAAAAACCCCAAAAACTGTGAAGAGGGGGAGGGGAGAGATGAAGGTGATAGATGGTCAGCTCCTGTGTCAACACCTCCTGCCCTCCCGGCATTTACCACCTCACAGAGAACAAGCATGAGGCCAGACAGCGGAGGCCACAGGTCGGCGGCCAAAGGGCCACGGGGCGGAGGCCACAGGTCGGCGGCCAAAGGGCCACGGGGCGGAGGCCACAGGTCGGCGGCCAAAGGGCCACGGGGCGGAGGCCACAGGTCGGGCATGGACAAGCGGCATGACAGTTTGCTCAGGGTCTCAATCTTGCATTCTATGTCCCATTATATCTGGTGGGGAAGGTTAATAACGAACAGTGAACACCAGATACGCCCACGAGCCGGGGCAGCGCTTCCGCCAAATTCACGTACATCAGAGCAATAGAACGAGAACGTCCAGCAAGTTAAAGCACACAGCGTATGGCGTCATGAGACTCAGAGGAAGAGCCTTGTGGTCCCGAGGACCCTACAGGAGGTCCTTACCTGAGGGACCGTCCCCGCTCATCATCAGGGGTCGCAACGGAAGAATGGCGGAGGTGGTACATTCAAGTGGGTTTTGCCATTTTCATTCGCGTAAACGCCCGCTTGGATTAAGGCAGAATTCTAAAAAAGCGTGAAATCGCAGCCTGTCCTACCTTGGTCCGTGTTCCCACCTACAGGTAACGGCTCCGCCCGGCTGCGGCCGCTGGTAGAAGAACAATCCTGGCGATAAGGGTGTGTGGCTATCAGCAGCGGGTACCTACAGACCGACATCACCCACCAGTCAATGGGATAGCGGGAATACGTGGGGATCAATGGGGCCGGTCTGATTTTTTTTGCCAGTGCTAACAACAAAGAATACGTGAATGGAAAATAAGAAAAAGGAACAACAACGACACGGAGCGCCCGCGGAGTTAAAGGACCGGAACTGAATCCGCCCGTGTGAATGAGCCCCGAAACCACCGCAAAAAACCCCACAGATTTTGATGTGGTTTTTAAAGGCGGAGATTCCCACAGAAATTTCGGAGGACAGTTAAACCCCGTGAGCGCACCGCATGTCTACGGTTACTGAAGTTCTATCATCCAGAATCTGATGATCCAGAACTCTTACCAATCAGAGTCACGCTCGCCCAATGGCCTGGCACAGAGATGCCTCATCATTCCTATGTGGCTGGCATGTGCCAGCGGGGGCTTCATCCCAGATCAGGGATCAGTGATCAGTGACTGACGATTGTGTGAGGTCGCCAATGTTACAGATGTAAACCAAGGTGCCAGTCTTCGCAGATTGTGGTGTGACTAGTGCCACGAGTCATAACATAAGCAGCTTCGCTGGTCGCTGCGACAGCTGCATTGTGGGAGCTTTACTGTACACTTCCCTAAATAGGTGTTGGTGCATCAACAGTCGGGTGTGGGGTGTGTGGGGGGGGGGGGGGGGGTATGTAGGACATGGCAGCCACAGCCCGCTCCCCCCTTCCTTGCCCCCCCATCTCCCCTCTGAGACCCCCAAGACATGTATTAAGTGTCCTATGGATAAACCATATCTAAGCAATGGTAAAACCTGTCATATGTCATCAGCAATACCCAGTACTGCGGTGTAGTTTGTGTTACATTTGCAGCCACACATTTCACTTTGTCACACGGCCCCTTTAATAAGAAAGGCGAATATCTGGGAAATAAGCCGACAAGTCCAAATATTAGCGGAAGGAACCAATCACACGGTGACATGAAGGATTTATAACATTCCTCGCCGTTCTGCACAACGTCTCACCGCGCGGCGATCGCCACAATACAGATAATTATAGGAGACCCAATCTGTGATGGGGAAATTGCAGGGAGCGGCGAACTCCAATCAAAGGCGCCAATTAACAGCCGCTCTATAGCAGAGCGGCCATCGCCCCCGGCCTCCCGGCAGCGGCACCGAGGGGGGGAGAACATGACCAGCATAATACTTTCCCCAATCACACGCTCTGGGAGTGATGCGAAATGCGTTCCTGTCGTGTAGCGCTATTTTAGGCCGCCTGTCCACGGGCGCAGCGGGTGAACGCTAAGGTCGCTGCGATGTTCATAATGATTCATCACTGGAAAACGCAACCAAACTGCGGCATGCTGGGATGTCCATACGTGAGCGGGCTGCGCTTCTCCTACTTATCCTATGGAAAGCGGTCATTGCGTTTTCCACGTTTCGCCGCAGATGACGCAATGATACATCGCCCGTGGACAGGAGGCCGTATATGTGCGATTGTCCTCAGCAAGAAGAACCATATCTTGTAGATATGAGAGCTTGTGACGGCCAACATGATGTTACTGCGAGCCCTCCGGCCTCTCAGGGGTAACGAAACAGATCTGAAGAGGTATATTATACACGCGCATTACCCGGTGCGGACAGCGCTTATGGCGGAGGAACACATGACAGTCCGACCGGGGACGGTGCCCCATTACAAGGAGACATGTCACCCGCTATTAACAATATGACATCACTGGGACTACTCCCCCCAACATCCAGTGCATGGAACAGATAGAGCAGAAGAGAGGCTCTGTGCACTACTACCCTGCTGGCGACCCCACCGCATGCGCCACCCCCTGCCAGCCAACCGTGTGCACTACTACCCTGCTGGCGACCCCACCGCATGCGCCACCCCCTGCCGGCCAACCGTGTGCACTACTACCCTGCTGGCGACCCCACCGCATGCGCCACCCCCCTGCCGGCCAACCGTGTGCACTACTACCCTGCTGGCGACCCCACCGCATGCGCCACCCCCCTGCTGGTCAACCCATCGTGTGCACTACTACCCCGCTGGCCACCCCACCATATGCACTACCCCCCTGCTGGCCAACCTATCGTGTGCACTACTACCCCGCCGGCCACCCCATCGCGTGCGCCACCCCCCCTGCTGGCGAACCTATCATGTGCACTACTACCCTGCCGGCCACCCCACCGCGTGCGCCACCACCCTGACGGCCACCACACTGCATGCGCCAAAGGCCATAATAACTCACCAGCCGCAACAGGGTATTGCAAAGAGGGATTTACACAGCATGCCCCTCCTAAGGGCAACAAACGGACACCATAACCCCAACGTTCTGGAGCAACACTAGACATACAGCCCCCCCCCACCCCCCAACCAGGGCAAGAGTCGGCACATACAACTCTTCCCCTCCCAGACCACGACAAGTGGGAAATAAATAAATAAGTCGCTCGCTTTTCATTTGCGGTTTGTTAAGCGGACTTTTCAGTTGGCTCGCTGGCTCCTCGTTTCGCTTCCCATAAAAGGTGTAGCGCTGACGAAAAGCGGACGGGAAGCCCGCGAGCCAGCCGCAAGGCCTTCAGTGTAAACGCTCTGCAGGAGCGGCGGCGACCTCATGGTGACATTGCATCGTTTAACAAACTGTCGGCCGTGTAAAAGGGCCTTTACACCCCGGCGACACTATCCGGTGTTTGTCTTGGTGGCCCCTTATCAGCACCAGACAGATATTGTTCTCTGCACTCAGCCACCGCCTGACCTCCGACCTCTGATGGGGGGGAGGGGGTGCCCCCTGCGCTCCCCAGACAGGCCGCCCCGTCACAGACAAACCAAACTCTTTGAAGTGTATCGCAGTAAGTGGGAACAGCTGCGCCGTCTGAGGGGCGAACGCCGCGCCATTCCTAGACGGTAACCAAACACTACAAAGTCACATGACAGAGTGCAGCGGCGTCAACCGGAACCATCGCAGGCAAGAGCGGAATGCTATCTATTGCTTGCTGTTATCAGCCAGTTCAGGGTGAAGAGGCGCTGACTAAAGTACATAACAGGATTATCAGCCTTATCCTTTATAACGCTCCAGTACCGATATAACATCCAGAGACGTCATATATGTGATATCAGCCGTCCCTCTTATAACGCTCCAGTACAGATATAACATCCAGAGACGTCATATATGTGATATCAGCCGTCCCTCTTATAATGCTCCAGTACAGATATAACATCCAGAGACGTCATATATGTGATATCAGCCGTCCCTCTTATAATGCTCCAGTACAGATATAACATCCAGAGACGTCATATATGTGATATCAGCCTCCCCTCTTATAACGCTCCAGTACCTATATAACATCCAGAGACGTCATATATGTGATATCAGCCGTCCCTCTTATAACGCTCCAGTACCGATATAACATCCAGAGACGTCTCATATGTGATATCAGCCGCCCCTCTTATAACGCTCCAGTACAGATATAACATCCAGAGACGTCATATATGTGATATCAGCCGCCCCTCTTATAATGTTCCAGGACCGATATAACATCCAGAGACGTCATATATGTGATATCAGCCGCCCCTCTTATAACGCTGCATTACCGATATAACATCCAGAGACGTCATATATGTGATATCAGCCGCCCCTCTTATAACGCTCCAGTACCTATATAACATCCAGAGACGTCATATATGTGATATCAGCCGTCCCTCTTATAACGCTCCAGTACCGATATAACATCCAGAGACGTCTCATATGTGATATCAGCCGTCCCTCTTATAACGCTCCAGTACCGATATAACATCCAGAGACGTCTCATATGTGATATCAGCCGCCCCTCTTATAACGCTCCAGTACAGATATAACATCCAGAGACGTCATATATGTGATATCAGCCGCCCCTCTTCTATGACTTCTTACCGGCCCTTTAGGGCCCTTTTTATCCCACTATATGGCCAATCCTTAGTCGCAGACGTGAAAGGAAACAATCCGGAGGGGGCCCTGATAAGGGTGATGGACACACTTCCTGTCCTCTGGGCTCCTGACCTCAGATTACTCTGCTTCCTCCCAGCTAATCAGTGTGGAAGCAGGATGACAGCGGCGGTGGCGCCCAGAGCGAGCGGCCCTCAGAGCGAGCGAGGTTCGCAGCCCCACCATTTAGCCTCCTGAGAAGAGCATAGAAAGCCAAGACATGCACAGTAGACGCTCACTCAGCTTTCCCGAGGCCCCGAATGGCCCATAAATCAACGCTCCTTTGACTTCTTTATAAGTGCTGTTTGTGTGTCAGTCTTTGCTTGCTGGCATTCTATTCGGGATGGACAGATCTAGAAGCGCGCGCCTCCCGGGGGTTACTGTGTGCTGATCGCCACTAAGCAAGCAAATCCACCCGAAAAAATATATATATATCTATATCTCCCCCATCACCCCCCTGCCTGATTATATAGGGGGAGGGGGATCCCTGAACTCGGACCCCCAGCGACCCGTCTGCCGGGTTCAGCCCGGCGTTGCTTGGGCCAGATCCCTCAGGGTTTGGGAAAGCTGGGTGGATGACAACCGTATAGCAGAGAAGCCTGCGGTCCGTTCTCCTGGCGCCGCAGCTCGCCGGTCATGTGGTCTCCGCACCTGTTGATGTGTCAGGGAGAGCAGCGGCGAGCAGCTGAACCCTGGAGACACATTACTCACGGTCTACATCCTACGTCCGTGTGCGATGACGGCGCCGGACAAGCATCAAGTCAGCGCTGGGCGGCCATGACTGCAAGGAGAGGTCAAAGGGCCAGAAAAGGACTTTACAGGATATGAAACTGACGCTACAGCTTAAAGCGACGCTCCGGGCCGAGAGAAGCGGGGATGGCGGCGCCGCTTCTCCGACTACCTGATGGACACGGTGTATAGCATGCGCTGATAGTCTATGACGCCACATGCTGCTGACCGGCCAGCAGTGCTCATGGGGGCAGCACTGGTCAATCAGAAACCGCTGCACAAAACTGCGCCATTTTCGAACACGTTACAGTTTTTTTTTTTTACTTGATGAGATGCGTAAAAAAAGGGCTAAAACACCCGAAAATAGAGCAGACAGCAATAGAAAAGTCGCAGGATTAGAAACACGGCGTTCGAGCGCTGCTCTGGAGGTCCCACTGAAATCAATGGCGGCGTTTTATCGCGGTAGAGTCCAGTGTGAGAGCAGCCTTAGACTAACGATGTCTACTAACACACAGAGTACATCAGGTAGTCGCAGGAGCACAGCGGCCGGCTCTCCAGGCCCGGAGGGAAACCATCAGCAAGCTGATCAGATTCTCCTAACAGGGTCTATAAATGTGGGTTCCATCGACTCATTACAGGGATAGACTCATGAAGAGAACCCCTCACCCCACCATCACTCACTGCAGCCACCCATATGTGCATCTCCAGTCATTGACAGCAAGCAGAGCTCTTAAAGACAGCAAGGAAGAAAACTAAAAGTTTACTACAAAAAGTTTTACATCTTTTCAGGGTTTTCTGATCTTTTGTCACTAAAGGAGAATTATCCTGTAACTTGCGGGCTTCAATCCTTCACATATTTCAAGCCCTCTGCTTGCTGTCAGTCAATATGGACATCCTGCTATGGATCATCTTCACAGAGGCGGCAAATGACTTACAGCTGTGATCACGGCGTATTTACGCGTGCGGGAAAAAAAGGCGCAGTGACTTTGTGCGCTACATATCTGTGCGATCACATGACTTCCACGGGCTAGGTCGGTCCGCGCGTTTAGTGCGTCGAGTTCGGTCGTCCGCAGTCAGGCCGGGACGCACTTTAGAACTCCGAACGTGAAGTGGACGGCGCTAAAGCGGGTGAGGTGAGCCCCCTGACACGCCGGCTGCCGTCTCCTTCGTGAATCGCCATCTGCGTTTTATTCTATCGCTATCCCTAAACAATCCACGAAATGTGCGACTAATTTATGACATTCCAGCGCCGGCGGCACGCAGAACAGGAAGCCGGAGCAGATGCTTCTGTCACAATGGTATGTCTGCGGGGTGGAAGGGAACCTTCCGAGTTTGCAGCTACCGCCGCTGACTACGCGGAGAGCGCCGGCGCGTATCTAAGCACGGACTGTATCTCGTCTCCACGCCGGCCATTCATAAGGAACGTGATTCATTAAAATGATCACATCACATGGAAGAGCGGGGGAGGGGGGAGGGGGGCGCCGAAGAGCGGATGAGGAGGAAGTCCGGCCGCTGCCAACTGTATTGTAGAAACTAACAAAAACTCTTCATCCGAGCGCCGGCGATCGCCCCGCCACCGACTGCGATCCACGGAACTACCTACAGCCGTACAGAGGCGTCACGAGGCTGCAGTAGGGGCAGAGAACAGTCGCAGCCAGTGCAACGCCCCCTGGTGGTCGGCCCTGAAGACTATCCAATCCTGGGAAATCTGGGTGTCAGCCAACATGGTTGTCACCCAGCGGTCCCAGATGGACCACAGGGAAACGCCTAGGAAGTCCTCAGACGCCTTTACTTTTGGGTGGAGGGTGCGGTTGGGGTACGGCAGGGTTTCGCGTAGATTCGTGTAGGCACCCACATGGGGCGGCCCGGCCGAGGGGCACAGGCACTGCAGCTCCCAACACAAGAGCCACATTCAAACGTCTCCCAGCGGATCGCACAAGGGGTGCAAGGTCGGTCACAATTCAGGGGGAAACCTAATAGTCCGGTTCCCCCTCCCCCCTGCACTGCTCGGGACCCGGCTCCTCGCCGCCCCGCACCCTTCATTCTGCTGCCCCCCACCCGGGATCAACAATCTTATCTGCCCAAATCCTCTGGCCCCGCCTCCTTCCATAAGACCTGCACCCTCCTCTCCGGACCCCTTCATTTTCTCTTCAGTCACATGGGGTACCCTGTATTCTGCACTCTCAGCTTCGCCTCTCCAGCACCAAAGATGCCACCCCCCACCACCGCGGGCAGAGACCCCCATAACGCCTTACTGGGGGCATCACGGCAGCACCCGGACCGGAGATTCTAAAGACACATCAAGGGATGTAGTTTTTCATGCAATTTTATTGACAGTTTTTCATGTTTTTTTGAGCTCCGGACAGAAGATTTGGGAACTATAAAGGAAGGACGACCCTGGAGGTCCCTTCCAGCTCCACCACTCTATGAAGGGGTCTGGGACACTCCCCCTCCGCCGGACCCAAAATGCTGCATCAAAAACTCCCCGTGTGACGTGCGCCCCCCCCCCCTCCATCCACACAATCACCAAATACTCCCTTTTCTTAACCCCTTTTCTTGCATTAATTTAGCTAGGTTCCCATTCACTTCATTGGAGTCAAGCTGCAATACCGCACACAACCCTCTGGACAAAGGGTGGCGCCGCTGTGTTTGGAAGAAATCACATGTCATGCTAACCCTGGAGAATCCTTTTAAAGGGGTTTTCCAGGCAGCTCCGTATACACCGAGGACGGAGTGGGAGCCTCTGCTCCGATCTGTGTAGTGGCCAGCGCTTGTCATTGCAGGTTGGGGTCATTCGATGGGAGCTGCAGCTACAATTACAGTCGCCGACCACTACACAGGGGATGGGGCATCAGCTTCCACTCCATACCCCCATGCGTGTTGTATCGCCGTCAGCGGGCGCTCAATCAGCTGACCGGCTGGGGTCCCAAGCGGTGGACCCCAGACGATCAACTATTTCCCTGGAAAACCCCTTTAAGGGGATTGTCGGGGATTTCAGGCATTTTTTCTATCAATGACCTATCTGCCTGTTAGGTTATCATTGGGGATCCACCGAGTGGGATCCCCACCAATCAGCTGATTCCCAGCACCACAGCGCAGCATTGAACAGAGGCTGCACTACCACCACAGGCCACTGCGGCCAGGCGGTGTGATCCGCTTCCTGCGCTGTCCGTACTGACAGCGGTGCCGGGAATCAGGAGCGGCGGACTCCGGCCGAGCATCTATCCTGAGGGGAAGTCAGCAATGAAATGCCACAAGTCCCAGACAGAAGGCAGACCAGTCCCACACACTCACGACCAGTCCACCGACTGCTGGGCTGGACAGGGGGCGCTGATGAGCCATCACCACTGCAGCCTGAGCAGCGCGTCTCCATAGCGGTCCAGTCACACCATCCAGTCCCCGGGCAGAACTGGAAATCTGCACCAGTATAACCAGCACACACCAGCGATACACAAGGGCACTACCAGCTGCCCGCAGCTCAATCCTCTGCTTGCTGGCAGTGAATACGAACACTTATGTGCGTTCAGAGGCTGAGAGCTTGTACTGACCTCCACATAAAAACTGGGGTGACAACCAATACGGCCGCCGTACAATCTGCTTCAAAAGATGGCAACCCCAGGCGGGCGAGGGGCGTCACCCGGAAACAGGAGGGTCTCAGCTCAAATCTATACAGAGCAGAGATCGTGGGGCTCAACCCCATGCAGCCCCCCAAAATGTTAGCAACACCGGACCCCTCATTACACTGTGCAGCATCACATGACTACTGGACCCGACCTCTGCAACCTTCCTGTTACCCCCCTTCCCCCCCATCTCCGTCGTTACCTCTCCCACATGAATCCCCAATTCCCTGTCATCCTCCAACAGTGCCCTTCCCCCACTTGCTCTGGTCCCCCTCACCTTCTCTATCCTCATCCCCTCCATTTCTACTGATACTGCCCCCTTATCCCAACTTCCTGGCAAATCTTAGTCACCCCCCACTTCCCCAGTGACTCCCCCTCTTGTTTTTCGTACCCCTGGTGACGACTCTGTTCTATTTATTTCCCACGGTGACACCCCCCCCCCCAAGTGCCTTGCTTTATCTCCAAGACACCCCCACAACTACCTCAACATTGACCCCCTCCCCCAGGTGACTACCCCTCTTCCTACTCCCCAGACACCCCAACAGGACTATCTCTCCATATACCCCCCCCCCCCAGGACAACTACCCCCTCTCTCTCTACGAGCACGCCATGATTTAGCCCCCCCCCATGACTACTTCTCCCTTCTCCCACTCCCCAATGACTACCCCCTCCTCTGTCTCCCCCACCCCCTCTCTGATCCCCCAATAACCCCCCGTTCTTCTCCGCCCATCCCCAACAACCTCTCCTACCATGACTTACCCCAAAGACTCCCCAACATGATTACCTCTCCCTAGTCCCCCCCCCCCCAATTCACAACCCCTCTATCTTTCAGTGACAACCCCCTTCTCACCATCTCCTAAACCAGTGACCCCCCTCTCCTCCTCTCTAACCCCATGACTACCTCTCCGTGTACCCCCCTGGGTGACTACCCCCTCTTCCTCTGCACCCCCTCCATGACATACCCCTATGACCACTTCTCTATATCCCCCCTCCTCTCCGTCCCCCCCATGATTCTCCCCCCGCTCCCCGGCCTGCTCTCCCCCGGCCGCGGTGTTCTGTGGGCCCCGGGGCTGCAGGGAGCGGCTCCTCCCGCCCGCGGCCGCCGCCTCCTCCTCCCCGTTACCTGCTTTCTCTATTCTCCCGGACATGTCCGCTCGTCACAGGCCGCTCCCCGGGGCCGCGCTCTCCGGTACCGTGTATCCGGGCTCCGGGGAGGGAAGGCCCCGGCTCTCGTCCCTCCGGATCACCGGCCTAAATCAACGGCAGCGGCCGCATGTCCCGGGGCCCCGGAGTAACGTGTCCGGTGCGGCTCCGCGTCCTCCTCGGTCTTGTGTGAGAGGATCCGGCGCCGCCTCCTCCGGAGAGACACATCGCCCCCAGCGGCCGAGAGCGGGACGGCGCAAAGAGGGCAGCCCCATGTAAGGAGAGGAGACCCGTGTACAAAGAGCGAGCAGCCTGAGACCCGTGCAGAGAGAGAACAGACCCATGTAACAAGAGGAGACCCCTGTACAGAGAGAGAGAGAGAGAGAGAGCAGCCCCATGTAAGGAGAGGAGACCCGTGTACAAAGAGCGAGCAGCCTGAGACCCGTGCAGAGAGAGAACAGCCCCATGTAACGAGAGGAGACCCCTGGAGGGAGAGAGAGAGCAGCCCCATGTAACGAGAGGAGACCCGTGTACAAAGAGCGAGCAGCCTGAGACCCGTGCAGAGAGAGAACAGCCCCATGTAACGAGAGGAGACCCCTGGAGGGAGAGAGAGAGCAGCCCCATGTAACGAGAGGAGACCCGTGTACAAAGAGCGAGCAGCCTGAGACCCGTGCAGAGAGAGAACAGACCCATGTAACAAGAGGAGACCCCTGTACAGAGAGAGAGAGAGAGAGAGAGCAGCCCCATGTAAGGAGAGGAGACCCGTGTACAAAGAGCGAGCAGCCTGAGACCCGTGCAGAGAGAGAACAGCCCCATGTAACGAGAGGAGACCCCTGGAGGGAGAGAGAGAGCAGCCCCATGTAACGAGAGGAGACCCGTGTACAAAGAGCGAGCAGCCTGAGACCCGTGCAGAGAGAGAACAGCCCCATGTAACGAGAGGAGACCCCTGGAGGGAGAGAGAGAGCAGCCCCATGTAACGAGAGGAGACCCGTGTACAAAGAGCGAGCAGCCTGAGACCCGTGCAGAGAGAGAACAGACCCATGTAACAAGAGGAGACCCCTGTACAGAGAGAGAGAGAGAGAGAGAGAGAGAGAGAGCAGCCCCATGTAAGGAGAGGAGACCCGTGTACAAAGAGCGAGCAGCCTGAGACCCGTGCAGAGAGAGAACAGCCCCATGTAACGAGAGGAGACCCCTGGAGGGAGAGAGAGAGCAGCCCCATGTAACGAGAGGAGACCCGTGTACAAAGAGCGAGCAGCCTGAGACCCGTGCAGAGAGAGAACAGCCCCATGTAACGAGAGGAGACCCCTGGAGGGAGAGAGAGAGCAGCCCCATGTAACGAGAGGAGACCCGTGTACAAAGAGCGAGCAGCCTGAGACCCGTGCAGAGAGAGAACAGCCCCATGTAACGAGAGGAGACCCCTGGAGGGAGAGAGAGAGCAGCCCCATGTAACGAGAGGAGACCCGTGTACAAAGAGCGAGCAGCCTGAGACCCGTGCAGAGAGAGAACAGCCTCATGTAACGAGAGGAGACCCCTGGAGGGAGAGAGAGAGCAGCCCCATGTAACGAGAGGAGACCCGTGTACAAAGAGCGAGCAGCCTGAGACCCGTGCAGAGAGAGAACAGCCCCTGTACAGAGAGAGAGCGCAGCCCCATGTAAGGAGAGGAGACCCGTGTACAAAGAGCGAGCAGCCCGAGACCCGTGCAGAGAGAGAACAGCCACATGTAACGAGATGAGACCCCTGTACAGAGAGAGAGAGAGCAGCCCCATGTAAGGAGAGGAGACCCGTATACAAAGAGCGAGCAGCCTGAGACCCGTGCAGAGAGAGAACAGACCCATGTAACGAGAGGAGACCCCTGTACAGAGAGAGAGCAGCCCCATGTAAGAAGTACAGAGTACAGAGAGCGAGCAGCCCGAGACCCGTGCAGAAAGAGCAGCCCAATGTAACGAAAGGAGACCTGCGCAGAGAGAGAGAGCAGCCCCATGTAAGGAGAGGAAACCCCTGTACAGAGAGAAATCAGTCCCATGTAAGGAGAGGAGACCTGTGCAGAGAGAGCAGCCCAATGTAACGAGAGGAGCCCCATGTAATGAGAGGATACCCCTGTACAGAGAGAGCAGCCTCGTGTAACGAGAGGAGACCCGTGTAAAGAGAGAGGGAAGCCCTACGTAACGAGAGGAGACCCGTGTAGAGAGAGAGCAGCCCCATGCAATGAAGAGACCTGTGCAGAGAGAGAGAGAGAGCAGCCCCTATGTAACAAGAGAAGACCCCTGTACAGAGAGAACAGCCTCATGTAACGAGACCTGTGTAAAGAGAGAGCGCAGCCCCATGTAACAAGAAGAGACCCCTGTACAGAGAGAGCAGCCTCATATAACAAGAGAGAAAGCAGCCCCATGTAACAAGAGACCCCTGTACAGAGAGAGCAGCCGCATATAACAAGAAGACAGAAAGCAGCCCCATGTAACAAGAGAAGACTCGTGTAGAGAGCATCCCATTGTGTAGAAAGCAGCCCCATGTAATGAAATGAGACCGGTGTATAGAAAGTAGCCCCATGTAAAGAGAGAGCATCCCGGTATATAGCAAACAGCCCCAAGTAAAAAGAGTAGCCCCATATAGAAATGGATCAGCTCTATGTAAAGAGAAGAGACCCCTGTATAGAGAGAGCAGCCCCATGTAAAGAAGGACCAGTCCTGAATCTACAGCCTCATTCACACGCAGCACTAGATGCTCCCATACACACTTTGGCGCTCCTCACCCCGCGCCATTATAACACTATGGCTCCTGATGTGGTAGAGTTGGGGCCGTCTGATGTTCCGGGGCCCGGCCCCCCCACACTTGCAGCCACAGTCACACCTGGCAGAAAGATGTCCTTGTTGCCTGGCAACCAATCACAGCGCAGCTTTCATGTTACCTCAGCAGTCTGAGAGATGAGTATGAAGGCCGTCGTACCGCAGACAGGAGTGATGACTGAGGCCTGCGGGTCAGCAGCCATGGTGTCACACAAAGAGATCCTCCGGGCCGCGAGGAACAAGGGTGGGGGCGCCGCTTCTCTGACTACCTGACAGACATGGTGTGCAGTATACAAGGGAGGTGTACGACGCCACGTGCTGCTGACTGGACGGCGGCGCTCATGGAGGCAGCACTGGTCAATCACAGCAGGTGTGGGGCCTTATACTAACACACAGAGTGCAGCAGCGAGGCGCAGAAGCGGAGCGGCCATCTTTGTTTGTAACAAGTATAATGCTTCATGAAGAATACGGGTCTCCTTATATGGGCCCATAAGGCTCCAGGGCCCGAGGGCCACCGCATCTTTTGCACCCATTATCGTTATACCCCTAGTCCTAATCCCGTCCCCCCCAAGTATCAGCGTGTCATTATCCCGTCCCCCCAAGTGTCACTGTGTCATTATCCCATCCCCCAAGTATCAGCGTGTCATTATCCCGTCCCCCCAAGTGTCAGCGTGTCATTATCCCATCCCCCAAGTATCAGCGTGTCATTATCCCGTCCCCCCAAGTGTCAGCGTGTCATTATCCCTTCCCCCAAGTCTCAGCGTGTCATTATCCCTTCCCCCAAGTGTCAGGGTGTCATTATCCCGTCCCCCAAGTGTCAGCGTGTCATTATCCTGTCCCCCAAGTGTCAGTGTGTCATTATCCCGTCCCCCAAGTGTCAGCGTGTCATTATCCCGTCCCCCCAAGTGTCAGCGTGTCATTATCCTGTCCCCCAAGTGTCAGTGTGTCATTATCCCGTCCCCCAAGTATCAGCGTGTCATTATCCCGTCCCCCCAAGTGTCAGCGTGTCATTATCCCTTCCCCCAAGTCTCAGCGTGTCATTATCCCTTCCCCCAAGTGTCAGGGTGTCATTATCCCGTCCCCCAAGTGTCAGCGTGTCATTATCCTGTCCCCCAAGTGTCACTGTGTCATTATCCTGTCCCCCAAGTATCAGTGTGTCATTATCCTGTCCCCCAATTGTCAGCGTGTCATTATCCCATCCCCCAAGTGTCAGCGTGTCATTATCCTATCCCCCAAGTGTCAGCGTGTCATTATCCCGTCCCCCAAGTATCAGCGTGTCATTATCCCGTCCCCCAATTGTCAGCGTGTCATTATCCCGTCCCCCAAGTGTAATCAAGTCATTATCCCGTCCCCCAAGTGTCAGCGTGTCATTATCCCGTCCCCCCAAGTATCAGCGTGTCATTATCCCATCCCCCCAAGTGTCAGTGTGTCATTATCCCGTCCCCCAAGTGTCAGCGTGTCATTATCCCGCCCCCCAAGGTCAGCGTGTCATTATCCCGTCCCCCCAAGTGTCAGCGTGTCATTATCCCGTCCCCCAAGTATCAGCGTGTCATTATCCCGTCCCCCAAGTGTCAGGGTGTCATTATCCCGTCCCCCAAGTATCAGCGTGTCATTATCCCGTCCCCCAAGTGTCAGGGTGTCATTATCCCGTCCCCCCAAGTATCAGCGTGTCATTATCCCGTCCCCCAAGTGTCAGCGTGTCATTATCCCGTCCCCCCAAGTATCAGCGTGTCATTATCCTGTCCCCCAAGTGTCAGCGTGTCATTATCCCATCCCCCAAGTGTCAGCGTGTCATTATCCCATCCCCCCAAGTGTCAGCGTGTCATTAACCCATCCCCCCAAGTGTCAGCGTGTCTTTAACCCATCCCCCCAAGTGTCAGCGTGTCATTATCCCGCCCCCCAAGTGTCAGCGTGTCATTATCCCGCCCCCCAAGTGTCAGCGTGTCATTATCCCGCCCCCCAAGTATCAGCGTGTCATTATCCCGTCCACCAAGTGTCAGCGTGTCATTATCCCGTCCCCCAAGTGTCAGCGTGTCATTATTCCGTACCCCAAGTGTCAGCGTGTCATTATCCCGTCCCCCCAAGTATCAGCGTGTCATTATCCCGTCCCCCAAGTGTCAGGGTGTCATTATCCCGTCCCCCCAAGTATCAACGTGTCATTATCCCGTCCCCCCAAGTATCAACGTGTCATTATCCTGTCCCCCAAGTGTCAGCGTGTCATTATCCCGTCCCCCCAAGTATCAGCGTGTCATTATCCCATCCCCCAAGTGTCAGCGTGTCATTATCCCGTCCCCCAATTGTCAGCGTGTCATTATCCCATACCCCAAGTGTCAGCGTGTCATTATCCCATCCCCCCAAGTGTCAGCGTGTCATTATCCCGCCCCCCCAAGTGTCAACGTGTCATTATCCCGCCCCCCAAGTGTCAACGTGTCATTATCCCGTCCCCCAAGTATCAGTGTGTCATTATCCCGTTCCCCAAGTGTCAGCGAGTCATTATCCCGTCCCCCAAGTGTCAGCGTGTCATTATCCCGTCCCCCAAGTATCAGCGTGTCATTATCCCGTCCCCCCGAAGTGTCAGCGAGTCATTATCCCGTTCCCCAAGTGTCAGCGAGTCATTATCCCGTCCCCCCGAAGTGTCAGCGGTCATTATCCCGTTCCCCAAGTGTCAGCGTGTCCTTATCCCATCCCCCAAGTGTCAGCGTGTCATTATCCCGTCCCCCAACTATCAGTGTGTCATTATCCGGTCCCCCAAGTGTCAGCGAGTCATTATCCCGTCCCCCAAGTGTAATCATGTCATTATCCCGTCCCCCAAGTGTCAGCGTGTCATTATCCCGTCCCCCAAGTGTCAGCGTGTCATTATCCAGTCCCCCAAGTGTCAGCGTGTCATTATCCCGTTCCCCCAAGTGTCAGCGTGTCATTATCCCGTCCCCCAAGTGTCAGCGTGTCATTATCCCGTCCCCCAAGTGTCAGCGTGTCATTATCCCGTCCCCCCAAGTATCAGCGTGTCATTATCCTGTCCCCCAAGTGTCAGCGTGTCATTATCCCATCCCCCAAGTGTCAGCGTGTCATTATCCCATCCCCCCAAGTGTCAGCGTGTCATTAACCCATCCCCCCAAGTGTCAGCGTGTCTTTAACCCATCCCCCCAAGTGTCAGCGTGTCATTATCCCGCCCCCCAAGTGTCAGCGTGTCATTATCCCGCCCCCCAAGTGTCAGCGTGTTATTATCCCGCCCCCCAAGTATCAGCGTGTCATTATCCCGTCCCCCAAGTGTCAGCGTGTCATTATCCCGTCCCCCAAGTGTCAGCGTGTCATTATCCCATCCCCCAAGTATCAGCGTGTCATTAATCCGTCCCCCAAGTGTCAGCGTGTCATTATCCCGTCCCCCCAAGTATCAGCGTGTCATTATCCCGTCCCCCAAGTGTCAGGGTGTCATTATCCCGTCCCCCCAAGTATCAACGTGTCATTATCCCGTCCCCCCAAGTATCAACGTGTCATTATCCTGTCCCCCAAGTGTCAGCGTGTCATTATCCCGTCCCCCCAAGTATCAGCGTGTCATTATCCCATCCCCCAAGTGTCAGCGTGTCATTATCCCGTCCCCCAAGTGTCAGCGTGTCATTATCCCGTCCCCCAAGTGTCAGCGTGTCATTATCCCGTTCCCCCAAGTGTCAGCGTGTCATTATCCTGTCCCCCAAGTGTCAGCGTGTCATTATCCCGTTCCCCCAAGTGTCAGCGTGTCATTATCCCGTCCCCTAAGTATCAGCGTGTCATTATCCTGTCCCCCAAGTGTCAGCGTGTCATTATCCCGTTCCCCCAAGTGTCAGCGTGTCATTATCCTGTCCCCCAAGTATCAGCAGCGTGTCATTATGCCGTGCCCCAAGTGTCAGCGAGTCATTATCCCGTTCCCCAAGTGTCAGCGAGTCATTATCCCGTCCCCCCGAAGTGTCAGCGGTCATTATCCCGTTCCCCAAGTGTCAGCGTGTCCTTATCCCATCCCCCAAGTGTCAGCGTGTCATTATCCCGTCCCCCAACTATCAGTGTGTCATTATCCGGTCCCCCAAGTGTCAGCGTGTCATTATCCCGTCCCCCAACTATCAGTGTGTCATTATCCCGTCCCCCAAGTGTCAGCGAGTCATTATCCCGTCCCCCAAGTGTAATCATGTCATTATCCCGCCCCCCAAGTGTCAGCGTGTCATTATCCCGTCCCCCCAAGTGTCAGCGTGTCATTATCCTGTCCCCCAAGTGTCAGCGTGTCATTATCCCGTTCCCCCAAGTGTCAGCGTGTCATTATCCCGTCCCCTAAGTATCAGCGTGTCATTATCCTGTCCCCCAAGTGTCAGCGTGTCATTATCCCGTTCCCCCAAGTGTCAGCGTGTCATTATCCTGTCCCCCAAGTATCAGCAGCGTGTCATTATGCCGTGCCCCAAGTGTCAGCGTGTCATTATCCTGTCCCCCCAAGTGTCAGCCTGTCATTATCCCGTCCCCCAAGTGTCAGCCTGTCATTATCCCGTCCCCCAAGTATCAGCGTGTCATTATCCCGTCCCCCAAGTGTCAGCATGTCATTGGAAAGTTGTAGAACTGGTACCCTGAATGATCCTTACTTACATAAGACTGGCCAATATTGGATATATATCAAGTTGCAAAAGAAGTAAGTGCCCCCCGTCTGGAATTCCCCGGATTTCTGCATTGATCACTAATACATTAGTGGTCTGCTTGTATCTACAGCAGGGGTTCCCAAACTGTTTCAGCCATGGAGCCCTTTTTGAAGCAAAAGTTTCTTGTGGAGCCACAATAAATGTTAGCAGGTGTGGTCAGGGGGAGGTTAGGGGTGTGCTCAGGGGGAGGTTAGGGGTGTGGTCAGGGGAGATTAGGGGTGTGGTCAGGGGGAGGTTAGGGGTGTGGTCAGGGGAGATTAGGGGTGTGGTCAGGGGGAGGTTAGGGGTGTGGTCAGGGGAGGTTAGGAGTGTGGTCAGGGGGAGGTTAGGGGCGCAGCGTCATTATAAAAAGGACAGGGAGGACTGCTGGAGCACTGGGTGGGCTATTGCTATACAGTTTTATTTCTCTACAGTTATTTAAAATATAAATAACTGTAGAGAAATAAGAATGATGAGAAATAAGAAGTAATGATTTGGAGATCTCATATAACCATATTTTACTCATCATAGAACATATTAGAGGGGTGAAAGGAGACATTTTTCCATTTAATTAAAAAAAAAATTGATGGCAGCAACACATCTCACAAAAGGGGGCGGGGCCGTGACTACCATTGTGCAGCATCATCTCTTCTGGGGAGTGAGGAGACCAACTGCTGGAGTTTTGGAATGTTGTCCCGTTCTTGTCTGATGTAGGATTCTCGCTGCTCCGCAGTCCTCTGTAGTCTTTGCCGGGTTCTTCGTTTTATAATGTTTTCTGTCGGTCTGGACTGCAGGCGGCCGGTTCACCCCGGACTCTTCTTCTGTACAGCCGTGCTGTTGTGATGGATGCACTATCTGTTGTAGCATTGTCTTGCTGAAGTATACAAGGCCTTCCCTGAAAGAGTTGTTGTCTGGATGGGGCAGATGTTCTACAACCTCTATATATTGTCAGCATTGATAGTGCCTTTTAGCATATGTGCGCTGCCTGTGCCATAGGCACTAATGGGCACCCCATACCATCAGAGATGCAGAACTGCGCGCTGATAACAAGCTGGAGGGTTCCTCTCCTCTAGAGTCTGCAAGTTTCCAAGAGGAATTTCAAATTCTGATTCATCTGACTGCAGAAAAGTTTTCCATTTTGCCTCAGTCCATTATAAATGATTTTTGGCCCAGAGAAGACGCCGGCGTTTCTGGATTTTGTTGATTTATGGCTTCTTCTTTGCATGATACAGCTTTAACTTCCATTTGTGGATTACATGTCGAACTGTGTTCACAGACAGTGATTTCTGGCCGTACTCCTGAGCCCACGTAGTGATTTACATTACAGAGTCATGCCTGTTTTTAATGCAGCGCCGCCTGAGGGCCGTAGATCTCCAGCATCCAGTATTGCCCATCGGCCCTGGCCCTTGTGCGCATGAATTTCTCCAGATTCTCTGGATCTTTTGATATTCTGTACTGTAGATGGGGGATATTCAAAGTCTTCACCATTTTACGTTGAGGAACATTTTTCTGAAATTGTCCCCACTTTTTAAATGCCGTTTCTCAAAAATTGGTGCCTTAAAAAACACTGTCAAACACAATAGATAACTTTCTAAACACAGTGAAATCGCCGTACGCCGCAATTTTGGTAATGCATGTGTGAAAGCCCTGGGCCGTTCTCACACATGCACTTTTAACCGCAATTAGGGCTTTTACCCGCTAGCTGTTTTTTTTACTGCAAATGTCAATGGGATTTTCTAATGTTAAAATCGCATCGCACAAAAATCGCAGAAGCGCAACCTTGTGATTCAAACATTACAAAGTCCCATTGACATCTGCAGTTAAAAAAACAAAGTGATATCGCAGCATTAAAAAAAACGCCAGTGGGTAAAAGCCGTTACCGTGGCATTTTGAACAGTATAACGCTCCGGTTGATTTCAATGGGGCCTCGCATACATGCGCTCAATTGGGGCATTTTCTAACCCCGCGATTTTCAAGCGCTGTATGCTCTATTTTGCTGCGCTTTCACGCTTTTTAATGCATCCCATCACCCATCACAATGATTGGGTGAGTTAAAAACTGCTGTCGGACGCAGTAACCTGCTTCTAAAAATGGCGATGAAACGGAGGCAAACCGCAACGATTTTGATCACAACGTTTTGCCGACCCTGCGTGTAAGGGTGGCCTTATTGAATCAGAATCTGCAGTTCAACCTCGTACTGCTTCTAACATATCTCTGACCTGTTGACTTCTGATGAGCCAACCTGTCTGAATAGAAGTGTAAAAGTGAGATGAGTGGAGTAGCAGCACCACCTTGTGTCCAAGTGCGGTACCGCAGGAAGGTATTACATCATTGTGTATTTTCTGCAGGCACTGACTTGGAGGACTGGGAGGGGGCGCTGTGTACACAGTGATGTAACATCACCTGAGGCAGTGTGCAGGAAACTTGAGCAGATGACTTAAATAGCAATCCCGTAATACATGATTTTCTAACATGCATCCCTGTACTGAGTGTTTACAGGCAGCAGTGAAGCATGGGGGAGAGTGGTACAATAATGAGTGTCTGCAGGTAGCAGTGAAGTATGGTGGAGAGCCGTACAATAATGAGTGTCTGTAGGCAGCAGTGAAGCATGGTGGAGAGCGGTACAATAATGAGTGTCTGCAGGCAGCAGTGAAGCATGGTGGAGAGCGGTACAATAATGAGTGTCTGCAGGTAGCAGTGAAGCATGATGGAGAGCGGTACAATAATGAGTGTCTGCAGGCAGCAGTGAAACATGGTGGAGAGCAGTGCAATAATGAGTGTCTGCAGGCAGCAGTGAAGCATGGTGGAGAGTGGCACAATAATGAATGTCTGCAGGCAGCAGTGAAGCATGGTGGAGAGCGGTACAATAATGAGTGTCTGCAGGTAGCAGTGAAGCATGGTGGAGAGCGGTACAATAATGAGTGTCTGCAGGCAGCAGTGAAGCATGGTGGAGAGCGGTACAATAATGAGTGTCTGCAGGTAGCAGTGAAGCATGGTGGAGAGCGGTACAATAATGAGTGTCTGCAGGTAGCAGTGAAGCATGGTGGAGAGCAGTACAATAATGAGTGTCTGCCGGCAGCTGTGAAGCATGGTGGAGAGCGGTACAATAATGAGTGTCTGCAGGTAGCAGTGAAGCATGGGGGAGAGCGGTACAATAACGAGTGTCTGCAGGCAGCAGTGAAGCATGGTGGAGAGCGGTACAATAATGAGTGTCTGCAGGCAGCAGTGAAGCATGGTGGAGAGCGGTACAATAATGAGTGTCTGCAGGCAGCAGTGAAGCATGGTGGAGAGCAATACAATAATGAGTGTCTGCAGGCAGCAGTGAAGCATGGTGGAGAGCAGTACAATAATGAGTGTCTGCAGGCAGCAGTGAAGCATGGTGGAGAGCAGTACAATAATGAGTGTCTGCAGGTAGCAGTGAAGCATGGTGGAGAGCGGTACAATAATGAGTGTCTGCAGGCAGCAGTGAAGCATGGTGGAGAGTGGTACAATAATGAGTGTCTGCAGGTAGCAGTGAAGCATGGTGGAGAGCCGTACAATTATGAGTGTCTGCAGGTAGCAGTGAAGCATGGTGGAGAGCAGTACAATATTGAGCGCCTGCCGGCAGCTGTGAAGCATGATGGAGAGCGGTACAATAATGAGTGTCTGCAGGCAGCAGTAAAGCATGGTGGAGAGCAGTACAATAATGAGTGTCTGCAGGCAGCAGTGAAGCATGGTGGAGAGCAGTACAATAATGAGTGTCTGCAGGCAGCAGTGAAGCATTGGAGATAAAATTTCAGTAAATTGATTTGGCCAGGATTAATGCTGAGAAATACAGGCGGATATGTATAAATCATGCAATAGCATCCCACTAATGTCATTAAAAACATCTTCAGTGTAAGGAAGAACGAGGAGTCCTGGAAGTGTTGATTTGGCCCATCAGAGCCCGGATCTCACATCATCCAGTCTGTCTGGGATTACATGAAGAGATAGAAGGATTGGAGCGAGCCGACATCCACAGAAGATCTGTGCTTAGTTCTCCAAGATCTCTGGAACAACCTCCCTGCCGAGTTCGTTCAAAAACTGTGTGCAAGTGTACCAAGAAGACCTGATGCTGTTGTGAAGGGCACATATTGATACATTTCTCTTTTGTTCAGTCACTATTAACACTTCGATTTCTGAAAGCATTCTTACTTTGCAGCATTTCTTCCATATCCGCCTCAGGCTGCTCTCACACATGCGTTCAGAAAGTGCGCGACACAGCTGCATTTTAGTGCAATATCACACAGCATTTTCTAACGCACTGCGATGGGTGATGAGGTGCGCTAAAAAGCGTTAAAACATGCGAAAATAGAGCAGACAGCATTCGAAAATTGTGGTGTTAGAAACGCCGTGTTTGTG
The DNA here is from genome assembly GCF_035609145.1 of Eleutherodactylus coqui. Classification (NCBI taxonomy): domain Eukaryota; kingdom Metazoa; phylum Chordata; class Amphibia; order Anura; family Eleutherodactylidae; genus Eleutherodactylus; species Eleutherodactylus coqui. Next base: position 8,971,065 of record NC_089846.1, on the reverse strand, counting down.
AGGCCCCATTAAAATCAACGGCGGTGTTGTACCGCGGTGTTCTGGATGTTGCGCTAATCGCAGTAAAAAGCATCCATTGCGAAAGTGGCCTAAAGTCTCTGTCACGCAGGCGTTTGTAAAAACAGCGCTTTTAAATGTGGCGTTTTAGAACGGCGTTTTTGACGTTTTTAACGCATCCCATCATTGCCATGGGTGATGTAATCTGTCAGAAATGCGCTGAACCCATGAAAATAGAACACGCCGCGTTCATTTTAGCGTGCATTAGAAATGCTTCGCTAAAACGCTTGTCTGAGGAGCCCCATTGAAATAAATGGAAGCTCAGAGCAGCGCTTTTAGTGGGCATTAAAAACACCCGCTAAACGCTGTGCAAAAACGTCTGTCAGAGAGTGGTCCAAAACTTTTGCGCAGTACTGCACGTGGGGGAGACGTTTCTCACGTCAGCAGGCGCTGAACGTCTTTGGTCTATAAGGGTAGAGGAGAGACGCAGCATTAAATTGTTGGGTCCCTTCCTTCACAGTACTGGCCTCCTCACATAGGAAGCGCGTTCATGGCCCCCGAGGGCCGTAGGACCAGGTGTGACCCCATCTTTGTCGGTTACACCTCTGGCCGGGCTCACACGAGTGTGCATTAAAATGTTGCGTTTTACCGCGTTCTGAGCCGGCGTATCGCACGCTATCGTGGGCGATCTTCCTGGTTTCATCTTTTAAACAATCCCCATAAATACCGCAGATACGCAACATAATTGCGTAAGTACAGCGTTTGGAAGCATCCATAGAGAACAATGGGTCTCTATCGCGCGGTACACGCTGTGTTCTCGTTTACTCGTGTATTATATGCAATGAAAAAACGCAAGTGGCGCGTAACAGCGAAAATCAATGGATAGAAATTGCCGCGATGTACCGTGTATTAGACGAGCGTGCATTACACGCGGAATACGTAATTCATATACTCTCATGTGCGCCTGGCCTTAGTCAGAGGTCCCCAAGCTGCGCAGGACGGCTCCTTCATATCTGCGTTTGCTATTTCCACTTGAATTCCATCCAGCTTTTCCGTTCTTGGGGCTGAAAAGCAGAGTTCAGCGTTTCCATGTTTTTTCTATCGATTTCAATGGGTTTTTAAAACCATGGAAGTTTCTGCTCGATTCCATCCTGTTAGGCAGGGGGGGGGGGGGGGGTAAAATGAGCGCCCAGTTTGCTGGGGGGGGTAATAAATAAAAATATTACCTGTGGAATAAGTTGGCGCTATACAAATAACAAGATATACATTCTGCAGCTTTGAACTCCGCGCGGCTTGGCCGCAGCACGTGGAGGACATTTTTGCAAATCTCAGCCACTTTCCTGCTTAGGTTTAAGATTGCCGGGGGAATTTCCGTGTGGCGATTCCGCCCCGTGTGACAGTGCAAGCTTAGACAAGACAGTCTTAAAATGCGGCAGCTTTATCACTGCATAATAAATCTGTCGAATTTTAAGACTGTCTAGTCTACGTTTAGGCCACCCATAGGCGTACCGTCAGCAGTCGCTGGGGTCGCGGTGGCATCCCGGCCCCTGCACTCAGGGGGCCCCGAAGCCACATTCGTCATCCACATATGCACATTCAGTGCATTACCGGCTGTCCGCTTTGTTTGCAGCACCACAGCGATCATGCAGCAGACAGCACGGGCAGCCAGAGAGGAAGCAGAGAAGAGCAGGAGGGAGGAGGAGGGAGGCAGCCACATGGGCCAGCAGAGACTGATGATGTCATCATGTGCTGCCCTTGCCTCCTGTTGGACGGCCTCTGCTGCGTCTGCCTGTCCTGCTGCTATCACCTGGAGAAGTGGTCCGGGCCCCGGGTTATGTATATATGTGTGTCTGTATATAGTGTGTATGTATATCTATATCTCTCTATATATAGATATAGCGTATCTATATATCTTTCTCATATCTATCTCGCTCTCTCTCTTTGGTATACGTTATACATCTCTCTCTATATATACTGTATATATTTTCACTCTTTACACACAATTAAACACATCAGAAGCACATGCGGTTATTAATAGTGTTTGCAGCTTCCTAATAGCGTTGGTGGTCTTTAAATACCGCATGCAGGTTTTTATGTGTTTTTCTTAATTGTGGTTCTAAAGTACAACAAAAACATTAACCACACCAAGGCCGCGGTCACACGGGACCGAAATCTCTTAGAAATCTCGTGGAATGACCGCACGGGAATACTGTGAGATTTCTGCGGCTGAAATGCAGCTTCATAACTTGCGCCGTTCAGCGCGGGTTTTTAAGTGGCTTCGCAGCCTGTATTCTGCTGTGGCCATCTCTCCACATAGACAGGAGAGAGGCCGCCAGAGAAACGGCAATACAATTGACATGCCACGGCATTGATTTCCACACGGCATGTCAATTTCAGCGCGGCTCAGCTGCGACAGACTGGACGCAGCGTCTAAACAAGATTTTTGCAAATCTCATCCACTTTGCTGCTTTGACCCAGCATAAAAATTGCAGGCGGAATTTTCGTGCAGAAAGTCTGCTTTGAAATTCAACGGCAATTCCGCCCCGTGTGACCCCCGCCTCAGGCCGCTCTCACACGTGCGTTCAGAAAACGGAGCTTGAAATCGTGGCATTTTTAAAAGCGGTGTGTGTTAGTGGCCTGCAGCAAATTTACATGTGCAGGAAATGCGTCATGTTTGGAAAGATTACGCAAAGGACGTGGATCATGTATGGAAATTCATTCTGCAGCTGTACGGGGGAAGGGGGGGGGGGGCTGAGCCTAACTTTTGCACCCGGGCCCCTGAGCCTTTAGGTACACCCCAGAGACCACCTATTAGTTGGGTTAGTTTACAGCAAAATTGCACCAATTCATTGTAAGTTGGTGCAATTAAGGCCACGCTCCTTTTTCGACAAGTCAGAAAAACTGTCCATAAGTATTTAAAAACACACGAGAAATGTTGTAAATACGTCCCAGTGTGCACAGCAGTGTATTTGTCTCGGTTACGGCGCCACCTGCTGGTCGTTGATCTACACAAGAATGTCTTTTCTTTGGCTATGATGCCATCTGCTGGACAACAGTGTACTCAGCAATATATGGCCTTATGCTCTACAGCAACTTCCTGGTCAGTGAGGGCTCATTCACATGAACATATTTGAATTGCGTATTATGTGCGAGGTGTACATCGCGGCGATTCGAATACATCGCCCCCTGCGTGTGCACGCACTCTGGAGTTTTTTTCATTGCATATAATCCGTGCGTAAAAAAGGACGCAGCACGTTCTATTTTTGCTCGTATTCCGCGCGTGCGGCGCTATTGCTTCCTGTGGGTGAATATACAACGCTGTATGTATGCAATACATTCAGTATGTGCGGCATTTAAAATGCATCGCCGCTAAGAGACGGCGGGGAATTAAAGAAACTAATCACACTGCGCATGACGACATGCGTGAGATACGCTGTCATGCGCTGTGCACAATCGCTGCCCTATGCAGCAAAAGTGGCACACCGCCACCTCACACACTGGTAAGACGCTGCTTTTAACACATATGGCCATGTGAATGCGCCCCAAGGCTTACAGCAATTTGTTTCTTTTGCCTATAGCGCAACCTGCTGGTCATTATTACATGCAGCAATGCATTTCCTTTGCCTATAGCGCCACCTGCTGGTCATTATTACATGCAGCAATGCATTTCCTTTGGTTATAGTGCCACCTGCTGGTCATTATTACATGCAGCAATGCATTTCCTTTGCCCATAGCGCCATCTGCTGGTCATTATTACATGCAGCAACGCATTTCCTTTGGTTATAGTGCCACCTGCTGGTTGTTGCGCAGTTGATGTCATTATTGTCGGTGCTTTAGGCACTGCCACCTATAGGATATCCTGAAAAGATGACCTGTTGGGGCCATGAGGACTGGAGCTGGGAAACATCGCTAGAAGTCAATGTCAGACTTTTTGAACACATGGTACAGCGTTTGACAGCGCTTTTTAATGCACCCCATCATTGTGATGGGTGAGGAGGTGCATTGAAAATATAGAACAGACCGCACTCGAAAACTGCAGCGTTAGAAACAAAGCATTCAAGTGCAGGTCTGAGAATCCCCATCTAAATCAATGGGAGCGTTGTACAGCGGTTAGTGCGGCGCTTGGGACTCCACGCTAATTGCGGTAAAAAGCGGTATGAGAGTGGCCTAATGCATTTCCTTTGCTCATAGTGCCACCTGCTGGTGATTATTACATGCAGCAATGCATTCCTTTGGCTACAGTGCCATCTGCTGGTCATTATCACACATAGCAATTAGAGATGAGCGAGCATACTTGCTAAGGGCAATTACTCAAGCGAGCACTGTCCTTAGAGAGTACCTGGCCGCTCGGAAGAAAAGGTTCGGGTGCTGGCATGGATGAGTGGTGAGTTGGGGGGAGCTGGGGGGAGAGAGAGATCTTCTCTCCCCCGCTGCTCCCCGCCGGCACCCGAATCTTTTCTTCCGAGCGGGCAGGTACTCGCTAAGGACAATGCTCGCTCATCTCTAATAGCAATGCATTACCTTTTCTTATAGTGGCGCCTGCTGGTCATTATTACACACAGTAAAATATTTCACTTGGCTATAGTGCCCCCTGCTGGTTGTCGTTACACACTACAATGCATTTTTTGTGTATTATAGTGCCACCTGCTGGTCATTACTGCAGACAGGACTGTATTTACTTTTCTTATAACGCCTCTTGGTGGTCATTGTTGCAAACAGCACTGTACTTCCTTTGCTTATTGCGCCTCCCGCTGGTCATTATTGGATAGAGCACTGTACTTCCTTTGCTTATGGCGCCTCCTGCTGGTATTTTTGCATACAGCACTGTACTTCCTTTGCTTATAGCGCCTCCTACTGGTCATTATTGCATACAGCACATTACTTCCTTTTGCTTATAGCGCCTCCTGCTGGTCATTATTGCATACAGCACATTACTTCCTTTGCTTATAGCGCCTCCTGCTGGTCATTATTGCATACAGCACTGTACTTCCTTTGCTTATAGCGCCTCCTGCTGGTCATTATTGCATACCGCAGTGTACTTCCTTTGCTTGTAGCACCTCCTGCTGGTCATTATTGCATATAGGACTGTACTTCCTTTGCTTATAGCGCTTCCCGCTGGTCATTATTGCATACAGCACTGTACTTTCTTTTGCTTATAGCATACAGCACTGTACTTCCTTTGCTTGTAGCACCTCCCGCTGGTCATTATTGCATATAGCACATTACTTCCTTTTGCTTATAGCACCTCCTGCTGGTCATTATTGCATACCGCACTGTACTTCCTTTTGCTTATAGCGCTTCCCGCTGGTCATTATTGCATATAGCACATTACTTCCTTTTGCTTATAGCACCTCCTGCTGGTCATTATTGCATACAGCACATTACTTCCTTTTGCTTTTAGCGCTTCCCGCTGGTCATTATTGCATACAGCACATTACTTCCTTTGCTTATAGCGCCTCCTGCTGGTCATTATTGCAGTGTACATCACAGTGCATACTATGCGCCCTCATTTGCAGACCGGGTTATTATACAGATGGCGGGTCTGTTTTTTGTCTGTTTCATCCCGTTCCGTCCCCTTCATCTCGGGACCCTTCGCCGTTACCGTAAAGCGTCAGGCGCGGGCGGCCCGTTTATTGTCTTTTGTAAAAGTACTGGGAGCTTTTCCTGCATCAATAATATATAGACGAAGCGCCTCGGTGCCAGCATCAGCCCTCAGGCTGTTCTGGAATTATGCAGGGCCTGTCAGTAGCCCCTCAGATGGAGCGGGAGGGGGAGGGGAGGCGCCGCAAAATCATCATTACATTTTTCCTCATTTGCATTCTTCTTGTTGAATAATGGATCGGCTGCCTCTATTTTTCCTCCTTTCTCCGATGCCCGTGATAGATCCGCTTGTCAGGAAGAAGTGCCACAGTGTTTCTGCCATGCAGACGGACGGGTCAAACACCTTCCACAGGTGGCGCGGTTTAACCCCATGCTTGCTGCAGACTAGTTTAGCACTCGTAGAACAGCAACATCCAATCACCTGTAGCCCTATCCGTGTAAGAATAGATGGGCAGCCCCTCTCCTGAAATACTCTGTGCTGCTGGGAGGACTATGCCGCCGCTGCCACTACGATGGGACCTTTCACCCGGGACAGAATACGCATTACGGAATTTGCCGTCCCAGAACTTCGCGCTAATTGGGGATTTTGATACAGAATTGCTGGCCGAATATCCTGATCGCGCTCTTCCTAATGAACAGGGGAAGCAGCGGAGGCGCCTAGAAGGTAGTACAGAGTATGGCCAGCCTCACACGAACAGATCTGAACTGCGGATTCCGCGATCACCGTCCGCACAGAAGATCCATGGTAAAACGCAGGTATTTTAGAGTTTTCCTTCACACTTGCGGGTAGGAATTACGTATTCCGCGAGTGGAAGAAAAATCGCAGACGGCCTCAATAGATGTCTATGGATGCAAGCGAGCTGCAGCCCGTATGAGCGGCGGAGAATAGATAAAAAACCAGAATGCCGACTGGAGGGGAGTGATCCTTCCCCCACGCAGACGATGAGCTGTGCACACACGTACGTCCGCGCAGAAGACCGCTCGCATCCACGATGTTCCGTGATCATTCGCCATTATTTTCCACAAAGGATCGCAGGTCTCCTGCTGTGGAATCCGCCCCGTTCGGGTGAAGCCGGCCTATTTCAGTTGATAAATGAAGAATAGCTAGTGGTCCCCCAAGACTAATAAAGGCCCCTAAAGACCCAACGATTCTCGCTCAAAATTTGCTCAAAGCCATCTTTTCAGCAATAAGCGTTGCGTCTAAATCCACGGACATGGTGCAGTTTTTGTGCACGAGTCGTTCCTCGCTCAATTCTAGTTTTCTTTAATTGAGCGATGAACTCTTATCAGCGGTGCAGGCTGTTATCACAGTCGGCAGCACTGATAAGATTCTTTCAGCTTGTGCCCCGCTGGTAGTTCACAGCGGGACGCGAGCTGTAAGAGCGCGGAGAACAATGCAGCGGTTTGCTGTATTGTTCGCCGAGCGATAGCGTCGGTGTCCCGCTCCGCCTGCACAGCTCTTCAGTAGCTACTTAGTTACTATAGACTATGGAAAGCTGATCGCTCAAACCTGTCACTCAAACTCTCGTTTGAGCGATAATCTTTTAGTGTAAATGGAGTTTAAGTACCAAATTTGCTCAGTTACTTAAACGGGTTTTCCAGGTTTAGAAAAACATGGCTGATTTCTCCCAAACACAGCGCCACCCTTGTCCATAAGGTTGTGTGCGGTATTGCAGCTCAGCTCTGTTGAAGTGAATGGGAACTGAACTGCAATATCAGATATAACTCTATGGACGAGGGTGGCGCTGTCTTTGGAAGAAAGCAGCCATGTTTCTCTAACCCTGGAGAACCTCAATGGGACGGAATATGCCGCACGACGCATCACAAGCCGCAGAAACATTCCCCACCAAGATCCATTAGGCTGCCTGCAGATTTTGATGCGGAATTGAAAGTGGCTTAAAACCTGCATCAAAATCCAGTTAGATGTTCGGATTTTGGTGTGGAATTCGGCAGCTGCGGATTTGGCTGCGTCCTGCGCTATAATTGCGTCCCGTGTGGAAGGTCCCTTAAAGGTACAGGCCCCTTTTTCTGTGATAAGACAGATGAGCCCCACCAGCAGAGTGCAGGATGAATGTCTTTTTCTGCTCCTTGCAGGGACTTCACCTGCGCCCCATTGGTATTCATGGCGTACGGCACCATGTTGATTGCTGAGTTGGATGTAATGCCCCCCTTGGTGACTTCCCCCCTTGTTCTCCAGCCTCATGATTAATTCCTGCCCATAAACCTGTGAGGAGCCGCGGCTGTGACAGGCAATCCTCCAGGAGCGCAGATTAGCTCACAAAGCAAATTTCTTTGCTTCCGCTTCAATCCATCAGCCTCTCATTATAATCGGTGGGACAGTTCATTGAATCCCACCCGTTACTGCTGTGCCCAGCAGTCTTACTAGGCCGGCCTGAGTGATGACTCCCGGGGGCCCCGCGCCACAATCCCCCACTAAAGACCACCCTTCAGAGCAGAGCGGGGCCCTCCCTGCCTCGTTCTACCACATCCCCCAGTGTGACCCCCTCAGAAGTGTAAAGGGGGTCCTGCACAGACTCTTACATGGGGCAGCTATTCCTGGGGTCTCCATTGGTGCCCCCCACACAGAGCCAT